>NC_083741.1:8563664-8883039 GCF_033458585.1 Syngnathus typhle | reverse complement strand
CACGCTCCCTGCACAAAGCGAGCGAATCACAACAGCATCATTAACTTTGCAAAATCAAGGCATTTATAAACCACATCTCTCAATGCTCTTTATTTTGTTGTTCAGTGCTTCAATGCGGCTTAGAATACCTTAAAAATCCATATTGGTGGCGTGTGTTAAGCCTCTAAATATTCCATTTCAAAGTGTGCATGGTTTTACTTTTTTGTACTTGCCACCATTTGGCTTTTCCTATAAATTTCTGATGGCCAACCACAAGACTAGCTGGTGAATGTTCTACAGAAACTCGATTTTGAATCTCCTGTGCAAATGTGAGAAGACATTGACATTGATTGTTTTTTTTTAGAGCGTGGAAGGTGAGCACCACGAGAAAGCAGTGGAACTACTCAAAGCAGCTCAGGGCACAGTGAAGCTGGTAGTGAGGTACACCCCCAAAGTCCTCGAAGAGATGGAGTCACGTTTTGAGAAAATGAGGTCGGCGAAGCGTCGGCAGCAAACCAACTATCCCCAGTAGGATTGTTTCATGTCGACGCCAGTTCTTACGGCTCTCCTCCTCCAGCCTTCAGGCCATCTGTTCTGGTCTTTTTCATATATTCCAAATCCAAAACATTCAAACCTACACACATATAGTTCAAGTCGATGCACAGCAAAGTATATATATTGTATTTAGATTCTGCCCTTTTCAGCAGCATTTACTCACAGTTACTGTCCTGGACAACACAGCCAAGACATCAGCACACATTGCCACTCGTCAGCCATCTCGGTAACCAGGGCAACAGGTTCAGGCTTATATTTTGCATGACAACGGTCACATAATAGGAAACCCGCATGGATAGACCCTCAGCCATTCAAAATGTCTGACTTGGTCTAAATAACTTTTCAGAAAGATTTTGCTCCCACCTGCTTAGGTGTCCAGTATGAGAGCTGCTAGCGGTGCAAATCGCTGGAAATGCTTAAAGGCCTCATAAATGGATGTGGATCGGACCAACATGCCCATTTTGGAAACTTTTACTTCATCTTAGCATAGCTCACTCACAACTTGTGCATTACCTTTGGAAAAGGCAATTTCAATGCTACTACAAAACTCCTTCAACAAGGAAAGTTGGCAACTCACCAAGTGAGCAGGAGTTCACTAAGTGTGTGTTTTCCCTCTTTTTTTCACTGATTGTTCATTATAGTCCGAAGCAGATATTTACAAGGAAAGACTAAGACACGGTTTTACGGCATTGATTATGTGTCTTGACGTTTGGTGTGCCATGCTACAACAGTCATCAAAAGTGAGGATGAAAATGTCTCCTTATTCATCTGGGCTTATGGTTTCTATTTTCAAGCGAATGCAAAATGGCTTCAACCATGCAACAAATATGCTGATGCATGATGACACACTGTATCCAGCCACTGCAACATCTGTAGAATACTAGTATATATACTGACACTTATTTTGTTACACGCCATACCATAACTTGATATTGCTCTTTAGCATTTTAGCCATGCAATGAATAAACCATGTCTGTAATACACTATCATGTGTACGAATGCAACATCTGTAGTTTTAGATCATTCTCAGCTAAAAAAAATTTTCGTGACCTGTAATGTTGGTAACTATTGATTGTGTTCAAAAAGTCTCAGTGCTACCACAATGACTTAGTGCAGCACCCTTTCAGGCAACAGTTGTTTTCTTATTTACTAGTGAAATACCAAACACGAGCTAATTATCTCAAAGCACTGCCTTGTTTTTCCGGTGAAGGTGTTCAATGATTGTAAGAAGATGAATGATGTTACTTCTTTCTCGCATGTAGTGCAAATAACGTTTATTTGGAAAACTGGTATAAAAAAAATTTTATGTACGGAAGTCTGACTCAAAAGACTGTCAAAATGTACAAGTCAATCTATGCAAAAAATGTTTTTCTTTTTTAAAATGGGGGATTATTGTCCTCAGTTGCTGCGAAACCATTTGTTTTAATGTAGAATGTCAATCTAGAATGTGTCCAAGGCTGTACAAAATTGAAAATGAAGCATTCATTCAACTTGCACAATGACACGCATTGATTATATTGGAGTTGAAAAAAAACGTTTTCGAGAATTTCAGGGGCTTCACCGCTACCATTGATTTTTTTTTTTCTCCCTCTCCCGCTCTCCTTGTTTTGTTTCGCTGGCACAGCATTCCATGTACATATTTTAGTTGGTTGAATACTATAATAGTTTTAGCTTGTATGGTTTTATTCCACAGCAGCATGTTAGATTTTCTGCACACATATTTCAACACACTGAATGTCACTGTCATTTGACGTGATTGCAAAATATTGTGAATCAACTCAACTTTAGCCATTTTAAGCAATCTTCCTGTTGGGATGGTGAATAGAGTATTTTTTATAATAGCTTTCTTTTGATATTTTTCAATTTTTGTAAGTGTTTTGCTAAAAAACAAATGAGGGGCAATGTGAGCCTGTCTGTGCTGCGTGTGTGTGTGTGTGTGTGTGTGTAGCAGGGCTGTATTTGGGCAGCAAATTGGATGTTCGTACTCTGCAGACAAACTGGCCTACGTCAATTCTCCCCTTTTCAGATCTCAACTGGTCTTTGTGCACTCTCTAATTCCAAGAGCATACTTGCATATGTGAAGCTTTTGATAATGTTTTAAAGTATTTTAGTTGTGCTTGTTAAAGTTGTTTACCTGTAGATTGTGTTATGTCTGTGCTCTTTTTCTTATTTACTATGTTGTGTTTATGTGCAATGTAAAGTATATAGTTTTAATTGTAGCACTAGAAGTGAAAGTTAAATAAATATGACAGATTTAATCTTGTGTGTTCTCAGTTTCCAACACAATGTCGGTACGCTGAACAGTTTTGTTTCCAGTGACAATGAATCTTTTAAATTCGAAGTTCAACATTTTATTCTAAATTTTCTTCGTGTCTCCATTACGGAAGGGCCAGTGAAGAACAAAAGGGGGCGTGACAGGATTCTGACTTTTTCCCCCTCAAACTATTTAATCACCAGTTATGTATACATCCTTGGAAAGTGCAGCAGGTGGCGCTTGACCTGCAGCCAAACACAAAACGAAGAAGAAGTGAGTGCGCGTCCGTGTTGGTTGTGTGACGTAATTTCCTTTCCGTTTGTGCCACCTTCCCAGTGAACACGCGTTCGCCTTTTTTGCTGAAGTGAGTGGCCTTTTAAAAGCGTTTTATTACTACTTAAAGTGATCAAATGAACCACGTGACCGAGTAATTATACTATTACCAAACGCCTGGGTGATTCGAAGGTGTTTCAGTGAAATGAAGGTTTAAAACTTGTTAGTGAACCGTACCGAAGAGAACCGCCACATGGTCGCTAGCTGCTAGAAATGGGCATCGCCAATTATTAAATAGTATAGTTCGTTACTAGAGTGATTAATAATAACTGCTCCCTGTTATACCTGTGGAAAATAAACATGTAGTTATTTGATGTAGTCAAATATCTTTTTTTTTCTGAGGCTGTGCTGCTTTGTGGAGATTAGGTAATTGGATAGCTATTAACTTTTAAACTCTGGAAACTGCTTGACAGCCAATAACGATTTTAAAGCTCGTTCCTGTGTTTATAACCTAAAACAAGAGTCCTTACATGCATGTTATAGTGACTGATGTTTATAACTTGATACAGAATGCGTTACGTTGCTGCCTACCTGTTATCCGCCCTCGGTGGCAATGATAACCCAGATGCTAGTCACATCAAGAAGATCCTGGAAAGTGTCGGCATTGAGGCTGACGACACCCGTTTGGAAAAGGTACTTGTTGTTGTGTTGAACCTAACCTGCTTAATATAGACGTTACTTTTATTTTTTGCATGAGTGCATCACACAAATGTCATTTTCTTTGGACAGGTCCTCTCTGAGCTCAAAGGCAAGAAAGTGGATGATGTGATTGCTGCTGGTAAGTGAAAAGCTGCAATAAAGTAAAACCAACAACAATTATTTTAAAAATGAATAGTTTTGATCTTTGCAAAGCCTTTAAATGCTTTTAAAGTTGACACAGAGCAAAGGACAAGCAAATATTGAATCTAATGTGCTATTTTTTTGCCTGGATCGTTTCATATGGCTTTCCACACCGCCCTCTGCTACATGTATCTACTTTCTCAGTCTGAACAGATGATGCAATTCATGTATTGTCTCCTCAGGTATGGGCAAACTTGCCAGCATGCCAGCGGGCGGTGCTGTAGCAGTTGCCACCTCTGCGGCTGCTAGTTCAGGAGGAGCCGCTGCCCCTGCCGCAGGTGAATGTCAAAGATTTCCACCGTACTTGGCTCTTGGCACGCAGAGCTTCTGCTTGGCATATTTGCTATCTGATAAGTTATTTTTGGGTGGCCCGCATAATCACACCATAATTTAATTACATTTTTAGTATTGTAACTTATTCATTCGAAATTCATTAATACATACCTGTTTCTTTGGGGGGGTTCTAGCTAAGGAAGAGAAGAAGGAGGAGAAGAAGAAGGAAGAGTCTGAAGAATCTGATGACGACATGGGATTTGGTCTTTTTGACTAAGCGCTCTAATAAATGTTTAAAGATGATTTTAAAAAATAAACTCTTGTTTTTTAGTGTAAATTGCATAAAAAAAGTCCAAGAGTGGCGGCTCGGTGGTGCACTGGGTAGCACGCCCGCCTCACAGTTTGGAGGGTGCGGGTTCCATTACACCTCCGGCCGGCCCTCCCTGTGTGGAGTTTGCATGTTCTCCCCGGGCCCGCGTGGGTTTTCTCCGGGCACTCCGGTTTCCTCCCACATCCCAAAAACATGCTTGGTAGGCCGATTGAAGACTCCAAATTGTCTCTAAGTGCGAGTGCAAATGGTTGTTTGTCTCTGTGTGCCCTGCGATTGGCTGGCAACCGGTTCAGGGTGTCCCCCGCCTACTGCCCGATGACTGCTGGGATAGGATCCAGCACTCCCGCGACCCCCGTGGGGACTAAACGGTTCAGAAAATGGATGGATGGAACTCCAACAGTGTAGTTAAGAATCTTATTGATAATAGTTTGGGAGAAGAATTTAATGGTTAAAATCCTTCCAACTATTTGTGTTTGTATTTCTGGGATTTTATTTTGTTACCCAAATAGAAATAAATGAGCAGTCCGGTCATGTACAATCAAGAGGTCCTGGATTTGAATCTCAGCTAAAGCCCCACTGTGGGCATGTTGCGTTCACTAGTCAATTTGTGCCCTCATTGGCTGGTGATTGCACCAGAGTGTACTCTACTCAAAATCTACTGGGATAGGCTCCAACTTGAACAATCTGACTGAGAAAAAGTGACCTCGATTTAGAAAATAGTTTGAAAATATGTTTCGGTAAATGTTCAAAGAAAATGTGTCCGAGGTAATGTATGAATAATGTTCATGATGTATGATTGTTAACCCCAACATTTTAAGATTTTGGTTACCCTTTTCTTCAAAAGTGATAATGCTATTTATTGTCATACACTAACTGGAAAGTAGGTGCAGTTTTGTGTCTGTCGAGCAAAGAAAGCATTATTTATTAATATTTTGGAATTATTTAAGTACACTGCCTCTCGCATCATGCAAAACGCGCTTGGATGACAACATTTGACTCCATCGTCCACCAACACATCTGACCAGAAGGTAATAGTAAAACATTCTTGACTGTTCAATACATTTTTCAATGTGAAAAAAATTAGTTGGGAAAATGTTAATAAGGGTTATTCATATTATTTATATTTACAGTTGTTTAATCGCGATAGATTGTATCAGGCTCATATTTTCGGGTGCTGGTTCACGTTCTGACCACAAGTGCTGCTCTCTTCAAGTGAACCATTGACGTATCCAAAGCCCTTCAAAACCGCATGACAGTAAGCATTCAAATAGGCACAGTAAGTATGGAGGACAAAAACTGCCAAAATAGTGAAAGTGAACATATAAATAAATACGAATTGAAAAAATAATTGAAAGTGTAAATACAATTTATGTATTTAATTTAATTAATTTTTTTTAAAATAGATGAATATATATATATATATATAATATGAATATATATATATAAATTGATATTTAATTGTATTTTCGTATTTATTTTTAATAATATATATATATTAATATACATATGTAAATTGATGTTTAATTGTATTTTTGTATTTATTTTTAATATATATGTACGTGTATATATTTATATATGCATCGTAAGCGCTTTACAAAAACATAAGAAATCACATAAAACATTGACAAACTAACCCTTTTTATTTATTTTTAAATAGATAAATAAATATATATATATATATAAATATTTAATTGTGTTTTCGTATTTATTTCTAATATATATGCATGTGTATATATTTATATATGCATCGTAAGCGCTATACAAAAACAGAATTACAGCGCATAAATTGGCAACGTTACACACTAAGCCTTCGTAGTAGACCGCTTTAGACTAAGGGACTCTGTGGCGCAACGGTAGCGCGTCTGACTCCAGATCAGAAGGTTGCGTGTTCAAATCACGTCAGGGTCAAAATCTTTTTGTGAAAGCTCCCTATCTTCAGTATCGCAATTGTACCAAACAACAATCGAGAAATACTTTTTAAAATGCAAAAAAACAGAAGGTTTTGAGAGAAATTTAAAAACTAATTGTCTTCAGTCACATGATTCCGCTTCCATGCTTTCGCTCTCGTGTCTTTGTTTTGCTCTCATTTCCAGTTTTTTGACAAATGCTTTTTCTTTCTTTCAGATTCCGAGTCAGTAGTTACGGAAGGTCCAAGACAAATCTTTGATTAAAATGGGGACGGGACTACATAAGCAGAATTGCTTAACCCGCCTCCCTTTTCGACAAGTCATGTCTAACATAATGTAAAATGAAATTGTACTTAATGTTGATTATGTTCTTGACGAAATAAACAAATCTCAAATTTCAACAGTCTCTGATCTCAACCTAATTCTGAACTTATGCACAATGCAAATAAACAAAGACGGATTCAAAACCCAGTTAAAGTGAGTAATATGACACAATTCAATATCAATAAAGGTTTGGCTCATTTTCTTCTGATTGTTCATCCATCCTTGCTATCAAGACAACATACATTCAGAAACGTAATATATTTCCTAATAAGTATGAATGACAAGTAGTCATTTCCTGGCGGTGAGTCAAAAGCACTGTTTCCCCATGCCAAATTGCACATTGACATCACTGGAAAAACACAGCAAGTGACTTTTTCTGTGTCTTCCTTTGAAAATGCCCCCCCCGCCCCCTCCCCAAGCAAAGTTACAGAGGGGTACTAATTCTAACAGGTCCTATTAGACTAAATCAACTTGTGAAAATAAGTACCCCTACTCTCATTTTAAAACGATGAACCCGAGACACCAACTGACTATTTCTCTTCTTCGGGGGTGTTTTCACCAGGTGTTGCAAATTTGAACAGGTTCTCGCCTCCCAAAGCAGCTATTTTATATTTTGCTCCCAGTAGAGCCTGGCATGCAGTGCCATTAATGGTAGCATTGATTTATTTTTCTTTCCTGGGTTTTCACCAAGTGTTGAATAGGTTCGCCCCTCCCCGAGCAAAGTTACAACAAGCGTGGCTCGGTTATAGAATGATGCACTTCAATTTAGGTTGAAGCCTCAAATCGATTTAGATTAGATTTATTTTCCAGCTAATTTGTTGGATTATTTACCCACCCAAATTGTGTCAAACGTATCTGGGATTCCTAAAATAGACATACAGACGCACATAAATAGCCTGTATAGGTTCTTAAATAATCGGTGCTAAATAAAATAATATTTCGCCGAAGCAGTGGTCCTCGAGTTGCTTCTTGGTTATAATGGTGGTCCCTTGGGCAACATTTGGCAATCGAATGAGATTTTTGAAACTGTTTGAATTAGTCAAAAGATGTAGGTATGACAAAAGAAAAATATATATATATATGTATAATTGTTTGAATATTTGATGGGTATTTTAATGACAAAATGTAGAATTTTGTTATAAACTATACTTTCGGTATCCATAAATATCCGTCCGTCCATCTGTCTGTTTGTTCATTGTCTTGTGCGAAACGAGCAAGCACAAACGTAAACTAACTAGAATATTCTCCGATTTTTTTGATTGACCGGTTACATAATGTAACCGTTGCAACAACGTCTCAGCTCAGCGGCGCCTCGGTTCCACCCTTTGAGAGGAAGGTCAGTGACGTCATCCTTTACGCCCTTAACAAGTGACGCTCAAGCTTAAAAGCTCAGTCACGTCTCGATAGCGGACAGTAAAGGTTACCTGCTTCAACAGTGCTTGAACGGCAACCTTTCATCTGTCTTTATTTCATCGCTAAAACCAAAAGAACTGGAATTTATTCTTTTTTTAAAAAAAAGAAACCCCTGGTTGACTTTGTTTTCGAAAAATTGCTTTCTCTCGCAGGCTAAACTCTTTGTTTTGCTAACGTCGCGCATTATTTGAAGCATTTCGACATTTTCGCAAACAAAGACCGCTCACGATTAAGGTAAGAACACTATTTGTAATTGTATGTCTTTTTCGATTCACCCCATCTGCAATGAGGTTGTTTATATGTCGTCACTGAGGCCTTGGCGCAGTGTCGGCCTTGTTGCTAGCGTGTTTATTCCAACCGCTTCCGTCGATCGTCGACGTTTTTCTTTCATTTCTTTGAAATGCAAAGCATAGAAAGCTTTATTTTTATCTCTAATAAAGGAAGTGATGTTAATGGACAATAAGAATTTGAAATTGTTTTGCACGTGTGCCTGTAATTAAATTTTGCGCGGTTGTATAATAAAGAAACGTTCTATAAAGTTTTAGAATATACATTTTGCCAATTAATTAGGTGTACTTGCACAACAAAGCACTATTTTTGAAAAACTCCGAGCAGTTTATTCTAATCTTTTATACAGTCCTAGGTTCCTAGATTACAGCTCCAATTTGAGTAGCATGTGTTAATGAAAGACTCATTTGTGTCATATTCCAGAACAATGAGTTCCCAGGTGAGACAGAACTTCCACCAGGATTGTGAGGCTGCAATCAACAGGCAGATCAACCTCGAGCTGTATGCCTCCTACGTCTACCTGTCCATGGTGAGTCACGTGTCCTCTTGGGAGATGAACAGAGAAGAAAAGTTGGTTTGAGTGAAGGTATTCTATAATTAAATAAAGCAGTTCCAGAGACTTAAGGTTATATTTAACTTGTGTCAGCAAATCAAATGCGCAAAGTGAGGCCTTGTTCTACGGTGAGTCTGTAATTAAACATAGGTGAAAGTGCGTTTCAGATAAGGTTAGCGGAGGATTTGTCCCTTGTCCTCAAAACACAGCCAGTAATCCACATGCAATGTTTCATAAATGCAAGACTACAAAGAGTCACCGTGAACATGATGAAATAAATCAGCAAAAATAAAACTGGCTTGAGAATCTTATGTACACTGTTTTATTTCTCTTTGTTGACAAAGAACATGTTTATTTCAGACTTGTTAAAACTGATTAGTTTGGAGTTAATGAGTAGCTCTGACCTGAACGCTCTATTGTCCTGTTCATAGGGTTACTACTTTGACCGGGATGACCAGGCTTTACACAATTTTGCCAAGTTCTTCCTTAACCAGTCCCACGAGGAGCGCGAGCATGCAGAGAAGCTCATGAAACTTCAGAACCAGCGGGGTGGTAGGATCTTCCTTCAAGATGTCAGGGTAAGGACTAAGTTCTTATCACAAGGGCCAGGTTGGGAGGGCAGCACAGGGTGAATGAAGATACTGAGGGTGTGGGTGTTGAGTGCTGCTAATCTTTTGTAGTCTTGCAAACAAGTGTGATGTTTAACTGCAAACATGATTACCTTACGTGACTGAAAATGTAGTTGCTGTCTGCGTCAGGCCGGTGAATATTCAATTTGTGCCGCTTTATGTTGCAGAAGCCTGAACGGGATGAGTGGGGCAGTGGTCTCGAAGCTCTTGAGTGTGCCCTGCAGCTTGAAAAAAGCGTCAATCAGTCACTTCTGGACTTGCACAAACTGTGTGCCGATCACAATGACCCACATGTGAGTTTTAAGCAGAACACAGGAGATTTTTTTTATTTTTTTTATTCGGACTATTTTTCATCTAAATTTAACCATGACAATTGAATATTTCAGCTGTGTGATTTCATCGAGACCCACTACCTTGACGAGCAGGTGAAGTCCATCAAAGAGCTGGGAGACTGGGTAACCAACCTACGCCGCATGGGTGCCCCACAGAACGGGATGGCAGAGTACTTATTTGACAAACATACTTTGGGCAAGGAAAGCAGCTAAATCCCTCCACATTGCTTTGTTTACATCTTGCTTTGTGTTTGAAGATGTTGAATCCATCTTTATGCTTTTGGCCAGTATGTTAGTAATTTAGTGACTTATCCTCATGTTAACCTTGCTTAAATGAACTTGTGCTCTCTGAATTAGTTTTGTGACATGGCTTGCTGTACCTGGCACCACCCGGCCTCCTCATTATGGTATTCCTAAGAAATGTTTGACACTGCGAGGTGTCGATCAGACCAAATAAACCCTGAAAGATGATTTGTTACCTGTGTAGTTTGTTGCCTGCAAAAGAAAAAAAAACCTGCACTGAACAAAGCTCCACACCAAATGTACAAGTGCACCAAAGTCTATACCAGAATCAAATAAAGTGATTCCATTTTAGAATGAAAGCATTTTATACTTAGGCCAAATTGTGCTTTTTTTTAGTGAATAATCCATTTAGCAAGTATTAAAGAAAAGAATAAAGGTAGGCTCCCATCACTGTCACTCTTAAAAGAGTTAACTGGGAATAACAAAGGTTGCCTAATTGTCCCATAATGATTTATACTTGGTTGCATCATCAGTTCTACTACTTGGGAAAATAAAGGAATTTGATGAAAGAAATGTGCGACTTTATCCCTTTTCCATTACCTGGCAGTAGAAATAATTATCCAGGTGTATGGTATTTTAAATTTTGGGTTATTTAATCCTAGAACAGTAACATTTATTTCATCAAAACATTTTTTGTCATGTAATCATTGTGCTGCTGATGTCTGAGCCGCATGGGTCCTTTGGTAGTTCCACTGATGCCATAAATTGTATCTGAGTCTGTAATATTTCTGTTCTTGTCCAGATGCGTTTGGGTGATTTCAACCAGCGTGAGTGATAACATTTTATGACTGAAATTTAAAATCTGGCACTTTTCGCACTTTTCAAGGGATTCAACATAAAGGCAGCACACAGTCGCAGGACTATTTCATCCAGCGATCCATAACGTTCAGTCATTCAATGAGTATTTAATCCATTTTGTGCAAGGTTTAATTTTTTTTTACCATTTGTTCATCTGTCACTACAACTGTATTTGTT
Source organism: Syngnathus typhle (assembly GCF_033458585.1). NCBI lineage: Eukaryota > Metazoa > Chordata > Actinopteri > Syngnathiformes > Syngnathidae > Syngnathus > Syngnathus typhle. The sequence continues at coordinate 8,871,750 of NC_083741.1, read as the reverse complement.
TACATGCACAGAATATAAATGCCAGAGACGCTTAATTCCATAAACAATTGAAAGGATGCAAAAGCCACTAACTTGGACAAGTTCATTGTGTAAATTTATAGCCCAATTCGGAATATCCTATAAAAGGCAATCTCCTTGCATGCACACTCACTAAGTAGTTAATTCAGTGCTTCTCAAATAGTGGGGCGCGCCCCCCTTGGGGGGCGCGGTGCTATTCCTGGGGGGGCGCGTGTGACCCTGGGGAACAGGCTTTTTTTTTGGCAGTACTAGAATAAAGTGTAATTGCGCGTTTACTACAGCAGGGGGCAGTGGCGCTCTCATTGTTACTTCTGTCACGTTTGCGACAGTGCAACATTTTACGACTTACAAGACAGGTTAGGATAGTCACGGTGGGGAGGGGGGGCGCGAATAGTTTTCTTCTTGCTAGGGGGGGGCGTAACAGAAAATAATTGAGAAGCACTGAGTTAATTCAACACATGATTTTTGTGAAACGTGTTCAAACATACCTCTACTGAAATTTTATGTTCAATGCTAGCTTGTGTTCGGACCTGGTGGAGGTTCTGCCGAACTCTTGAGACCGACTCACCGATCGAACCTAGGTTATGAACCACTGCTCTAGAATATATATAAGGCTCAACAAACAGGGCTCGTGATCTTTGTTATGCTTCCTCCAGCTCCACTAATACACCGTCACAGTCTTTGGGATGAAGAAACATCACTGGTTTCCCATGAGCTCCTATTCGCGGCTCTGGTGAAAGAGTTCTGATGTTCTTCACTTTCAGGTCTTTGATTGCAGCGTTGATGTCATCAACCTGAAACAGATTATATATTCCATTGCCCTCGTGTAAAAATTATCTCTACTTGATTTATGATAATTTAATATCTTTAAAGTAAAAGTACACATTTTAGAATCATCTTGTAATTGAAACTGATATGGGGTGTAACGCTCTGCAGTACATTAACAATGTATTTTAATAAAAAGGTATAAACGGACATTTTTTTGACAATGCAAAAGCAAAAAAAATTTGTACCAGTATTAACAATGTATGCAAACAATATAAAGCTTTTCTTGACAGGTTCTACATGCACCCTCATAAGCATGTCAGAGTATCCAGTTGTGATGCTTTAGGTCTATAAGAAAGGACAACAAAATACACATGATAATGCTCACCTCAATACAAATGTGGTGCATTCCTCCAGCTTTGTTCTTCTGCAAAAATCCAGAAATTGGGCTCTTCTCACCAAGCGGATGGAGAAGCTCCAGCTTAGTGTTGCCAAGCTCTACAAACACTGTGTAGACACCATGCTCTGGTAGAGGCACCTTTTCACTCACTGTGGCCCCCAGGACATCTCGATACAAAGCTGTGGCCTTGTCCATGTCTGGGACAGCAATGGCAATATGATTCAGCTTTCCAAGATTCCACAGTGATCCAAGGCTACCCTGATGAAGGGATGCTGAGGTCGAATGTGCTCTTCGAAGTGTGAGATGGCAATAGCTTGAAAGACTGGAAACTTAAAGACCAACAGGACAAGAAGCTTGGGTGAATACATTATTTGTTTGTCAATTGGAGTTATAGTATGATTTATTATGCATAGGTCACATTTCTCAGTTGAAAGAACATACAGTTGCATAAAGATATAAAGCGTAGATGGAGTCAATCGATATCCACAGACAGACTGTTCATGCTGTATGAATAAAGATGTATTGGTATAAAAATAAAAATGTATTTTGACACAGTAATAGTCATACGGCATGGGCTTGTTGCTCCAATAGAAATATTAATATCAAAATGACCGAGCCAATTATCGTAAAATTAATTATACAAAAAATAGAAAATAATAATTTTAATAACACGTACTTAACTTTAGGATAACTTGACAGCAACTCTTGACAGCCGCTCAATTGTTATATTCTCAGCAAATAAATTACTATTAATGGTTACCTGCTGAAAATGTTGACTAGAAATGACAACGTGTGCCCGAAAAGTACCGACAACCACATACATAACAACAACAAAAAACACCACTTTACGTCAACGTGTTTAAGAAAGCTCACGAATTGGTTGCATTTTGTTCAAACCAGTTTGTTGCATAATGCTTCGCCTTTCATGTGTAGCGTATCATTAAAAAAACATTGAAAAGCCAATTGCCTAAATATATTCAAACTTGTCAAAACCAACCTGCAACCTTCAGTAAAGCGGCCGCCATTTTGGAACCCCGGTGACGGAACTAAAAAAATAACAAACGTTTCTCGCAGAGCCTATTTATATGCGACGCATACATTTTCACGTGTGAGCAACGATGGCTGAAACAGACGAATGTATCACGTTGGAGGAATGTTTGAATAAACTTGACGTCAACACACAGCATCCACATAATTTTCTGAGGCAAGTGCTAATTTTACAAACTGTTGTGGTTTGCTTTAACTTGTCTCAAATTTGAATTGGAGGGTCTTTCGATCTTGCTAAGTGTTAGCTTAAGCTAACGATGCGAGTATCTTTACGGTGACTTGCGTGTGTTGATTCAAGAACAGAATATGATCGAGTAATTATCTGTAGCTAGAAAAGATGGTGTTAGCTGCTGATACCGATCTCAGATGGGGTTTTGTCGTAGCACAGTATAGCCAATCAGGTGACATGTCTTCAAATTAAAAACGGTAGACTTGAACTACATTCTGTTGTATTTACATGTATTAATATTTTCATAAGATATAAATGTCACAGTGATGGGCAATTTAATGGTGGGTAAGGCCAAATCTACATTATTCCGTGATGTGCTGTGGTGCAGTGCAAAAATGGTTGAGTGGATTTTAATAACATGTAATGGCTCTCTTTTTTTATTGTTGCAGCCTTCAAGACAATGTGGCAGCGGACTTTACATCTCTCACCAAAACTCTTTATGACCTCCACAAATCCGAGGAGCCAGCAGAATATAACGGCAGCCCGCTTGTTCAGCTGGTGGTGGAAAACTTTGATGAAGAACAAATCTGGCAGGAGCTAGAGCTGCAGAACTCTGCTGTATTAAAACACTTTAAAAAGGCAATTGATGAGGCTTTGTCTGATGAGATGTTAGCGGTACTGGAAGAGGATGAGGAGATGGATGAAGAAACTGGGGATGAGGAAGGCGAGCTCGATGAAAATATGGAGGAAGAAGCTGACGAGAAGCTACGTGGGTTGAAGAAAATGGGGGACCATGACGCAGAAGATGACACAGATGAGGACTCTGATTTAGATTTTGACGTGGATGCCCTGGAGAAGCGGGAGAAACAAAAGAGGAAGCCCACAGAGAAACATTCCCAAATGAATGGCCTTTTCTCAGAAGTCGATGATAAATTCTTCCGCTTGTCAGAGATGGAGTCATTTCTTGATGACATGGACAAGCGAGAAGGAAAGGAGAACGTTGACGAAAACAATGTGGATTACTTTCAGAATCTGCCCTCAGATGAGGATGACGATTTTGACCTTGAATTGCTCTCCAGCAGAAAGCCAAAGAAAAACACTGTATGTATTGTCGCTTCTTTACATTAGGATTTTTAGGGACTTGTGAAATGTTTTTTTTTAAATTTCAATTACAATTTTTTTTATATTAACAGACGAGCTCCAGAGACCTTAAGTACAAGGACTACTTTACTGCTTCCGAAGGGGCTGATGCAGACGAGCTGTTGGATAGTGAGGATGACAGCATGCATGAGGACAAAGATGAAGAAGTAGATGATGATGATGATTCTGGCGAGGACTTTAACAATGAGTAAAACTGATCATTATATATTTTTCTTTTGGATGTTTAAAATTTCAAGGGTCAAAACAGTTTGTCACAATATATCTGTTATCTGCCTTTTACAAGGAACGGAGACATAAGCCGGGCAAAAGCTTCTCATAAAAAGGTGACTTTTAACCTTTCTGGAGATGAAGACAGTGAAGGGGAAGACCTTGAAGATATTTTGGGTGGAAGAAACCCAAACTCCCAAAAATCTCAATCCCAATCATCACATGAGAAAATCCAAGAAAAGGTAATAGTAGTACATAGATTTTTGTGCTGCAAAAGCCCTTGTGATGGGTTTAGCGCATAATGAAGCATTTGAAGATGCGCTCACATGACAACATTCTGCATTATACAATCATTAAAACAAATGCTCAACATTAGTGTAGTATTAAAACTACGTTAATTTGTTGTACAAATACAGTAGTAGTAATGGTGGGGACACAAATGTTAATTATACCTATGTAATAAAAGAGCATTTAATAGTTGTGCCTGTACCTGTACCAGCATGGATAGATGAACAATGATACATTGTTTGTAGTAAATAAATAATTATTTTCAGGCCAATTAAGTGAAATTAGATTACTTCCCAGAGCATCGTGGTTACCATGGCAACAACATTCCTCACATCACTGCCTTTAGCTTGATTCAGTCAGTATAATTTCTTCGCTTGCTGTGTGTAGATGTCGCAGAAGATCAAGGACCTGGAGAAAGCGTCTCTTGCTTCAAAGTCATGGCAGTTGTCTGGAGAGGTGACAGCCCAATCACGCCCGGAGAACAGCATGCTTGAGGAAGATTTGGACTTTGAGCAGGGATCTCGGAAGGGTAGGTGACACTCTGTGACATGGATGCGCTGGGTGTAATGGTGATAACAGTTCTATACTACGAGTAGGTAGGGATGCACCAAAATGAAAATTCTTGGCCGAAACCGGGGGAAAAAAACTGTGCTAATGACTGGATCATTTTCTGCCATTTGGCTGTCAATTCTGATTTTTATTTTTTTCCCCCTGCTCAATGCACATGTTTATTTGATTGTGAGCTATACAATTGGGATTTTATTCCCCCAAATCTTTCTTTTGGCAGTTGCCCAATACTTTTGGTGCACTAATGTCACCTGTAGCGTACTATAAAGAAGGAAGGAGGCCAATGGCAGTATTGTATGACTACTTTCTTTTCTTCCTGTACATTATATAATACCACTTTTTTGGCAGCCACCTATTGGGGCAGCAACTGCAGTGATAGAGTACTGTTGATTTTTGTAACGGATCCCATTACAAAAAGTAGAAAATTGTCCGAAACAAGACCACTCTGCATTGATAAGTAATTTGAATAAATAATGAACAATTTGAATTTGGCAATGAGATTTGCTCTGTTCCCTGTCAGCTCCTGCTATCACCGAGGAAACCACAGTGCATTTGGAAGACATCATTAGACAGAGAATTAAAGACCAGGTCTCAATAAGTTGTTTTAAAATGCTTTATCATTTTAAGTTCTGCTCTTTGCCTGCTTATGTAATGAAGTACTTTTTGACCTTTATTTCCCTAGGCGTTTGATGACGTGGTCCGAAAAGAGAAGCCCAAAGAGGACGTGTTTGAGTACAAGAAGAGACTCACGTTAGACCACGAGAAGAGCAAACAGAGTCTAGCAGAAATTTATGAGCAGGAATACCTCAAGCAAACACAGGTTCGGCCTTTATCTCATGTTGACCCTTTTGCAAATTCATTTAATTTCATTTTTTTCTCTCTCAACTTTTTGACATCTTCATAATGATTTCAGGCACAGAAAGAGGAAGAGGAGAATCCAGCCCATGTAGAGATCCAAAAACTGATGGACACACTCTTCTTAAAGCTGGATGCGCTCTCCAATTTCCACTTCACACCCAAACCTGTAAGTTGAAGGCATGGCTATTGTGTTTCCGGCATATTCAGCAATGTTAACACATGAGATAGGAGGACTGAACAAAGAATACAAATATTCACAGTTATAGATACCATTTGAAACAAACAATGACACGAAGAGGCATTATAGGAAAAATTACAGTAGAAAATTACCGTATTTTCCGCCCTATAAGGCGCACCTAAAAACCTAAAATGTTCTCAAAAACCAACAGTGCGCCTTATAGTCCAGTGCGCCTTATATATGGACCAAATTCCTAAATTTAAACTGGCCCAAAGCATTGTGTCATGAAATCAATCATAAGGGGCCCGCTGAAGACTATGAATCATGACTCAAAAAGACTATGGATCATTATTTTATGATTATAAAGTAATTTGTTCTGTCTGAAGTTGAAATAAAAAAGATAAAATGGATAAAATTAATGGTGCGCCTTATAGTCCGGTGCGCCTTATATAAGGATAAAGTTTTAAAATGGGCCATTCATTGAAGGTGCGCCTTATAGTCCGGTGCGCCTTATAGGCCGGAAAATACGGTACTGTTGCTAACTTTTCACCTCATACCAAGTGACCGAGCGCCGCACATCTACCGACAACGTGTATTCGAAAAACAGCTACCGTGTTTGCGGAGGTCACATTAGGTCTGCACAATATTGGAAAAACATGCTCTACAGTCGTTGACTATATTGATTGCCAAATTTAACATGTACACACAGAAAGATGACTTTTTTTATTATCTACTAAAAGAATTACTACATGTTTTTCGTGCAGCCAAATAGTCAAGTTTAATGTATTGGGTAAGAAACATTGTTTAGTATGAGGCAGGCCCTAAAACCTTGCTACTTGACCACTTGCTCACGTTTCCTTTGCTCCTTCAGTCTGTGCCTGAGGTGAAGGTGGTTTCCAACCTGCCGTCTATCACAATAGAAGAAGTGGCTCCAGTCACTGCCAGTGATGCTACACTGCTTGCACCAGAGGAAATCAAGGTTTGGATTATTATTTATTTATGTATTTATTTATTTTTTCTGCAAACATTATGTGGCTTGTACAAAATGTGTAAAATTCATTCTTCCAACCAAAGGAGAAAAACAAAGCTGGTGATATCCTGGGTGCCACAGAGAAGACATCAACAGACAAGAAGCGTGAGAGGCGACTTAAGAAGAAGGTGAAACATTTCAAAATCAAGGAGAAAGAAAAGAAACAGAAGCTCAAAGAAGCCAGTAAAGCCAGCGAGAACAAAAAGCCATCCAAGGAGCAAGCAAAAGAAGACCTGAAGAAACTCACTAAAGGAGGCAAAGCTACTATTCTCAAAGTGAGTGGCATTTTGAATGTTTGTCTCAAATTCAATTGAGAAGTGGCACAAATCTGCTACAAAATATGACAATTGAAAAATTGCCAGCACATTTTACAAGGTAGGTACTGTGTAATTCAGATAAATTGTGTGCATGATGTACAGGTATGCAGGTGTGGTAGTTATGACAATATAAATGTGAAAATATACATGACAAGCATGACTAATATTTTGACTCTTGTGTTAGGATGAGGGACGGGATAAAGCTCTGCGCTCCTCTCAAGCCTTCTTCTCTCAGCTGCAGGATCAAGTGAAAAGTCAAATCAAAAGTGCCAAGGGGCAGCCTACAAAAAAGAAACAGAAAGAGGTTTCTGCCAGCAAACTCAAGTTGTAGTGACTGCCTCACTAATGTTGTGGCAGATAAATATATTGTACAGAGTCCAATTTTATTATTAACTTCAATTTTTGAAATCTTGAAGATGTGTTTTTATTAAAATGAAACAATACTGAAGTGCTTTGTTTTTCTTTGCCAAGTGTTAACTACTCAGTGTCTTCCCCGGGTAACTATGGAGGAAGATGAATTGCTTTACTTTCTAATCCAAGAATCACCAAGTACCTGCCTGTACCAGAAAACCGTCAAAGACCAGAGAGCACACCAGGCAGCAGTTTGCATCTGTGTTTGTGCTAGTTAATGTAATTATTTTTTTAAATGGTGTAAATTTAGAGATTTTTAAAACCTATATTTTAGTACTGTATAGTTGCGACAGGTTTGCGGGGTGCTACAAGAATGAGGAGATAATTTACCACCAATCAACTCGAGCAAATTTATTATTACACAACCTCACCTGTAGGGTTCAGTGTCTGGTAAGGAAACCGCAAATGGCAATAGTGTCATGATACCAAAATTTTGACTTCAATACCATGCCTCCAAAAAATTACCTCAATGCAAGTACTGAAAAGCTTAGAAAAGCATTAAAAAGCAAGGGAATATTAGCTCACAGCCTAACAACTTTAAATTTACTTTATTTGCATCAATTCAAACAAATACAATAATGACATTAATTAAAATACTTTAAAGTACAGTATATTTTAAGTTTTTAAAAATCAATTAAGTTGAGAAACAACAATACTAATTTTATGCATAGCCAGTCATAAAAACTATTGAAGCCTTTGGCCAGTATACGATTACATTGTGGCAGCAGTAAGAAGCACGAGGGAACAAAGGCAATATTACGCTATGAAGCACATGCGTATGGATAAGCATGCCCCCCAGCTTAGTGACCTAGTGGTAGAGTGTCAGCCCTGAGACTGGAAGGTTGTGGGTTCAAACCCCGGCCGGGTCATACCAAAGACTATAAAAACGGGACTCATTGCCTCCCTGCTTGGCACTCAGCATTAAGGGTTGGAATAGGGGGGTTAGATCACCAACTGATTTCCGAGCGCGGCACTGCTGCTGCTCACTGCTCCCCTCTCCAACAGGGGATGGATTAAAATCACATGGAGATGGGTTAAATGCAGAGGACAAATTTCACCACACCCACATGTGTGTGTGACGATTATCGGGACTTTGACTTTTAACTTTTTAACTACAAGCCTGCTGAATGAGAGGCCTAATATCCGCCATCCCACCCACTAATACCGAAAATTGGCAGGATGAAAGCCAGCCAAGTGATTTCATTATAGACTTAACTTAAGGGACCAAATGAACCATTTATTATAATTGCATAAAATATCAAAGCGAATTCACCCCTAAGTTGGCCAGCTAGTCCACAATGCTTAGACATTTGTGATTTTTAATGTTTAATACATTGCTGACTTTTTCTTTGTTAATTGGATAAGACCTATGCAGTCTTTGAATGCAAAGCATGTCTCGTCCAGAACACAAATGATGTCAGTTGTTATGCTTCCTTTATGATTGTCTCCCTTTTATAGATGGACTACAAAGTTGAGTGTACTAAAACAAGACCAACCATTTGCGTGTTACATTTTGGAGTCATTGATAAGGGTTGGAGACCCAACTGGCTACATACATATTACGTTTTACAACAGTAGTTAACAGTATTTAATTTCACATTTGGATGTTGATGAAATGGGTAGTCGCAAAGATGCATCAAGCAGGTACGTCAAAGCGTGTGCCAGTGATTGGAAGCGATTGAGAAAGCCCGTTCAAAATGCCGACACACCTTTCTATGTAATAAGTGGAATCAAATTTGAAATCGAGTTGCAGTCAAATTGGCAGACGTGATTTATTATGAATTCCAACATCACATCTGAATAAATGTATTTGTATTGGAGTCTGTGGTGGCTCAAGTGTCCCGTAGAACTGGACTGGTCCTGGAATTACTAAAGGTGAAAGGCCAGCCTTAAAATAAAAGTGGCCCTGACATTTTTGCCTTCTATCTTTATATTTGTCCAACTTGAATGGCTGGCATGCGGTGTGCCCGCCGTTTGACAAAAGTTCTTTTTTTAAAATAATTCTTCCCCTTAAAGAGCAGTTTTTAAAAAATATGGTAGTTATTTTTGCCTCCTGAAATTCACAGTACTGTTTACTGGTATTTAGTGCAACGGGATTTGGTAAACTACTTGGAATGCTGGTAGCTTTTTGTTGTTTCCATGTTTTATAAACCTGCCTTCTTGAGATGAAAGTAGAAATTAAGTAATAAGATGTGGCAAAAGTAGTCATAGTGTGGACATAAATGGGAAGTACAGATTATGCACGCCACCAGGATTTCATTGTTGATAAAAGGGGGTTGAATTTTTTGGGAGAAAATATATTTTTTGTGGCGGACCTCAGGACCAGGCCTCTCACCCAGTAGGCCTGCAATCAGGGGTGGGGTTATACGTATGTGTGTCCTTTCTTCATTTTGTTGTCTTTTTAGCTTTGATGACTTGTGTCTAGTCTGACAGTCAGTCATGGAATAAGGACATGTTCCTCACTCCTGCCATATTGGGTTATATGTGTTTATAGCATTGAACTGTAGGCCCAAAGTGATCATTTTTTCATGGGGCCTGTGGCAGAAGTTAGGAACACATCTTTATTCCATGACTGACTGCCAGCAAGTCAGATGAGACGCAAGTCATCAAAGCAATAAAGTCAACATGATGTAACAACTGACACTAACTGCCAGCCTTCCGGATAAGAGGCCTGGTCCTCAGGTCCACCGATTTTAATATACAATAAAATTCTAGCGGGAAAGTTCTGCTAATTGAATCTCTACTCATTTCTGATAGGGCTATAGCAACCGCTTGCCCCAGTGGGGCACCATGACTGTGTTGAAAAAAAAAGATAAAATTAGAGGTGCTGATTTAGCGCTTGCAAGTAAAGTAAAAATACACAAGGATCATTTTTTTATTAAGTACCTACATTATCGTTCAAAAATTTGGGGTCACTTAGAAATGTCTTTATAATCAAAATAAAATGGCTATTTTTTTCAATGAGGATAACATTAAACTAATCAAGAATAAACTCTTTGCAGTGTGATGTGGTAAATGACTATCTTGCTGCAAACGTTTTTTTTTTTTTTAATGCAATATCTATATAGGTGTATAAAGGCCATTTCCAGCAACCATCCCTCCAGTGTTCTAATGGTACATTGTGTTTGCTAATTGTGTTAGAAGGCTAATGGGTGATTTGAAAACCCTTCTGCGACGATGTTAGTTTCCATGGAAAACACAAAATTGTCTGAGTGAGCCCAAACCTTTGTCTGGCACTTTAAGTGACTGTTTATCGCAATAATAGTTACATTTCATGAAGTTGATTGATCTGAAGTTTTTGTAGTAAAGATTTTATTAAAATTTTCACAAATGTTCAATATGCATGCCCCAACAACATGACCTTTGACACTGTCAAAACATGTTCCCAAAAGTGGTGCTATCATTTTAACCTGAGTCAAAGACAAATGCTAAATAGAATAAGAAAACAAGTGAAAAAACATAATTTTGACTGTATGGTAAATAATAATAATAATATTAATAATAATAACGATAATAATAATAATAATAATAATAATAATAATAATAATAATAATAATAATAATAATAATAATAATAATAATAATAATAATTTGAAACAAGAGACGTCAAGCAAGGACGTCTTTCCGTGAGCCGACATCAAATAATACTCTTAAATAAGCTCTGGTGGGGGAATATCTTGCTTTTCCAGCTCTCCTGCGTCATCGTTAACATCCATGAGTCATTTACATATTTCCGTGAGTCCGTCGTCAGCTGCACCTGAGCTTGCGTTCCATCTTGTCCGCCCCAAATAGAAACCCCCATGACGTCACACCAGATAATCACGGAAGTAAACTAGGCGACGAAGCACAGACACAAACAGAGTCTAGTTCCGTATTCGAGTGCTACAAAAAGGTATGTTATCGACACCGAATTATCTGCGGCTATCCAAACCCTTAAGAACTTTCGGACTTATTCGTGTCGTTTAAACCCGTACAACAAGTCTCAGCGTGTTTGTTGCGTCTTCTTTAGCATGTAGCTTGGCTAGCTAGCTTGGCTAGCCAGATGCCAGGCAGGAAGATTGCTAACAGTAACAATCCAATATTTGCTCAAAGCCAATTTAGTAAGTAAGCGAATAGTTCATGATGTGGGCAATGTCGGCATCGCTTTATAAGAGCACGGTGCTGTTACAGGCTAAATGCTGAGTAGTTTTGCGCAACTTGCTTTTTTCCTTTCAGTGAGAGTATTTTCCAATTTGGGGTTGTATTTGGAGATCCGTTGTTGTTCCATGGGTTGGTCATGCTCACATGATTGGGTGAGGCCGACGGTAAATTTTAAAAACTTCTCGAGGAGGTCACTTATGTAATTTGATGCCTGTGTACATTTAGTAACCTTTGATTGAGTTACACTGGTATCATTGGAAAGCTTGCTAAAATACACAACCAGAAAACACAAGATTTTGTTGATGATTGTTAATGTCCTAAATTAACTAAATGTGAACCCATTGGTAAATTTCAGGATACCAAAATTCATAATTAGAAAGCCACAATAAATAACTAAATGTTTAGCGAAATAATATGAAGTCTTACCTTTAGTAAAATCATGTGTGTGTGTGTAACGTAAAGCACGGCATATATAATGGCTTATTGCTGTACGTAATTTCTATAATAGTTGCCAACTTTACATGAATAGAAAAAAAACATGAGTGACTACGCTTAACAGCCATTCAACGACAGATACACACACATAGTCTTATGACCTTTTATCCACAGGGAAGATAACTCAGACATGATGCCGGGAGGCTTCAAATCTGAGAGGTTAAGAGTCAACCTGCGGCTCGTCATCAATCGACTAAAGCTCCTCGAGAAAAAGAAAAGTGAGTCCTGAACTCAAAAAAACACACCAATGCTTGGTTTTGGTCTTTAATCTCATGTCGTTGTAATGCTTTCCTTTCCCTTGAACACTTTAAAATGAAGCCGAGCTCGCTCAAAAGGCTCGGAAGGAGATATCGGAATACCTGTCAGCAGGAAAAGATGAGCGGGCCCGCATCCGTGTGGAGCACATCATCAGAGAGGACTATATGGTTGAAGGCATGGAGATCCTGGAGCTTTACTGTGACTTGCTCCTCACACGTTTTGGCCTCATTCAGTCGATGAAGTAAGGAGCGGACTTTGCCTCGTGCATTAAAATCGCTTCTTTGGAGGGGTGTGTCTGTGTGTGTGTGTGTGGGGGGGGGGGGGGGTGATGGGGGGTGACCTTCTCCAATGAAAGTGTATGTATGTATGTATTGATGGGTTAATTATTTCAGGGAGTTGGATCCAGGTTTACAAGAAGCAGTGTCCACTCTTATCTGGGCTGCTCCTCGACTTCAGTCAGAGGTGAATGAATTAAAATTGGTAAGTACACATTCAAAGAAAAGCATTGGCACCAATATTATCTGGTCTTCTCAGATCTTGACACATTAAATTCTCAATTCTTATAGGTGTCAGAACAGCTCTGTGTGAAATACAGCAAGGAGTATGGCAAGCTGTGCAGGACAAATCAGATTGGAACGGTCAATGAAAGGGTTGGCATATAATTTTTGTCTTTATTATTCTTTTTTTTTTTTTTTAAACCCAGGACTCCCTTGACTCTTTTAAGCCAAGAAATATGCCAGCACTCCAAGTCTGATAAAATGTCTGATATGCTTGCAGCTGATTCACAAACTGAGCGTGGAGTCTCCCCCTAAAATCTTGGTGGAGCGCTACTTGATTGAGATAGCCAAAAATTACAATGTGCCGTATGAACCTGATGCCATGGTCCGGGTAAGAATAGATTGAGGTCCCAATCAGGATGTTGTCTTTTAGTTAGCGTCATAACATTTTCTCCCTGACAGCCTGAGGTGAGTTGTGATGAAGCAGACCTGATCGACATGAACAATGACAAGAAGTCCGGAGGGGGAGGCAGAGGCGGAGGCGGTGGTGGTGGTGGTGGTGGTGGTTTCATGGCTCCTGTCATGCCCATGCCAATGCCCATGCCGATGCCCATGCCCATGCCTACGCCTTTCAACTATCCAACTCCCAAAGGAGTAAGATCAATATTTTCAAACCCTTGTTTAGATTCTAACCATGTGCATTATTAGACACTTTCAGTCATGTTGTATATAGCATTTTTAATTCTATTGAAAGGAATTCATTCAATTGAATACGTCACACTGACATGAAAAAACTAGACGGTGAAATATTTTGTTTTGCTTTTTTTTTTTTTTTTAAACTAGTGTATTTAAACAACTAATGAGACCAATTTTTGCAAAGTCACACATGTGCTTGCTCTGTTTCTCACTGCTCCTTTGTTTTCCCCCAGAGCGTCCAGACAAGTTCACAAATGTAGCTGAATGACATTATTTTAAAGAACCAAGTGTTGACAACCTTGGATAATGTACAAAGTACAGAAAATAGATGTTCACTTAGAAGATGATTAACTTTGCAAAAATATAGTTTGAAACGATGCTAAATTGTCAGTTATCGTTGTCTTTTGAAAAATCTGATCACACGTGTTTGCAGGTCACGTCGTGATTCCTAACCCTATTTGTTTGATGAGTGAAATTCGTGGTCATGTTTTCCTCCAGGAACCGTTCGCTCCAGCCATTGGATCGTACAACAGCTTCCCGCCCTCTGTGGGAGGAGGGCAGCCCCCTCAGCTGCCCACTTCTCCCCCCACATACGAGTCTGTAAGTCACCCAACTCATCCCATCCATGATCCCTCCCTGTTCCCAAAGACGGACAGGATGGACAGGGCAGGCAGGGCATCACTCAGGGAAGAGTTGTTCACTTAGCTTCAGCTTTTACCTCTGCACTTCTGCCACTTTCCCTGAATAGGCTGACATTTTTGCTTTGTGTGCACATAAGTAGGCAGCATGAATGGCTTGTACATATTCTAAGCACTAACAACTCAGTGATCCCACTAACTGACCTGGGATTAGATAGGACTGAGAAGAGTGCTGCAGCGGAGACTCAAGCTAGCCCGAAGGCTGATGCACACTAAAGGTGTTGGTTTCTCGTTGAGCGCCACAAGCATGTTACCTTTGTTTCTTTTCCTACACTAAGCACTAACACATTATAACCGACATTCTTATAAGGCGATGTTGTCACAGGCACCCTTCTTCTGTTTCAGATTGATGACATAAAAAACTCTGTTCCATCCCAGACCATAGGTAAGTCTTACTAATTACTGTATTCAGTATGGCCCTTGAAACCCAGAGGTTCATCTCATGAAATATGTCATGGAAAATGCTATTCACTGTCATAGCAATGGCTCAATGGCATGGCTCCCCAACACCATTTGTTATATTAACTGGACCAGGATTATCTTGACGAGAGCAGACCATCGCTGATACCTTGACAATTTGAAGTCGAGCAATTCTGCAAGGAAGAATGGGCAAATAATTATCTAAGCGGGCAAAGCTAATTGAGACTTATCCATAAAGATCAATGTCTCTAATTTAAGCAAAAGGAAGCTCTACCAAATGTTATTCAGAGGACAATGTTGCTACATTTGACTTGTCATGTACCTGTGTTATGCTTTGTCATGTCACTGTCCAAAATAAAATAGCAAAACATTGTTTCCAGCTCATTTGACAGCCCCCACATGTTCCACTGCAGGTCAGCCGTCACAAATATATGGCAACAACGCTCTCCCAGAACTTCCTTCGGTCCCAGACACACTCCCAGCAGGCTCCTTCGGCGGGAAGACCACCACAAGCACTTCGGATGACATCGACTTTGATGACCTAACGCGACGCTTTGAGGAGCTGAAGAAGAAGACTTAAGTATCTTAACAATCACAGGCTGACATTACACATGAGAACAGAAAGTAAAACATGTTCAAGGCTCTGACTTTATAGAAACAGCTGAAACAAAACATTTACTCTTACCTTGTATCAATTTAATTTGGACATGTTCTGAAGCTAACAACATAGAGTCATTCTCCTTTCTTGCTTGGCTGACCTGAACTGTAATATTAATCTTTTATTGGTGTGATATACTTTATAATTTAATAATGTTTTTCTGGAGCTCACTGCCTGTCTAATGTGATGCTGTCGCCTTTCCCACCGACTCGTTCCAGTCTCATCTTACACCAGTTAAACAAGTCTAGCTGGCCTGTTTACATGTTGGCTGGATGACTGGGTTTCAGTTCCTGAGGACACGCATAATCTTTGTTCTGTCAGCCACTTTGAGAGCATTGTCCATATCGTATATATATATATATATATATATACACACACACACACACACACACACACACCGGTTGAGGGCATGTTTTATATATAGTAACTGGGTGAGGTAGTTGGGAGTGCTCTGATTATTGACAAGGTTGTTTCCAAATGAAGTACCTTTCAGATTAACCAAATATATCTAGTGTATAAAAGATGAGCCCACACAACTTGATTTTACATATCCATTTTAACCCCCACAGAGGTGTCAATTTAGATTATTCATTTATGTGACATGTGTCCTCCACTGTTTTCTGCTGCATTTGCCTTATTGTCAATTGCTCACCAGAGGCCTTGGCCAATCTGTACAAAGATTGCTCATCCTGCACTTGCTATCGAGACTGGAATCATTTCCCTGCGTTTTGTTTTGTTGAAGTGTCACATTACCCACAAACTATTTGGTTAAAGGTGATGTTCTGATAGCATTGGAACCACACCTGTTACGGCCAAAGAACGGCTGCTTTTAATGAATGATTTAGCAGCTTCTGGAAAGTTGAGCATCATGGTGTTGTTGATGACACTGCAGAACTCCACTCTTGTGTTTTCCATTTTGAACAATTGGGTGTTTTCCCATCAATTTAATAAAACAAGTAAAAATCATTAAACTAGTTGAATTGTTTTTTTATATGTATACTGTAGTCCTTTTTACTTAATAATTTTTTTTCATTTTAATGGATTAAGTGTGTAACAAAAACAAAATTTAAACACATTGTTAAAACACATTGTTTGAAACGAGAGGCGTCTATTCAATTCCAAACTTAGGCAGGTCCATGAAGCTTGTCACGCAAGGGAATTTTTTTGTGCATCTTACATACACCTCATAAAAATAGTACATACTGTACAAACAATACATATCATTCACAAGTCATCTCCACACTCCACAAATGGTCTAAATAAAACAACTTAATTGTTGTCTAGTTTCAAAGATAAGATGAAAAATTAACAACTATGCTAAATCCAATGATCAGGTACTTTTAAAAAGTGTTGTAAAATCTATTGATAAGGTAATTTTAAAAAGTGTTGCCAACTTGCCACACTTATGTCAAGGATAATTTGAAGGAACAGGATTGTTTTTGTTCAGTTGTCTTTTGTCTTGCAAAAGACCATATATGGTCAGTTTACTCAGAACAGCATTGAGTATTTCCAGAATTCTGACTCACAGCAAACAATCGAGCATGCTGTTTTTGTGACAATTTTTCAATAAACAAAAAGGCATTATGCTTGCTCCATTTATGACAAATTTTTGCTCTTGACCTTTTTGTAGGAGCCATCCTGCTCCAAAAACAACACACACACTAGCATTAAAGGTAAGGCCCTACCATAAATCAACATTGTCAAATCGATCCAGTCTATTGAAGCATATACAAAAGAGAACGTAAATTTATCGTCCAATGCGTTCAAGGGACGAAAAGAGGATGTGAGGGATTGCTACACGCTCAGAGTTCGCCCCTGGAGTAACGCCTGCATTTGTCGTCTTGTTCTCTTAAATTAAACAGATGTACCCGTGAGTCTCATGGTATCGTTATGTTACTTAATTTGACACGAACCCACAAACCGACGTGTTCAGAAGGGCAAATATCACAAGCGCCACATTGTCAAGACAAATATTGTGTCAGGATTCTAATAGTTTTCATTATTATTGGGCTGTGTATTATTTCTATTTCAGCTTGACTTTTAGTTTTCAAGTTTAGTAAGTCGTTTTTTAGAGCAGGTTGATTTTTAATTTTTCTTAAAATAATTTTAGGTTTTGGTAGTTTTAGTAATAGTTTCAGTTTTTTTAAAATATATGGAGTATTTATGGAGTACAGTTTTACAAAAAAAATGATCACTGAGTGGTGTGTAATAAAATTAACTACTAATTCTCAAACGACTGTTGGACCTTGCTTATGTACGAACATAGAGCAATTCCAAAATAAATACATTTAAACTGAACTCTTAAAGCTATGACAAAGAACAAAAAAGGTGAAGATTATTGCTATAATTAATTGTAATTACCAGTTAGTTTGTTAACTTTTATTATTTTTTAAAGAAATGTTTTTATTGTATTACATTAACAAACATGTTTTCTTGATTTTAATTTGTGCCAAATGGAATACATACCTCTAGTTTTATAAATTATCAATGAGAAGTCTGTTCAGTTTATGTGACTAGTGAAATATAATCCATCCCATAGTTTATCTTCTTACTAAGACTAGATTCAATTGTGATGAAAAGTAATTAATTTGCCTTTAAAAACAAAGTATTCAAATAAAAACATTGTTTTTGAAGTTCAGTCATTATCATTGTATTATATTTAAGGGATGAAATAGAGTTTAT
Organism: Syngnathus typhle; assembly: GCF_033458585.1. NCBI lineage: Eukaryota > Metazoa > Chordata > Actinopteri > Syngnathiformes > Syngnathidae > Syngnathus > Syngnathus typhle. Next base: position 8,853,791 of record NC_083741.1, on the reverse strand, counting down.
TAGTTTCCGGGTTTAAAGGGAGTGGATGAAATGGTTGAAACAGAGTTGAAATTTCCACACAGTAGGCCCGAGCATATTTGGAATTCCCTATTAGATATTTTGGACAATCACTGAATGTGCCTAATTTAGAACCTGTAGCCTGCTGAAAACTCTTCAAACAAATATCAATCCTATTGTCATCACTGCAACAAATGGTAAATGGCTACGACTAAAAGAGCATTACAAAGTATTACAGCAGTTTGACCACTCACCTGAAAGCACTTGTTCAATTTCTTCAGTTTCGTCAACAGCTACTGGTTTAAGCAACAGGGCGAAAAAGACAGCAACTCCAATCACCTTTAGAATAAAATAAAATGTTATTACTTTTAAAGAACTTACAGCATGAGACAGCAATAGCATAGGTAAATGAATGGACAGTAAGAACAGCAATAAAGATTTTAGAGGAGATGTAGTACCGTAATTTTCGGACTATAAGTCGCACCGGAGTATAAGTCGCACCAGCCATAAAATGCCCAAAAAAGAGAAAAAAAACATATATATGTATATAAGTCGGTCCTGAGTATAAGTCGCCCCCCCACCCAAACTATGAAAAAAACCGCGACTTATAGTCCGAAAATTACGGTATTTGTTTTCTCATTTGTCTGCGTGTAAAGTCTGTATCTTACTTTTAAAAGGCCCCAAAAATCGAGACTTACAGCTTATTTATTTTACACTGAACTTTTTTTCAGCCTTGAGAAACAGCCTATTTTGAGGATTTGTAGATGCACCTCAGAAAAGATTTGTTGTACTAAACGCAAGTAAAAAAAGTCAAATTACCTTTTTTTTAAAAATACCTTTTAGTAGTAATAATACTAATCCTAATAATATAATAATAATAACAATAACTGTCACTTAACAACGGAAATAATTCCCCTCAAAATTGTACCCCCTATATATATATATTTTTTTTTTTCTGTGTACAAACGTATTAAAAATAAAAAACTGAATTAACGATTTTCTACTTTGAATCTTTGAAAACTATTTTTGGTGTTCTATTTTGGAATGCAGATTTGACATGAAAAAAGTAATGTTACCAACTACGTACTTGATACACATCCTCTGTAATTCCCAACTTAGTTAGGCCGAGCCAGTGCTACAGTATTGTGCGCTTCAATGTAATAAATAGCATAGAGTAAGCATAAGCTGGTATTAGCTACAAGCAAAATAGCAGAGAAGAGGAGAATTTGGAAAAAGTACCCATTGCAAGGATGAATGTGTCTTATTAAGAGGACAAATTTTACCCGAACCCACCTTGAGAGGCTGCAATATAAAAATACTCTGGAATAGAGAGAGGCCTAGAGACATGATCCACTTGATGGACGTTGCTTTGCCATAGTAAAAGCCATAGAGTAAAGTGAAAAATGTGGACACGCCACTCAGGGAAATCAGCAGGAACCAGCCGAGAAACGCACACCACCAGGGCAACCGGCACTCAGATGACATCCTCTTCTTTTTCGTTGGAGGTGGGCTTGGCCACAGACAAGGAAACAAGAGCACATGTTCTCATCAAATGAAGTAAGTCATCAAACATGCATTTTGTTTGTGTAAGTGTGACAGACAAAGAGCTGACCAGTATACTAAATGACTGCTGAAGACCATGTCGGACTTGCGAACCAGCAGGTTGCTGATGTCTAGTGCTCGTGTGTAATCCTGCGGAGTCGGGAAGTTCTTTCCATCTACCTTTCCAGACACATGAGCAGGCGACGAAGCGCAGCTAGGAGGAATTTGCTGCAATAAACCCAATGCAGGTCGCTTTCAGTTTCCCCTTGACAGACACAAACCCCAAGAAGATTTTTTTTAGCATCCCTGATATATATATATTTTTTTGCATGATAATTGAGGTACCTTGCATAAGATGGATGAATTCATGCACTCTGTTAAAGGCTGAAAAGAGATCAGTAATGGACTCCAGTTTGGACAGTTGTGCCATTTTTGTTCCGCAGACTTCCGCTCAGCAGCGAAAGGACCTTCTCGGTTTCCTGGCAAGGAACAGCCGACCCAAACAATGACTACACTTGACCCGGTTGAAAGTAACAGACTGGCAGTGTGATCTTACAAGGTCAGCAATGAAGCCATGCCTATTATTAAACATACCTTTAGAATGGTTGGGACGGTAACCTCCCGCTTGTGTCCTCCGAGCTGCTTTTTTGAGACTTTGAAACGATGCGAGGTTTGTTGCTTCGGAATATGGTGATGATGAGGATGTTTATTGGAAACATGAGAAGACCGCTCTCAACGCCTACCATGATGTCCTGCCATGTAACGTGCAGTGAACCTGAATGAGCAAGTAAGTGAGGGGTGCTATCAAACGTACAATTTTCCTTGGTAATCAGCAATCACACCCCATTTTTATAAAAGTCATCCACCTGATTTGAGCTGAGCTAGCCATTTTCTTATTGACCTGTCCACAGAAACCAGCTGGGATATTAAAGGCGCACCCGCAAGCATCATGAAAATAAGTGCTACTAAAGATTTCTATGTCGGCATTGAGCACAGATTAAGATGCATATATCAAAGTTTATAAAAATATGACTTTTAAAAAAGCCCACGCTTCACTACCCACAATATGCTGGAGTTTAGGAAAAGCACAAACGTGTAGTAATGTCATTAAAATATTTATGGTGCTTATCTTTTGAATAATGATTGTAAAATAATTGGATGCACATTTAATAAAATTTTACATTGACTTGGCCAGTTCAAAATCAGTGCAATAAGTAATCTCTTGCGCTCTCTGCTGGTGTGATGGGTCAATATATTAAATGCATGTAATCAAGCCGCACTTCTGTTTCTCTTGCTACCGTGATAGAGTGGATGTTAAAAGTCTACACACCCCTGCTCAAGTGCCAGATTTTTGCGGTATAAAGAATGAGACATTGTTAAATGGTTTTGGAACATTTTTCCATCATAATGTAACTTGTTCAACTAGATTGGAAAAAAAGAATCAATGGGAAAAGTTCAAACAAGCAACTGAGATAATGTGGTTGCCCATGTGTGCACACCTTCTTAATATAATTGAGGGTATGGCTGTGTTCATTTTTAACCATTAACCAATCACATTCAAACTTATATGGGAACCAGTCAAACCACTATGTTTTAGTATACTTTTTCAAATATTCTTTTGTTTCCTATCTGAGGTCTGTAGAACCTTTGCTTAAATTGTTATAAATATCACCCTCCACCTTGACAAAGCTCCCATTTGCAGCTAAAGGTCTTCATTTTTTTGTATCACAAAACCCATTTGAACAGGGGTGTGTAGACTTTTTATATCCTCTGTAGCTCATCCTAGGATCAACAGTACTCTAAAGTTGATATGAGGAAAAACTTGAAATTAAAGTTGCTGAGTTTATCATAAATTAGTTCGGGTGAAGGACAATCACAATCATAGGACAGAGATGGGGGTTTCCCCCCCAGAGTTCCAGAAAAACATGAATTTGTCATTTGCAATTAACCCATCAAGAATTTTCACACATTCAGATCTTTCTGATGGGTCAAAACGCAGAGGTCAAATTTTCTGTTTGTGTGCATAAGTTAAGTTAAAAGTTAAAGTTAAAGTCCCAATGATCGTCACACACACATCTGGATGTGGTGACCTTTGTCCTCTGCATTTGACCCATCCCCGTGTGATTTTGATCCATCCCCTGGGGGAGAGGGGAGCAGTGAGCAGCAGCGGTGCCGCGCTCAGGAATCATTTGGTGATCTAACCCCCCAATTGCAACCCTTAATGCTGAGTGCCAAGCAGTGAGGCAATGGGTCCCATTTTTATAGTCCTTGGTATGACCCGGCCGGGGTTTGAACCCACAACCTTCCAGTCTCAAGGCGGACACTCTACCACTAGCCCACTGAGCTGGCCGATAAATGAGAAATAAAGATGGTTTTATTTTTTTGTAATGCATTGTCTATCATGCTGACAAAATCGACATAATCAAGTCCTACTCATGATTCAAAAGCAGGTTTACCAATAGAAAGGACCACTGGAGAATCCTCATCCTCTGGAATGTTCCAAAAGGCAATATTGATGGCCATGGTGCAGAGGAGCAGGCTCATACAACAAGAAACCCTCTGAACTCGAGTGAAAGGGCTTCGAGATGGGGGATCCACAATGGACACCCAAATATGTCCATCCGTAAAACCCGTCGACGTTCGGCTCTGGAAAATATTCCTGATAATAAAGAAACAAAGTATGTCAGATTTTCCCCATGCCTTCAAGACATCTGACATTACCTGAAGCAGGAAACCTCGTTGTTCTTTGCAGCATTGAATATCTTCTCCGTCAAACCATCTCTGTTGTCCCCGCTTATCCAACAGTCACAAAAGAAGTGCCAAACATGTTGAGTTTGGAGATCGCATATGGTCATCTTGTTTATATACCTTGACAGAGGAGGAATTCACTAGATCAGTGTGTAGATGTAGTAGTCAGGCGCCAGCCAGGGCCAGCAAGGCCTTCTCTGCCGCTAACACAACCACTGAAAAACATTTACATCCTTAAGTCTAAATTTTAGGGATGCACCGAAAATTCGGCCACCGAAAATTTTCGGCCGAAAACGACCCAAAAGTGCATTTTCGGTTTTTGGCCGAAAGACCTAAATCACGGTCAACACGCCCGAAACTTGTGATGACGTGAGCAAACAGCGCAGCCAGCACGCGGGAAAACGGGATAATAGCCAGCATGTCTGCGGTGTGGACTGATTTCACTATCTCAGAGAAAGACCCAGGGATAGCGATTTGCAAAACATGCAATGCTGAAAATAAATGCTATATAAATAAAATATAAATATATAAATAAATATAAATAATATGATATAATATAAGATAATAATATTAATATTATAAAGATAATAATAATATAATATAATATATAATATAAATAAATCCATAAATGCTGTGGTTCTAATAACTGACAATCATTTCTTTCGGTGTTTCGGTTTTCGGCCTTGGTTTCCTCATTTTTGGTTTTCGGTTTCGGCCAAGAATTTTTATTTTGGTGCATCCCTACTAAATTTGGATTATTAAATTGTATGCACATGATAATGCATTTATTAATCTCAAGTATCCCTGGTGAGAGTGATTGATTTTCCATAAATGTATCGTTTTTGTCATGAAGAGTAGTTTCATTGCCATTGTTGTGTTTTCATTACATCTTGCCTGGATTACTCTCATGCACTTTTTATTTTGGAATCCCCCAGTCCTCCCACAAGCGTCTCTAGTCGCCCTACAAGTCTCACATACCATGATGGATGACCTCCTGAGTTGTCGTGACGCAGCCTTATGTTTCGCACTTCACCCAGTGGGAAGGGTGAGGCCAACAGGAACACGTCGACAGCTCCCCTTTCAAAGACAGGCTTGTCAGGATCCGTGAGATGATGTGCATCACTTTGTCCCTCTGAGCCAATCAGCGTCACAGTGACCTTCTGAGAGAAACAATGAATGTTCTACTCACCCATCAGCAAACCTAAATTTAGCATGCTTGACATAAAAATGTAGACAGTTTCACAAACATAAATTTTTTTTTTTTTAATGTTACAATAAGTCATATAATAGTATTTTGTTGTTGCAGTCAAAGTTTTGAATTTGAAACTCCTGCTGGAAAATTACATTGTCAAAGAAACTACTGACAGGACCATTTTCCTTTAGCATCATTTTGTTTGCTACATATTGACCTCTAAACATTTTTGTGAACTTAAAACAATTAAATCTGATTCAAACACCCATGAATAATGATAAGGTTTTAACAATTTTTAAAGCTATAAGATGCCATCGTATTGTAATGACGATTCAGCCAAATGCAAAAAGTAACACATGACTTGGAATCAAATCGAAGCAAAGTGGAATTTTCTTCAAAAGCCAATTTGCTCACCGGAGCTCAACCCAATGAGGGATCCGTTTTCTTGATTGTTTAATTTCCTATCCAAAAAGAGTGAGGTGATTGCAGAGACAATGAGTTTGTCCAGGAGTGCTTTGCTTCCCAACCTGCGTGTAAAAAGAACATGATGTGAAATTTAAGCTGCCGTGTGAAATTCTGACTCGTGACCCTTCTCCAACCTAAATTGCAATTATATGTGGTCTAATACTGAAGTAAAACAAACTTGTTGATCAAGGAAGCTTGAAGAACAAGCAAAACAACAGCAAACTGAGCTCAACTGCCTCCAGGAATAGAATTGAAAATAAAGTGTAATTTGAATGTTTCTCTTTTTCAAATCTGTGTACACAGAGTGCAGGGAATGTTGTTTTGGAAGGATTTGCCTGGTAGAAACTCACCTGACAGCCATCTGTGCTCCATATCTGCCGGTCTATGCTCCAGTACATGAACTTGGTCATAAAAGTGGTGATGCTCAGAGTAATGCCTTGCTTCCATGTGGAGTTGAAGAGTTCACTGCTAATGTACCATACCCCAGGAGTCTGCTGTAACATCTCTGGTGTTATTTATGATCCATTGATAGCCTCCTTTGGTTGAATAAATAGATAGATAGATAGATAGATAGATAGATAGATAGATAGATAGATAGATAGATAGATAGATAGATAGATAGATAGATAGATAGATAGATAGATAAATAAAACAATGCATGATGGAATTCATTTGTTTTGTTTAAATATCAGAGCACAAAAAGGACAATCTTTACTGCATAATATTCAATTTGTGCAAAATTACAAGGAATTAGTGACTCGAAGGGAAAGTAAACCCACAAATTTAGTTCACAATATGTGCTATTATCACCTGCTTTAATATTCAATTTGTGCAAAATTACAAGGAATTAGTGACTCGAAGGGAAAGTAAACCCACAAATTTAGTTCACAATATGTGCTATTATCATCTGCTTTTTCCATTTTGTGACTGTCAACTGAAAATGACATTATAGTTGCCAGGTGTCATGTGACAACCAATCGCGGCTAAGAAAACTGATGACCATCACTATCCCTATACTATTACAGTTTATGATTACAAAAAGACAAAAAAATCATCATAAAATTATAATGAAAGTTCCATTTAGTTTCTTGCTCAAGGACAGTCCCCACCCCAAATTTTACACTCAATCAAAACATGTTACCATGAAAAGCAAGAACAAGAAGCTCGACGTAATGGTTACCTATTTGGTTTACGATGGTCAGGTTAGCAAAGTAGCTGGAATTAGGAGGTGACCCTTGAGAAAGTGTAAGAATCAAGGACATGTTCCCACTTGGTTCCACTCTGACACAGATGGACATGGAAGAGTCTGAGACATTGACTCTCGTCAGCACTTTTGTATTTTCTTCAAGTGCAACTGTATGGTTAATTATACGAGTGAATGGGCGAGGCATAAATATCTGTGAAGAAATAATAAAGACAATAAATGTTCGGATCTGGATGTTCACACAATTAGGTGATGTACTATGTGTGTAGAATCAAAAGGAGAGCTGCTTAATGATGTGACACCTACTACGGGTGCAGAAGAAACTTTGTTTGTGGTTGCAGTCGGATGATACAACAAGCTGGAAAGGATTCAGCTTCACATACGTGCAGCTGGTAGTGTCTTCAGAGGTTTTTTTTTAAACATGGTTTTTAGATGGTAATCATGACACAAACATTCTTATGCTGTAAAAATATATGTAGTCAAAAAAGTGCTCTTCACTACTAGTAGTGTGTATGATAATTGACTAAGGACATTAGCCATCATAACATTTCTAAAACAATGCATCGAGTGATTGCCTTTGCACATTTACGGAGGTAATGAAAGGAGAAACGGAGTGAAAATTTTTGTTGAAATATTGTCAAAACGTCAATGACCTACAAAAGAACAACAATTTAATAATCTCACCCAACAAGGCTTCCAGGTTGTCCTCGCAAACTTGCTTCCCCAGCCACCAGCTGAGGTTACTGGTGCTTCTCTGTTGGGTGATGTTGCTCAGAAACATTTTGACAGCATCATTAAACTCCATCACTAAGACTCCTCTTCGCTGTGCACAGCTGTTCCTTGCTTACGTCCAGGATTTAGACTCGCTGTAAATCTCATAACAAGCATTTCTGAACACATTTTCACACAGTGAGGGTCTTCCATCAGGTTGACAGAGCCCAGTTATTTCAGATAAATATACAGCAGCAACCCCCAAAAAAACAGCAACCCTGACCAACATGTTTGCTCTTTTTATAAGTTTCTTAGCTCACACAATATGGTGCAGAGAGCGGCTGTAGCAGCAACTGCTCAAGGTTAGTTCAGTCGACAAATGTAAAGCAGAGCGCTTTCTCCAAGAAAACTCTGCATGTGTTCTCAATAGATTAGGAAAATCACTGCCGACACTCAAACAAGATGCAAAACGCAAGTATCATCACGGGTTTGACTAGTGTGACTGTATCTAGCTACTACTCCAAGGTGTATTCTGGTTTTCGCCAACGGTCATCTGAGATAGTTTGAAGCTTTACCTCAAGTCTTGACAGGATGGTAAAAATGGATTGATCAATGGCCAGATGGATCAGTTCATAGCTCCCTCTGGCGCCCCATGCCGATTGCAAAGCAGAATATGAGAATAGTCAGTACAGGCCAACTGTGTACGAAAACATGTTGTGCACAGGACCAAACAAGTATGGAGAAAATGTGTGCATGGGTGATGCAGGGGGTGCTCTGGCTGTCAGGGATCCTCAAAGTGGAGATGTCTTTGCAGTGGGGATCTTCTCTTATGATAAGTCCTGTGGGCAGCACAAATATGATGTCGATATGGCACTTACCAAATTTGTGCCTTGGATAAATTAGGTCATGAGGGGAGATACACAAGAATTATCTCCTCTGCACAATACTTTTATGGCTAAGATGTATGCATGGCAGTCATGAATTTTTAACGTTTAGGGGAATTGTAAGCAAGCAGTAACTACTAGATGTTCTTTTTGTTTCTTGAACTGTTGTGGATATTTAGGACAAACGTGAATATGAATATATAAAATTGAAGTCGTCCCTTTAAGTACAGAATCGAATTTGAAAATGCGAACTATAACAAAAGTTTGGTTTACAAGAAATACTTTGTCATCTGGGTGGCCCGGGGTGACCATAGCCACAACAGAAAATACACTGGCCCCCTCAGAGCCACTGGCCAGAATAGATTGATATATTGTCCAAGCGTCATTTATGCTTCTCATACCCGATCTCAAATTCAAATCACGTGTTTGGCCCAGGCGCCTCAAAGACGGATCAATAGTTGTGTGACAACACCCAGCTTTTTCGGATTTGCAATAATGAGGCCGATCGTTTAGTCGAGTGTGGCCACTTAGAGCCCCTCCTTTTCAGATAGGCGAATGGTGGTGTACAGGGTACGCCGTACCCAATATGTTAGCCTCAGGGTAAAGTGTAAGTCGAATGAAGTCTTACGGATTTCAACTAAATATATAAAGACCTATGTACAATTCAGCCTAAACTAATGAAAGAAAACAGACTTTACAGAAACGGCACTTTCGCGGGCGATTATCTATTTCAGCTTTTTTGACGATCATTTCATGAGGCTCTGAGGGGATATGAACAATAGTTTTTTCTTTTGTGGTTTTGGCATCCAAAACATTTTTCTCAATTTAATTAGAAGTGTTTCCTGCTGACTTCTCTTCTTTTGCTTCCAGACATGTAGACTATATTTTGCCATTTGTTCATGGCCAGATTGTCGATTGACCCTGGTTTTGTATGTGTAGGTTGTTTACATCCAATCTTGTTAATTGCCTTTTCTTCAATTACAGGATCTCTTGACTTTAACTTGAACACTATCCATTAACGACCCTTTGTCCTGGCATGCCCTTGCTTTCCTACATTGCCACGGAACCAAAGCTGATGACATGAAAATGGCCGGCGGTGAGTGAGCCTTTGTCCTTCATTTTTACTGTTTAGAATAAATCAGTCAATGTCAGTTCATCTGTGGATTGTCAACCCGGAGTTAATCTAGCTTGTAAGCCTATGGCCTATCCCAGAGAGGATCTTTTAAAGGGAAAACTCACACGTTTACTTCTTTAAAATGTATTTATTATTGCATTGGATATACATATGTGAATTAGTGTATCTTATCAACCACCACCAGTTCATACATTTAAATGATATGCTTGAGCACTTAATTTGATCACCACTGGGGGCCTCAACAAGACCTGGACATCCTCTGTTTGTCTTGAAGTTTCTGATTGGTGGAGAAAATAGACAGCAATTAACCGATGTAATCATCCAGTAAGTCAGACGTCAATGTATTTTGTATGTTTTCGGATCATCATCATACAAAGTGTTTACTCACAGCACTCATAAAGACGATTGAGGCGTGCATAGTCATTGTCACTCATCTCTGGTCCAATGCCAAAATTAGTTATAGACCTATATTTGGCAACGATGGTTGGTTGGCCATTTTCGGAGGCGGAAAATCTACAATAAATAAATGAATAAATGAATAAATAAATAAATAAATAAATAAATAAATAAATAAATAAATAAATAAATAAATAAATAAATAAAAATAAATAAAAATAAATAAATAAATGAATAAATAAATTTAATAAAAATAACGTTTTCTTGTCCTCAATTTACATCACCTGAACTCATAAAATGTAGAACTAAGTGAAAGTCAACTTAAATTTCCCATTGAGGATGACCATTTATGTTTTCCAATATTTTCTAAATAGATTTTCCACAACACCCCTCCGTGAGTCATCACCTTATCGTGGTGGAGAGGTTTGCGTGACCCAATGATGCTGGGAGCCATGTTGTCTGGGGCTTCATGCCCCTGGTAGGGTCACCCATGGCAAAAGGGTCCTAGGTGACGGGCCAGACAAAGCACGGCTCACAAAAAACCTTTGTGATGATTAACAAAATTGGATTTGGTTTTCCCTCGCCCGGACGCGGGTCACCGGGGACCCTCTCTGGAGCCAGGCCTAGAGTGGGGGCTCATAGGCGAGACACACATAAGGGTCTCCCTGTGTGCACTTGGCACCAGGACACCCTAGGCCGCAGTTCGATCGATGATCGACTTGATGATCAAAGGGTGGAATGCTCTCTCCGGATTGTGGACAAGCTCCTGCCCTAAGTAGAGGAGTTCAGGTATCTTGGGCTCTTGTTCACGAACAAGAGCAGGATGGAGCATGAGGTCGACAGGTGGATCGGTGCAGCGTCAGCTGTAATACGGACTCTGTACCGGTACGTCGTGGTGAAGAGAGAGCCGAGCCAAAAGGCAAAGCTCTCAATTTACCGGTCGTTCTGCGCTCCTACCCTCACTTATGGTCACATGCTATGGGTCGTGACCGAAAGAACAAGATCCTGGATACAAGCGACCGAAATGAGTTTCCCCTGCAGGGTGTCCGGGCTGTCCCTTAGAGATAGAGTGAGAAGCTCGGTCATCCGGGAGAGACTCGGAGTAGAGCCGCTGCTCCTCCTCATTGAGAGGAGCCAGGTGAGGTGGCTCGGGCTATGTCTCTCAGCTGGCCTGGGAACGCCTTGGGATCCCCCGGGATGAGCTAGACAAAGTGCCTGGGGAGAGGGAAGTCTGGGAGTCCCTCCTAAAGCTGCTACCCCCGTGACCCGACCCCGGATAAGCGGAAGAAGATGGATGGATGGATTTTCGACAATAGGCAACAATATATGCATAATATATAGTTCAAACAGCTGCTGGGATTTTGGATGTTTAGTTCAATGCTAGAAAACAACAAGTTGGGCAAAAAGAACAGAAACATTGAACAGTTGGACATCTGCATTCAAATAGATGAAATTGTTGTATGGTTGGACAGATGTACTCACGCGTTGTAATGCATCACAGAGTCATAATCATAGGGAGCACCCATGTTGTTTGTTGGTGCAATGTCAAAGTTGTTTTCTGTTCCTGCATAAAAGGAGAAATCCAAACAAAAGTAATTTAAAATTCTTTCAGTAACATTATGTACCAGATTTAGTTGTATATTCTGACTCTCATGAAATGTATTTACTCAATAAAAATGATGAGGAAGGTGGTACATTTGATAATATGGATGCCATTCTGACAAAAAGTACCCATCACCCATCTTAGCATACACTATAGACAAGCTGCCAGCCATTTCCATTCTGACAAAAAGTGCCCATCACCCATCTTACAGTCAATAACAAGCAACATACACTATAGTCAAGATGCCAGCCTTTTCCAAGAAGATAAATAAAATGAAATATAAATATATACAAAATGTTCTCATGTACGTCCGGCACCAGTTTTGTAAAAGGTCTCTCGGCAAGCTGACCTGGTTGGATGTTTTCATACTTGATGGTGACGTAAAGATTTCTGTCATAGCGGACCTGCTCATGGTGGAATCCAAGTGCATGGAGGACCTCGTGTTGCACAATGTTTTTGAATACACAACTATTTCTCTGCAAGGAGATTTGCTGTCTGCCACCTATTTGACCAATGTATGACCAACACCTGGCACACAAACACACAAAATCAATTGATGTCATGAGGTCACTGATTGCTGACTTTTAGCCAATTGGAAAGGAAGAGAGATGTCCAGAATTTTTTCAAATTGTTGCTACACTTAATTTTTCGACACTTAAGTGTTAGGGTGCTGCGTGCAAGCAACTGACTCACATAGACAAAAGAGTAATTTCACACTGGAAAACAATCATAACAGGACTAAAGTCTGTCAACTCAAAGATAGAGGTGCTTTTTTATGAACATAAGCTAAATCAATGTGAGTTTTGGTAACTGTATTTCTTACCCATTGTGTGATACGAAGGATAGATAGTTTATATCTAGTTCAGTCTTCCTGACAAAGCGAATGCATGTTGTGCGCTCTCCACTACTAAACTCTCTTAGGGTATCTTTTATAAATCTCTTTTCTCGTTTGGCTGCGGACACATAACATTTAACTGTTAAGTTTGATTGATCAAAGTTACACTTATAGTACGTAACAATACCATGACTTACTAAAATTTCTGGAGATTTCATAGGGAATTATGACTTCGTTTCCAGTTTTTGGCCATTTACAGCCAATAATGGAGCAGGGGGTAGCATCCCTAAAAAATCCTTCCTCATCGCTCATGGGTACCTTAATGTCCCCATATGTCAGGTTGTAGGTCAGGTCGCCTGTAGAATAACAAACAGATATTCAGAAAGTGTGATTCGTCATGTGGAACAGACAGTTTCTTTGGTCAGTATTCCCACAACAGGTTGACAATATTCCGGAAATGGACACCAAATCTTGCCAGTTCCTCATCAATCCTTTATCCCCGGACTTGGACACCCTTCAGTCCATCCTTATTCCCAATTCATTCGTTCCTCCATCCATTGTCGGTCCCAAAAAAGTCCGACCTCCACAGGTGAAAAACCCAATTTGATTCAAATGGTGGAGTGCATATAGCGGAGTATCTACGCACATTTCACTTATTTTTAATTGCAGCCTCAAAACACCAAAACGCTTTAAAATGGCAGTGACAATTCTCGTATTCCACATTTTTTTTAAACATACCTGGAAAAATTGAACTGAATTTGCATATATATGCAAAATCACAAGCACTAATTTCACTAACAACTGAGCCTCAGGTTTCCCCGTTTGCGTCTAATGACAAAATTTAAGTCATTTATCTTTTGTCTGCGTAACTCAGAAGCTATGTGAACACTTTGGGATGAAATGTGGAACTTCAGTTTGACCTAGTAATGAATAATTTAAAGTTCAATTCTTTATCGTCCAGAGGTATTACAACAATTAAATCTATAATAAAAACAGTCAAATAAAACGTCAGCTGAATGCTGCTCAGAGATAGATCTCAGTATATTTCAGTCTAAAATAAAAACACTGACCTGGGTCTACATTTGCATTTGCCTTTTCAATTTTCGCAGAAACGGACTCCTCTGGAAACAATAAGAATACAATCACAAAAAAGCACTAGAACATTTGTTCACATTGAGAATTAAATAACCCGCACGTCCATTGTTAGGGTTGACAAATTACATAGGTTTTTACACACCCATTTTCTTTGTGCCATTTCTATGTACTGAGACCTGGAAAAAAGCAGTAACAAAACACATTTTTAAATCACATTTTTAAGTGCCCATTTTACAATAGTGCACATATGAAAAGACTTATCATTTCTCGTATATTGATCATTTTTTTTGTAGAAGACCCAAAAAAGAAAGCACTTTGCAAATTCTGAAAACTTATTTCATTACATTACAGGCTTTTTGGCATTAAAAGTTTGAAAAATATGTTTTTTTGTTATTAAAAATTACCATATCACTGATTATGGGTTTGTAAACCTGATCTTACCGGAGAAACGGCTGCAACAGACAGAAGGAGAAAAGTGATGACAATTGGCGTCATGGTGTCGCTGTTTTCTAAAAGTGAAGATGACTAACTAAAGAAAAATATAGATGTTAAAATCTCAGTGGGTTTATTAGAGATATGGAGAGACAGAGAGACAGACAGAGAAACAGAGAGGGAGATTGAAGGAAAAACTGGTAAAAGCAGAGCAAGTTTGGCTTACCGGTGTTTTCAGGTATGCCCGCGGTACCTGGTGTTTGTCCTTTATAAGTTGTACATAGGGTGTGTCTTTTACTTATTCCAGCAATAGATGCCAAATCAAGTCGTAATATAGAAGTTTCCATGATTTATTTTAAGACATTACGCAACTTGAGGCTAAACTCAATTGTTTGAATGATCCAACATCTAGTATTTGTCATCTATCATAATTATACTCCTTGCTTGGTGGAATATATTGTGGTTGTATACCACCATGCGTTTTGTGCTTCACACAAGTTATTGTAAGGGTGGCAAAGACATTTTTGTCATGTGCCGCATCGTGGACTTTGCTATGAACAAATTACAACAATTTGATGAATAACTACTTTGGAAATGAGAGGCTACTAAAACTGTTCAAATATTTTAAAAAGTTGAATGGTAACAAAATCTGCTGGCAATCCCTCTTTTTTTTTAAAAAAAGTGAAGACAAGTTACAATTTAACTATTGACAGACGAAAATATTTGTCATGTGCCGCATCGTGGACTTTGGAAGGCCACTATGGCTATGAACAAATTACAACAATTGTATGAATAACTAGTTTGGAAATAAGAGGCTCGTAAAACTGTTAACTGAGTCATTGCTGTGCAATAACATCCTGCTCTCCACACTTTTTTTGAATTGTCTACACTGTCCTCGCTGCATCCATTGCAGCCTGGTCATCCTGGAAAACGGACCCTCCCATCTGTGGTCTCCTCTCAAGGTTTCTCATTTCCTCTAGTTGGAGTTCTGAGTTTTTCCTTGCCCTCGTGGGAGTTTAAGATCGGGGGATGTTTGAGAATATTTGTCATTTTTCATCTGTCCTGAGTGTTGTTAGTCACCTAAATGTTGAACAGAGGCTGTGATGTACCGAAGTCAAATTCCTTGTTTGGCACGCTCAAACATGGTGAATAAAAACTCTTGAATCTTGAATATTTTAAAAAGTTGAATGGTAACAAAATCTGCTGGCAATCTCTCTATTTTATTTTTTAAAAGTGAAGACAAGTTAAAATGTTATTATTGACAGACGAAAAGAAATAGAGAGATTGCCAGCAGATTTTGTTACCATTCATGTTTTTAAAATATTTGAACAATTTTAGTAGTTTTTCTACTTTAGTATAAGTATAATTATGATAGATGACAAATACTAGACATTGGATCTGTCAAACAATTGAGTAATCCAGCATTCTAGATGCCAAATCAAGTCAAAATATAGAAGTTTCCATGATTTATTTTAAGACATTGTGCAACTTGAGGCTGAACTCAATTGTTTGAATGATCCAATTTCTAGTATTTGTCATCTATCATAATTACACTCCTTGCTTGGTGGAATATATTGTGGTTGTATACCACCATGCGTTTTGTGCTTCACACAAGTTATTGTAAGGGTGGCAAAGACATTTTTGTCACGTGCTGCATCGTGGACTTTGGAAGGTCACTATGGCTATGAACAAATTACAACAATTTAATGAATAACTAGTTTGGAAATAAGAGGCTAGTAAAACTGTTCAAATATTTTAAAAAGTTGAATGGTAACAAAATCTGCTAGCAATCTATTTTTTTTCCAAAAGTTAATACAAGTTACAATTTTAGTATTGACAGATGAAAAAAAATAGAGAGATTGCCAGCAGATTTTGTTACCATTTAACGTTTTAAAATATTTGAACAGTTTTACTAGTTTTACTACTTTTGAACTATAATTATGATAGATGACAAATACTACCGTTTTTTTCCGTGTATAGTGCGCAATATTTTACTAATTTATTGTCCTAAAATCTGGGGTGCGTATTATACATGGGTACAAAGAAAAAAATTAAAAAAAAAATTTTTTTTAATTTTTTTTTTTTCTTTTTTTTTAAATAAAGTCATGGTACAACAAAACCAACAACAGGACTGACCGACAAAGTCGTGGAACAAAAAGACAGGGTGACATTACCAAAGACAGGAACAGAATGACAGTAACACATGCAATAATCCAACGGTGAGCGAGGGGCAGACAGGACTTAAATACAAAACACGTTACATCGATTGAGGTGACACAGGAAGAGCGGGGTGACACGAACAGAAACTATGGCAACCTAGACACATAGCAAAACTGGGGACGAGACATGACAAATCTCCCCCGAAATAAAACTCACCTTTCTTCTTGTTTGTTGTCAATCGCGCATCGCATTCAGCCATCCTGCCCAACACACTTAGTAAAATTCATAATTGACGACACATCGTTTGATGCGATGGTGCAATCGATGGTGTGTTATTGTCAAATATTGTTTGTTTTTTAATCTCCATCGCGGACCGGACGTCATACGGAGGCCGCCATTACAGATGCGCAGAACGGTTGCGCAAGACACGTCAGCTATATAAAGAGCGAGAGTTCAGTTCTCCACCTATTAGTTTCAATTCACAGTTTAATTAGCAGTTTCAATCAGCAAATAACAAAATGCGTATTACAGGTAATATTTTATTTCACAACACTTTGCCCTGTTCCTTTCGTCTCTGCTGTTCATTTCAAACACGCTCCATACGACCGCAATGCTCTTGTATCAGACGCTCGCTCGATCACCTGCTAGTTTGCCGTCTGTCACAATGTACTACACAAATCCGAAACATTTGTTGCGGCTCCGAGTCACGACGAGGGGCAAGTTTTGGTTTCCAAGGGTGTTTTTATTCCTCTTCAACGTCTCTCCCATACAGAGCCGCCGTGTGCGCACGGAGCGCGGTGGTGCGTTTAGGGGCAGTCGGAGAAATCAACGCCAACAAAAAAATGACATCCAGCCTAGTTAAGACCATACCAAAGACTTTAAAAATGGGACCCATTGCCTCCCTGCGTGTGTGACGATCTTTGGGACTTAAAAAAAAAAAAAAAAATTAAAAAAAAAATTAAAAAAAATTCATAAAAATTGGGTGCGTATTATACATGGGTACAAGCTTTTTTCCAGCATCAGCATGCCATTGTTAGGGGTGCGTACTATACATGGGGGCGCACTATACATGGAAAAAAACGGTAGATATTGGATCTTTCAAACAATTGAGTAATCCAGCATTCTAGATGCCAAATCAAGTCGTAATATAGAAGTTTCCATTATTTATTTTAAGACATTGTGCAACTTGAGGCTGAACTCAATTGTTTGAATGATCCAATAACTAGTATTTGTCATCTATCATAATTATAGTTCAAAAGTAGTAAAACTAGTAAAACTGTTCAAATATTTTAAAAAGTTAAATGGTAACAAAATCTGCTGGCAATCTCTCTATTTTTTTTTCATCTGTCAATAATAAAATTGTAACGTGTCTTCACTTTTGAAAAAAAAAAGAGATATTGCTAGCAGATTTTATTACCATTCAACTATTTAAAATATTTGAACAGTTTTACTAGTTTTACTACTTTTGAACTATAATTATGATCGATGACAAATACTAGATATTGGGTCATTCAAACTATTGAATTTTGAAATTTCAGCCTCAAGTTGCATAATGTCATTCATTCATTCATTACTAGGTCAAAGTGAAGTTCCACATTTCATCCCAATGGGTTCACATAGCTTCTGAATTGCGCAGGCGACAAATAAATGACTCGAATTTTGTCATTAGACGCAAACGGGAAACATGAGTCTCAGTTGTTAGTGAAATTGGTTCTTATGATCTTGTGATGTTGCATATACATATATATGCAAATTCATTCAATTTTTCCAGGTATGTTTATTAAATTTGGAATACTACAATTGAAACAGATCAATCCAACAGTATTTAGGAATGCACATGGTAGTTACCTTTTAATTAGTTTTAGGATTATGAGGGTGACTTTTGAAAAACATTAATATTGTAACAAACGGACAGATAGACATTTTGCGGTTGAAGGATGAGGATTGAGAAAGTCAAAAAAGGAGGGACTGAGCACTCATAGTTGTGTTTCGTTCCATCCCAGAAATCGTCCTTTTTTGGGGTCTAGTAAGCCATTTTAAAGCGTTTTGGTGTTTTGAGGCTGCAATTAAAAAGAAGTGAATTTGAGGCTTTGTAAAGATTTTGGCAGCCACCATATGGTGTAAATACCCCTGTATCTTTACTCCACCATTTGAATCAATTTGGGTTTTTCGCCTGTGGAGGTAGGACATTTTTGGGACCGACAAAGGATGAAGGGACGAATAAATTAGGAATAAGGATGGACTGAAGGGTGTCCAAGTCCAGGGATGAAGGATAGATGAGGGACTGGCAACATTTGGTGTCCATCTCAGGAATATTGTCAACCTGTTGTAGGAATACTTACTGTCAGTTCCACATGACGAATCACACTGTCTGAATATCCGCTGTTTGTTATTCTACAGGCAACCTGACCTACAACGTGACATATGGGGATATTAAGGTACCCATGAGCGATGAGGAGGGAATTTTTAGGGAGGCTATCCCCTGCTACATTTTTGGCTGTAAATGGCCCAAAACTGGAAACCGAGTCATAATTCCCTATGAAATCTCCAGATATTTTAGTAAGTCATGGTATCGTTACCTACGATCTGTGTAACTTTAATCAGTCAAACTTAGCAGTTCAATTTTCTGTCTGCAGCGAAACGTGAAAAGAGAACTATTGAAAAAGCCCTAAGAGACATTCGTTTTGGAGGGCGCACGCCATGCATTCACTTTGTCAGAAAGACTAGATGGGATAGAGACTATCTATTCTTCTTATCATCCAATAGGTAAGAAATACAGTTACTAAAACTCACATTTATTTTTCCCATTGATTCACTCTTATGTGCATAAAAAAGCACCTCCTTCTTTAAGTTGACAGACTTTAGTCCTGTTCTGGTTGTTTTCCAGTGTGAAATTACTTTTTTGTCTGTGTGAGTCAGTTGCGTGCTGCAAAACATTTCACTTTAGTGTCGTAAAATCAAGTGTGGCAACAATTTGCATGAATTCTCTTTTCCTTTCCAATTGGTTAAAAGTCAGCAATCGGTGAGCTCATGACATCAATTGATTTTGTGTGTTTTTGTGCCAGCTGTCAGTCACACATTGGTTATTTCGGTGGCGGACAGATAATCGACTTGGACAGAAATGGTTGTGTGCGCAAAGACGTTGTGCAACACGAGGTCCTCCATGCACTTGGATTCCACCATGAGCAGGTCCGCTATGACAGAAATCATTACGTCACCATCAAGTATGAAAACATCCAACCAGGTCAGCTTGCCGAGAGACCTTTTACAGAACTGGTTCATTTTATTCTTCTTCTTGGAAATGGCTGGCAGCTCGTCTGTGGTGTATGCTACTTGTTTTTGCTAGTAAGATGGGCTTTTTGTCAGAATGTCATTCATATGATCATATATGTAAATGTCCCGCCATCATCATTTTTATTGAGCAAAGCAAATATATTTCATGATACTCAGAATACATACAACTGAAAACTAGTACACCATCTTACTGAAAGAATTTTGAACACATTTTGGCTTTCTCTGTGTATACAGGAAAGGAACGAAACTTTCAGATTGCAAATACAAACAACTTGATTACCCCCTATGATTATGACTCTGTGATGCATTACGACGCGTGAGTACATTTGTTCAACCATACAACAATGTGATCTATTTGAATGCAGATTCCCAACTGCTCAATGTTTCGGTTCTTTTGGCCCAACTGGTTGTTTTCTGACATGGAACTAAACAACCAAATTATATTATGGTTAAATTTGAAGTCCCAATGATCGTCTCACACACACACACACCTGGGTGTGGTGAAATTTGTCCTCTGCATTTGACCCCTCCCCGTGTGATTTTGATCCATCCCCTGGGGGAGAGGGGAGCAGTGACCAGCAGCGGCGCCGCGCTCGGGAATCACTTGTTGGTCTAACCCCCAAATCTCAACTTTTAATGCTGAGTGCCAAGGAGGGAGGCAATGGGTCCCATTTTTATAGTTTTTGGTATGACCCGGCCGGGGTTTGAACCCACAACCTTCCAGTCTCAGGGCGGACACTCTACCACTAGGCCACTGAGCTGGTATGGAATGGATTGGAATAGATTACGCTCCATTCAAAACGCTCACTTTTGGGTATAAAGATGATTTGCAATGTGTGTGTGTGTGCGTATGTGTGTGTGTATTCAAATCAATGTGGTTGCGGCAACTGTCCTGGAGATAGCGCCACAGCATCATTTGAAACAGAGCACTGCTGCTTCCGTCTGTTTTCTTTATCCAGAGATAAAATGATCATTCAACCAAACCAATGCATCTTTTCAATTGTTGTATTTTGTTGAATGGTGAAATAATCGGTGAATTCACTGTCAAAATTTTTATCAGCTAAAAGACAAGCCACATTAAATAAAAGTTTCATCAGCTAAAAGACAAGCCACATTTATAAGACAAGGTTCATAATGTATTTTGTGATTTTATTTTAGATGGAGCTAAGCTGTCTTTCTTGTGTGTCCATGTCTACTTCATACATTATTATAATAATTGTAATCCTTTTAATATAAAGTAACAGTGACAATGATTATACTTTTGATATGTAATAATAATATTAATATTAATAAGGGAATGCAGTTGTCTATATAAATTTCTGCAATGTTGAAACTTTCAAACACACAATAATTATGTAAATGTTTTATGTCAAATGTGAATTTCAGGATGACAATTTTGGAATCAATAGTGTGACATTTAGGAAAAAAGTTTTAATTTTTTAAATGAAGAAACTTGGAAGGCATGATTATTTTGGAACATGGTGAGGGATGGATAGAAAATATGTAAGGAATAGCAGGATAATAATAATAATAATAATAATAATAATAATAATAATAATAATAATAAAACTAATAATAATAATAATAATAATAATAATAATAATAATAATAATAATAATAATAATAATAATAATAATAATAATATTAATCGCGACCCCCCATGAGGTCGGACAACCTGTATAGAAAATGGATGGTTGCATAATAATAATAATAATAATAATAATAATAATAATAATAATAATAATAATAATAATAATAATAATAATAATAATAATAATAATAATAATAATAATAATACAGTAACAGTCTTTTTCCACTTCATTGACTTTTC
Organism: Syngnathus typhle; assembly: GCF_033458585.1. NCBI lineage: Eukaryota > Metazoa > Chordata > Actinopteri > Syngnathiformes > Syngnathidae > Syngnathus > Syngnathus typhle. The sequence goes on along the minus strand of NC_083741.1, from coordinate 8,832,267 downwards.
AGTTACATGCATGCATCACATCTCATACTACCACTGGAAGTTTCAGATGAGAATTACAAAGTCACTTCACACCATGGATTAATTAAGATTTTCCATAAATGTTCCAAGTTTGGGTAGTGGTGGGAAGTTTTACAAAGAACCATTGTCAACTGTGATTTCTATGTGTCTGGAGCTGAAAACATTACAACGAAAAGGCAACACACAAATGAATGAGCTGCAGCTTGCGACATACACAGTCAAAGTATCCTTTCGAAAAATGCTTATCAACACCACTGAGGTGGATGGCGGTCTACTGGGAGACTGACACTCATCATGTAATACATTTTTATTGCATGTGTCAGACCAAAATAAATGTTAGGGCTAAGAGACTTTATTTGTTTGCATGTATATGTGTGTCTGTCTGTATGTACCATTCTATATGTACAAAAGATTTATTCAAGTGCAAAGCTAAACATTTTTCAGTGGGTTGGCCAGGGCTTGCAATTGGTGCGTGTGTAGGCGTGCACGTGTGCACACGTGCACACGTGCACACGTGCACACGTGCACACGTGCACACGTGCTCTTAAACCACTCTGTTACTACAAAGTCATTATCTTACCATCCAAAGTCGCTGGGTTTTTCCATTACTCTCAGACAAATGTGAAAAATTCAAATTGCACCATAGCAAACTGAAAAGGGATATATAAAAAACCTCAAATATATGCAAAACATTTTTGCACTCTAACGAGGTGGGTTTTGAAACGGGTCAATATAGAAGTATATTGCAAAAGTAGTTGAGGGATGGTTGATAGAGACTGCTTTTATCTGAGCTCTGGTTTTAAGTGGGGCATTGAATGGCGACGAACCAGTTGGAATAAAGTATTGACAGTGCAGACCTGAATAGTATTTTCTAAAAGTATTCATGTATTAATGAAAATAAATGATTTAATTTCCATCTATTGAAAAGTCTTTCAGTAAAGCACCTATATAAAGCGACCTCTTTCATAATTTGCATTCCTGTTAACTATGAGTGTGATGAAAACTAGAAAAGTTTTAATCAGAAAAATATCATGGCCTTCTCAGAAAGCATACATTATATAAATTCATAATGTCAAGGGTAATCTCAATTTCCAATGGCATCATGTTTCTCCCCACAGTGTATAATGAAACCGACATGCATATCAAAGTGGCCTTGAAGAGGAAATTTAATTTTCCCCATAGTGGTCTTCATTTTAAGAATAAATTACACTCTGCCAGAATTAGAAATCTAATTATGCTGCCCATTCCTTCAGGCTCAGTGCTGGCATGTGGTCAACAGCACATATGGGATGGATATGGTGTTTGTACTAAACCTTAAAAGAAAGTTAGTTTTGTCCTCAACTGCCCTTGTGGCTTTTTCAGTGTGAGTGATGCTTTGAAATGGGAATGAGCAATTATGTCAACAACAGCAAAATAGTCCAGTATTGTCTTTTAATAATTCGGTAAATAGAATTAGAAAGAATACTTACAATCAGAAACATGAGACAGATTCATTTAAAGTAGAACAAACATTTTCTTTTAAGTAAAAAATAAAACTTTACAATGTGTTTTATGTGCCCCCACTGGTCTAAACACGGTATTTTGATTGATATTGCGTTTGTGGAGTATGATCACATCACATTGTCTAAGGGCGCAGCTTGTGAACATCACTTGACCCGACCCAAAAAAACACGTGAGCCGTGACGGTCATTATTTGAACCATCATGCACTATGATGTCATTTTCAAGAGACAATACAAGTCAAACTGGCCGCCCCTTGAGATGGGTAAAAACAAGTGGGTTTTTCTGATTAATTAATATTCCACAAATACAACATTACTCAGAACATGTTAGTGGGGGTGCAGAGAACATGCTATTTTAAAGACTTGACTTTCCCTTTAAAAGGTTGGCTCATATTTCTTATGATTGATCAAAGTAAAGTTACAGGACTACATCTGACACACCATTCAGTGACGTTAACCAACAGTTTGAAGTAAATTCAGCCATGTTTGTCAATTTGTCTATGAGGTCTAAAGACAATGATCATGTTCATTACATATTCAACCCCTCGCTAGCAATCAAAGGGCGGAGCGGGGTTAGATCTCATTTCGTGAGGCTGGAAAATTCGGAAATTCACATCCGTTTTCAATCCGTTCTCTGTAGCATACCGAAGGAAATTCACAGGAAGACAAAATATGGAGGAGCCTTGAAGAATCATTCATTATTTTGCATGAATTCCACCCTCGACATTTAGTTTGTAGCCAAAATGCTGTGGCTAGGGCTTCTTCTCTGCATGCAACTGACTGATGGTGCTAGTGGAAGGCAAGTCTGGGTACACCAGAAAGCCCGTAAAGGTGATGTATTTGGCGTGGTTGCTGTACGCCCCAAAGCCATCTCTCTGGTGGGAGTAGAGCCACACTGTGTCCCCCGTTTTCAGCGAGAGCATCAAACTCTGACTCTGCAGCGCTTTCTCTCCGTGGCTGTCGTCATAGATCATTGCCTGCACTTCCAAGTGGTTCTTCATCAGCTTGACGGAGAGCGTCTTCTGGGGAAGCTTGCCCACGTTGAAGGAGAAATAATATGTGCCAGGAACACGGCACATAAAAATCCCTTCTGTCACATTGAAGTCCTCACCGATGTTAACGAACGCCGTGTCAAAGCTGACCGGCTGGTGCTGTGGCATACCGGCTTGATTCTCTCCTATTATACTCTGAGTGCGACCCACTGAGAAAGCAGATCGTGGATCTTCCTCGTCCTCTCTGTCCTCTTCATCATATTGATGCGGCTCTTTCTCGCCCACTATGTTCTTCAGATCAGATCCGACATCCACTGTGGCCTGGTTACTATTCTGCTCTTGAGGCTGTTGGGAGTTGTAAGCAGGGCGGTCCTGCTGCGGGCGATTTGTCTGGTAGTCGTAGGTTTCTGGATAGATGAGGTAACCGTTAAAGGTAGTGTAGTGTCCAGTGTTGCTATAGAGGGCATAGCGAGGGTCGCCATGGAGGCGGAGCCAGATGCTGTCACCAAACTCCAGCTGCAGCATGACACTCTGGCTCTGTACCTAAAGGAAACAAAGTTTGCATGGGAAGTCTCCTTCAAATCAACCATCAATCAAAACTATTTGTGATACATCTAGCCGTTGATAAAGGGTAAAGCAACTTCATCCTCTATTGCTCCCAGCCTAAAAATGTTTGGAATGGAGAAGAATGAAGGACTAAAGTGGAGGTGCATTTACATTATGCAAAGAACTAAAAGACCAAATTTGAACAAGGAGAAAAGGTGAGCTCCTTCCATATAAATTACATTTTGATTTGTATATTTAATTAAAAAACAACACTAAAGATCATATTTGTTAATGATAATATTGAATGCATCTCTGAAAACAGGATTACATAATTATTAATGCAGTACACAATATGAAGGAGGTTTCTTTTAGTTTTGCACGTTGCACTCAAAGCAAATTTTATTCACAAATATAGCTTACTCTAATTATTGTACTATAAGATTACAATTACATACATACGTGTTAAGGTATTTTTTTAGGGCGTTCGTGATCATTGAAATTGCTTTTTCCCCTCATAGTATGCTGTGTTTTCCAGAACTCATAAACACTTAACGAGAGTACCCCTTTAGTTATTGATTAATTTTTTTTTCAAAATTTCTACTGTTCTACAGGTACTCTGTAATAGAAAAAGGAAAGCACCAAGACGTTATCCCTGTGTTCTCTGGACTATAATAGCATAAAATATCTATTTAAGAATGGTCTATATTCATGAGGATTTTTTCACTGCGAGAGAATCCTTTGGGCCATGAATGAATATACTGAGTGTTCAGCTAATCTCTAAGGATTGCAACAAATATATATTCTATAACTGAAAAAATTCTAAAGTATTTAAAGGCACCCGAGTGAAAGCACATTTCTTATGCGTGTGCATTTGTACATAGACTTTTCACTTGGCATTCCTCTTCAGCGCAGCAGTGTGCTTTATACACAAATTTGCTATGCTGCAGTGCCAGAGCGCTGACCTACCTTCCTCTCCTCTCCAGCATTCTCTTCATACACAATGGCTTGCACCTCATTTCTATTCTTCATCAGCATCACAGACAAGTCTTTATGAGGGAACTTTCCCACTGTAAAGGAGAAGTAGTAGGCCCCAGGGATGCGACAGCGAAACAAGCCAGTCTTTGGGTCAAAATCGCCACCAATGTTGACGTAGACTGCATCAAAGGTCACCGTCATCTTGGGTCCCCCTTCCATGCTGTTGGTCCGTGCGACTGAGAAAGCTGACCGTAGTTCAGTGTTGTCTGGGAGTCGAGCAAAACCCATCACAGCGCTCTCATGGCTCATGCACAGCAGGCCAATCAGCATGCCTGCTGAGATCAGCATCTTATCTCTGAACAGATGTGTAATAAAAAAAATCAATAAATCAATCAATCAATAAATACACTTTTAATTCAATTGACAGTAAATTACTATTGACTGTGGCAGCACAGCAAAAAACAAAACGTACAACCAATATATACTATTTGCATATGGATCCTTAATATGAATATTACAGATATTATTTAAATTGGAATTTTGCAACTTTATTGACCTTGGAAGGATGTTTTGCGTAAAAAGGCAGAACGTTTCATTACATGTTGAATATTGATGAGAAATTTAATCCTTTTACATGACAGGTATTGAAAAATGTAAAATATCCATCCCAAATTATGTAAACGTGATCAGAGTATATCAAAGATCATTGGGGGGAAAATACTGTGGTATAGGACTCTTAAGATAGTCTCATTGCTGCTGTTTACAATGCAAGATGTGTGAAAGCTGTGAATTACAGACTGCAATATATCTGTTGCCAAGCAACCAAAACCTGGTTAAAAATCTGAGGATAGCAGTTTAAAGCACTCCATGGAGATTAATATTAATACAGTATGTTCTGGTTGCAGGTTTTAATTCTGTCTTAAAAATAACATTATAATTTAGTATTGTACAGTATAGCATGAGCAATCGTTCTGTAATAAAAATAAATGTAATCTTTAATCAGTTTGTGATGCATATTCAGTGTCAAAAAGCAAAATGAAATTTTAGATTAGCGTTGCATCCTTGACATTCATTCATTTAAATTAATTACATTGAATATGTTGTTCGTTGTTGGAGAGATGCAAGACTACCACTTAACTACTTAACATTCCACAGATGATCAGGTGAATGTCAAGACTAGGTGAGTAGCATGTCCAAAAGGGGTTTGTACTCAGGAAAAGATAGGGCGAGGTTCACTGCTTAGTGAACCGTCAACTTTGTGAACAATTGTGCAAGTCCACCAGTTTGAAAACAGCATTTACATTTTTGCAAGAAATTATGAGATTACATCATTACCGCTGCCACGTTCTCTGGGCCTATGCTCATTTGTGATCAACTAAGCGGACAAGTGTGTATTTTTGCAAATCATGGACATTGTATCCTCTGAGCCAAAAAGGCAAAAATCCAACTGGATTGTTGTTAGTGCAAGCTTCTGTAATGGTATGTGGGTGCCCATGGCAAGTGTAATTTACTAGGGGTGTAAATCGCGGGTTTTGTCACAATACGATATCATATCGATACAAAGAATCACGATAGGATATTTGCCGATATCTTAAAGCCTGCTGTGATTCATTCACGATACATCACGATATAGTGCTCTATGATCGATACATATATATATTTTTTTAAATAAAAAATATAGAACAATCTCCTGATTTATAACAATTCATACGTAAAATCAACAAGGTACTGCAAACTCTTTATTTAGGAAATGACAAGAGTATTGTAGTAGTGCTTATTTTAACACTGAACTTTGATGTCGTGTTTTTTCTTTAAATGTGCGGCGAGATTTGTGCTCCCTGAATATTTGATCACCGCATGGCAGGATTTACAAACTGCACGTGTCTTGTCCGTTGAGTCATCTTTTCTTTAGAATCCAAAGAATGACTTGAAGCCTAAAGGGTAGCCAATTTCCTCGTCTTTTTGGACACTAGCCATAGCACCAGCCCAGGAGCCGCGTACTACTGAATTTTGTAGTTTGCAAGAGGCTGGGCCAGTAGAACATTGTGTTCCTGAACAAATTGCTGTATTTCAACCTGTGACATTCTTCCGCAGCATAATGACATTAGTTTCAAAATGCGGACTAACTAGTCAGTCCACACTTTGACTTAGTGTACTCTATGTAGCTTTGTCACGCAAATCTGTATTCATCTTTGCAAGACACCACACCATAAACAACTTAAGGTGTCTGGTTCCATGCAATTCATCGGAATTATTGGGTGTTCTAATGATAGACGACTTAACATACAGCTTCACTAAGATAATGTGCCCTATAGCGCAGTGTGACTTGTTTGAAAATAAACCTGTTCATAGAAACTGTGCCTAATAATACGATATTAATCGCTTGAATTCACATTGTTTGCACCACTTTCTGCTCCATGTCAAAGTCAGCATAGCATAGAATGACCTTGTGTTGGTTCTGAATGTGAAGTTGGAGTGATTTGATCAAATCCCTAAATCCACTGTGAAAACTGCCTTATCTTAGAATATTTCTGTCACTCGAAGCTGCCCGGAACATAAACACAAGGACATGCAACACATAGCAATATGAGTGTGTATGGGCTTCTTCACGGCTTTGCGCCAAAGTCAAAAAACATTCAAAAAGACATCTGAAGTCTTATCAACCTGCTATCAAATACACAGCCACCTCACAGTATCGGTGGCATCTGTCTTCTTTCTCCCAGTAGCTCCCTGAGATGCATTACGTGTCTAAAAATAGAGCTCTGGAGACAGATCAATAGATGGTAGAAGCAGAGATGAAAAGAGCACGAAAAGAAATAAATAAATAAATAAAGTGGAACGAGGGTGGAGGAGCTTCCACTAAATGAATTTCAATTTTGGCAAGCATCAGTTTCCGATAAGGCGTAACTATACAGTGCGTGGTTTGCTGAGGTTTACAATTAGTCTATCTAATGTATTATACCTTTAAATTTTATAAGAGCTTTTCACAAAAAAAACAATGAAGAAATCACACTTTGCTACAAATATAATCATTTTACAGGTTCTGTAATGGAAAATAACACAACAATGTCTTCCCAGCTGGCTTCAGGTCAAAATAACATGAATTGTTGATGAGTTATGGTCATACTGTATTTCATTGTCAAATACATTTTATGGTAATAAACGGGAAGTGGCTGTCAAGTTTGTCATGCATCGCAAGACTGTAGTGTAAATTGTTTGAAGGTCAATACAGAATGTAGTTCTGACAGGGGGGCAGATGTTGCTTAGAAACCGAAAACCTTGAAAGTGGAATTTTTGTGCCTGTTGGATAAACACAACCTGAATAGGTTTATTAGTGAGTGAGTGAGTGAGTGAGTGAGTGAGTGAGTGAGTGAGTGAGTGAGTCAGTCAGTCAGTCAGTCAGTCAGTCAGTCAGTAAAGTTTTCCGGGGACTAAATTAAAAGTACTAGTAGCTGTAGAAGTCTTGCCTCAACTACCCTCCACAAGCTGGTCCGTAACTGTCAGAGGACAAGTGCAAAACGTCAGTTCCGGTGACGTCACAACATCTCAAGTCCGCAAATTATTACTAAATTTTTAGTATGCCAAGCCCAACTCATTTGTGCAGAGTGTGTGTATATGTGTGTGTGTGTGCGTGTGTGTGCACGCACACTGTGGTTATGTTACACAAATCTTAGGGCCATGCTTAATTTAAAAAAAAAAAAAAGGTGATTTCATAATTGTATTCATCTGCAGTGTATAAAGTTGTCCACAATGAACAATACTATTTGGAGTTCCATGAGGGAAGTAGGGAGGGGTGGAAGTTTTCAATTGGAAGTGCAATGTTTTGATGCTGCCCTTAACCTGGTGAGAGTGGTCGATATCAAAGTGAGGAGGGTTGAAAAGACTGAGGACGGAGGGTTTGGAAAAACCTCAACAATGAGCACTTCAAATGTGCATGGGCATCAAAAGCGGAGTCCAGTCACTGGTTTTACCAGTACCTGTTTGAACTCCAATTTAAAATAACACCAGAACAATCTAAAAGACAAAAGTATGCCTTTGTGATATCTTATATAATGTTGGATGTTGACATATTTTGAGATAGCCTCAGCAAAGCATGGTTCTCTGAAATGGACATTTTTGTAAAAAAATGAATTATACCTCATTTCAAAAACTGATTGAAAGCCACCCTAAGTTTATTTATTCACGCTTTGATAATAGATAACCCCCTTCTCCTTTCTTTTAGCGCGCAAGATGTTTAATAAAGCTCACTAAGTACATGCGGTGGGGTGACCTGGCCTCTTGGGACGTATCAAAGAGTTAGGGGGGCTGTTATATGGAGGTGCACTGACAGACCCCCGCTGCTGCAACCCCTCTCATTAGTCTCTTTTCCTCGCCCCCTCCCTGCGTCTCATCTTCAACACCTGTCAGCGAGCTGTCAGCTGCCTGCTTGACTGTAGACAGAGAAACAGCCTCGGGATGAAATTAATGTCAGCGAAGGCAAGAGCAAAGGACAAAGTATTTCTCAGAACTCTGATCCAACCTGTTTTTGATCTTCTGCCACTACCTGAAAACAAAATTAATAACAACACTGTGCCTCTGTTACCCAATACAACTAAAGAGAGTCACGCACAGAGAGGGCAGACGGCCAAAAGCAATTATCAAGAATTGCCGCAGAATTATTTAGCATTAATAAAAGTACATTTAAGGAACTCTTGTACCTTAAAACCACATTTCTCTTACATTGAAAATTTCTCTTGCATCTCATCAACAACAGATCTAAACAGAAACTATTTAAAATCTATGTGGTGAGAACTTCAAACTGATTATGGTTCAACTTTAATTACATGTTTTGCAGTTTGTCTGTGGTTAAAAACTTCCCACAGTTGCTTTGCACTTCCTTGGCAAGTACACAGACGCTGTGACTTTCGAGCTTTGTTTTGACAAATAGTTTCGTCTTTCCCGTGTTGCCTCTGTCTAAGAATTTTTCAACATAGTTGTCTAATGTCTTCTATGTCTGTAAGTATTCTTTTTAACTTCTAACCCTATCTGATGGCAAATAGTCAGATACACATTTTGGACATAAAAACAATACATCAAAAAGGTACATTTGATCATTTTGTATTTATTTATATGAGTAATTATTTATTTCTATTTTCATTATTTTTTTAGGATTTTGCCCATAATCCACAGAAATTCAATCCTCAATGTTCAGTGTCAAGACACAAACAACCCTGCCCGCAAATAGGTCACAGTGAAAACACACATTCACAATCTTACTGGTTTGCATTTTTTTTTTGCGAGCAGCCTTGCGCATACACAGCAGAGTACAGGAGAGGAAAGCAGGGAAAAACACAACTACGCACAGACACTAACAAACACAAAAACCTGCGCCGCTTATAAATTCGAGGTCCACACGGTATCTTATGTAGCAGCCATGTCTTACACTGATGGTAAAAGACAAGAGCAGCCGCAGACAAAAGAAATCTCCTTTGTATGGAAGCCCATTTTAAGATAAGAGCTCATGACCTAAGCTTTATTCACATCACAGCTTCCTGCTGCCTCGTGGACCACCACCACCACAGATACTGTCCCCATATGACTTTCATACGTATTGTTTTTCTCTGTAATAACACTTTTCTTCATCCCTGTTGAATTGAATATGACATGTAGGACTGCATTGGAGCATCCATTAAACATTCCTTCCCCAGTTGAGATATCGCTATTTCACAGCAGATAAATAATGTATTCTGCTGAAATGTGGCATAAGTGCATGTTGAATGCAAATACACAAGATCAGACTTTCCTCCAAAGTGCTTCGCTGTACGCCAAGATACTGCTTTAATTGGAAAAACATTTGCACATTACACATATCTAAGGATTCATTTTCGATTCAATTTATAAAACGCATTCTATTGTGAGCTCCCATTTGTGTCGACAATCTCTCAGGATGCAAAAAGGACTCGCCAAGCCCCCCGGTGGTGCGTTGCTGTTTACGTTGCATTCCTCTGCACAGAGACTCTCAACTTGGGCTGCGGCTGAGTTCACCGCTTGCATGCAGCACTCCCAACCTTTCTAGGATGCCATCACGTATCGTATTTGGCAAAAAAACAAAAACATCACATGATGATGAGGATGGTGATGACAGTGATGATGATGGAGTCTTCTCACCTTGGCGTGTGTGTTTGGGATAACCTTGTGTCTTGGTCGTTGCGTCAAGCAGAGAGTAGCGTTGAAACTTCCCACCCTCCAACGCTGTTTGGATAAATCTTCTCTCTCTCTTTTGCTCTCTCTCCCCGTACTCACCCTCCTCTTTTTCCTTCAATCTGCTCTCCCCTCCTTTTGCCATCATTCATTGTTCCATCTGCTCTATCTCTCTTCTTGTACCTTCTGTTAACACACCTACACTCGCCCCCCCCCCTCACACGCTTATCAGATGCTATGGTGGGTTGTAATCTGATTGGTTTCGGGGGTGCAATGCGTATACTGCAGAGATGCAGTTTAGATACACCCAGTCTGTGTGTGTGAGCTTTGCTGTTTGGTGCTGCTGGTGATATTGTAGCCAGCCCTCCCCCCTGACATTATTGTCTTCATCTTACCTCTCTTTTAAGTCTGAGTAATCCATTTGCAAATTGAAATTCAACCCACCCGGATTCCCTACATTTAAATTTGACACTTTGTTTCTCCCACATAAAAATGCACGGAACCTATTTTTTTTCTTACAGGCATTTGGCAGACTGTTGCGCTGTTTTGCATCTGATCATCTTAGCGCCTTTGCAGCAAACTGCTGTGCTGTTTGTGTTTCGGCCAACGTGCAGAAATAGATTTAAGAGTGGGCTGCACTGCTCCACAATGACAATGAAAGATAATGAAGTGTGAAACCACCACAAGCACTGGGACTCTGCTCTAGTTAGATATTTTTGCTCGGTATCATCTGCAACAATTATATGCATCCTTTTTTTTACGGTTGTCATAAATTCTACTCAATGAAAATCCGTTTCATGAGACATTTGAGTTTGGAAGACGGTACACCCTGCATCTTACACTATTATTCGCCGAGCAACACTTTAATTTTTACGCAACTCCAGCTTCATCACCAAACTATTTATCGTCTCGGAAGACGTAAATTAACCTGCATCTGCTGCAAATGTGCCAAGCGGGGAGGCGACCCCTGTAGATGCTTGCTGCAGTGTCGAGTTGACATGAGAAAGCGAGTAGGTGTGTTCTTATTCATCTTGGTGAAGGAATGTCAGCAGATCTCTTGGGTGCTTCCTTTCATTAATAAGCAAGAAAGGCATAAACTGAAAATGCATTTTCTAGTCCACATGCCATCTCTTTTTCAACATTTTTAATTGCACAGATATAGAAAAAGGCAGTGTCGGAGAAGTACAAATGCTTCAGATCTCCATAGCAATATTATGATTCATTGATGAAAAAGAAGCTCAGCCTGCAACACATGGTGGCTTATCTCCTCAGCAGCTGAAGCCGACTCTGGCCCTTCTGTATTTGTAGTCCAGTCCAACTAGTTATTGAGGTGAACACCCAGGTGCTTGTAAGCAACCACTGTGTCAACGTCCTTACCCTGGATGTTCACTCATGCTGTGAGGGGTGACTTCCTCCCAAAATCAATGACCATCTTCTTCGTCTTGTTGGCATTGATTTTAAGAGCGTTGGCCCCACACCAGCTCACAAAGCCACTGATGACACCCCTGTATTCATGAACGCTCCCGTCTGGTACGCATTCAATGATGGCCATATCATCCGAGAACTTCTGCAGGTGGCAGTGGCCTGAGTTGTACCTGCAGTCTGATGTAGAGAGACTAAACAGGGAAGGTGAAAGAACGGTGCTGCAGACTACCACATCAGACACACAACCATGGAACTTTACATACTGTAGTCTGTTTGTGAAGTAATGGATGGTCCATGCAGAAAGCTGCTTGTCCGCGATGACCCTCTCCAATTTCTCTCTCAGCAGTGCAGCCTGGATAGGGTTGAACGCACTGGAGAAGTCAAAGAACATGATCCTCACAGTGTCCCCCCCCCTGCTCCATCTGTGTGGCAAGTGGATGAGAACGTTCTCCACTCTGTAGTTGGGGGGCTAGCGAAGAGCTCATCAGTAGACGGAGGGCTTGTAGGATGAGCCTCTCTATGGTTTTTATCAGATGAGAGGTCAGGGCCTCAAGTCTGTAGTGATTGGGCTTGGACGAGGAACAGAACAAAAAGGCCAAGGCTCCTGTCGGGTTGCACCACACTACATTCATTAGCTGAACAGCGTTGTTACAGCCACGAACTCCCCTCCCTTTAATGTAGCAGCGCCTTTGTAACCAGGGCAACCTAAACATTAAAAAGAGGAGACAAAACAGAAAGTGCTCAGAACTGATAGAGAATGTAACTAAAATGCTCTCTGTTAGTTCTCCTCGCAAGTAAAACAAATACTGGTTGTCTTCTCCTCTTTGTTTCAGTGTGTGAATTAATGTCTGATGGTACTTACGCCTGACAGCCGCCATCTTTATTACACAGAGAGAGACTTTTGTAATCCAAACAACACAAAGATGCTGAAGTGGAGCCATCACAATGTTCCCTTGTTGGATAGATTAATCCACACAACTCATTGCTTCGTCCCCCAGCGTGAGAATGAAGAAATGCCTGGTTAAATGAACATTTTCAGGACAAAGTTCCCACATCTGTGGGCAAAGTCCTGCTTATGTGTGCGAAGCACTTCAAGGACAAGTATTTCAGAAATTTCTTGTCAGTATAGAGAAGGATTTGCCAAAAGACTTTGTTTCATTGAGGGTTCAGGTCCTTCGATCTATGGAACATCCGACACATTAAAGTGGTAATCTTGAGATGACACAAAAATGTATTTCATTTTCATATTAATTAGCATCAGACTTTCTGCTGATTTTGACGCTCTGCGCCCTGTTTTCGCTTCTTCTGGATGTATTTTGAATACTGTATTTTCCGCACTATAAGGCGCACCGGATTATAAGGCTCATAGAATAATTAACTCAACGTTGCGCAAACGTTAATGCAATCACAATATAGTAACACTCGAAATAGTGAAAACAATAACAATATATCAATAACTCAACGTTGTTCAAACGTTAATATCACGCAACACACAAAATAAACACGTAAAGCTTACTTTAATAAATAAGTCCTCATCCACGAATCCATATTGGTCCATGTATAAGGCGCACTGGATTATAAGGCGCACTGTCGGCTTTTGAGAAAATTTGAGGTTTTTAGGTGTGTCTTATAGTGCGGAAAATACGGTAGTTGTATTAGATGAATTGCATTGTGTATTGAGATGCCACCGGAACTCTGTTGGGGTTCTAGCCTCCCTTTTCCCCTTTTACTCATTTTGTATTCCTTAAATAGTCAGTGTTGCACATGGTTGTCCTGCCTCGTTCGTGACATGCTTGATGCAGCGCTTCCGGTGCTTCTGCAGTGACACACATTGCTCAGAGGCTCGCCCCACGCTATCAGCGTTTATTTAAACGCCGTTCTCCTGTCATATATAAACCCACTTATAAAGTAGCGCATTTGCAAAAGGTGAAGCGTGAAGTGGCGAGGGATCACTGTAGTTGTGCTCAGTGTAAATTAAGGCTCATTTTAACACGAATAATAGATACAAACTCAATAACACACTGCTGAACCAACCTGTGAATGCTTTTCCTTGAAGTACAAGGGGGGTCGGAATAGTGTTCCTATGACTTTGGAAATGGTACATGTTGAACATGTAGATGAAATCGTGCCCTTGTGAAGAAATAGAAGGGTGAAAAACAATCCAGAGAGCTAAGTTAACACAACCAGTTCTATAATTATGAGGAAGAATTTACCACAAACTTTCCTCTTCATGATTAGTTTAATTAAAATGGGAGACAACTTGAAAACTTTAGATGTGTAAAGCTTCCTCATTGCGATGGCATAATCTTGTTAGGGCTTAATGACGATGTTTCTATTGGTTGTGTAATCAGTAATTAGGTGTTGGCTGTTAATGTTCTTTAGAAATAGGAGTATTAGTTACTGAAACATCCTGATGTAAATGTAGGCGTGTCTCATGCTTACAGTTTGCATAAGGATTAAAGATATGCAGGTAGCACAAACCTCGCTGTGCTGACGTGATGGTCTTAATCTGGTTCTGCCAGAGGGCCACCATTCCACAGTGACTGTATTTACTTCCATCAACACTTAATTTCGCCGTCTCCCCACACCCCTCGCTTTCTCCTTGAACTTCAATCCCATCCTATTTCACACTATTCCCTGATCCCCTTTTTATCTTAGTCTGTCCCCTCACACATTTCCTCTTGCTGTGTAATAATTTCACACTTTTTTTTTTTCCAGTTTGGAGCTTGAGATTTCCCCAAGGAGCCCCTTGTCATCTTACCTTTTGCCTTTTCTCCATGGAGGAGACACAGGAGATGGCTAGATAATCATTGTATTAAAAAATATATATGATGACAAGGTTCCCACTTGGTGAAAGAATCTCTGAAATGTGCATGACAAAAATTAAATCACGGGTGAGGTGAAACCTATTCCAGCTAATTTCGGGATTTTCTCAAACCATGTCAGTAGCAATAGATTTGGCATTTGGTACACATGGAGAACCGTGAGGGTCAGAGAGAGCCATCCGAGAAGAATTAAGATCAAGATGTACACATCTTCAACATCTTCTGTGTCCAACACGCTCAGGCACAAGACAAGCCACCTGCCCCAACCGTCCATTGTGTACCTGCGAGAGCGGTACCACAAGGGCACCGCGGCTCGCCAGTTCTAGTGCGTCGAATGGCGATGGTCTAGTCCATTGCCCTGAAGACCCATTTTAGGAGATCCTTTGCTGATAATATAGTAGAGGCTGTGCCTGTTCCTGTGCTGTGAGACTAGCCCCCAAAATGCCTGCAAGACTGCGACTCCATCTCACATTTACAGGTTACACTAACAAGAACACATGTGCCTGCCTGTGAATGTAGACATGATGCAAGGAGTGTCACGGATCGAGAGTGGAAGATGGAGCAGGGCGACCACGTGCTGCTTAGACCAGGGTTTATTGCAACAAACTCAAAAAGACAAGGCGAACTGACGTGACTAACCAACAGACTAACAAGACTAACAGACTAAATTGTGACACAAACGACAGGAACAAAACCAACCGTGACCGTGAGACATGTTACTCACACAATGCGCCGACGGGGAGTGACACTCAAACAGAACTTAAATACAACATAGGTAACGAGAGGCAGGTGCGTGTGATTACTCTAAACAAGGGCACACAGGAAGGGAGGGGCGAGCACACGGACACAGAAACGATGACACATAACCAAAA
Organism: Syngnathus typhle; assembly: GCF_033458585.1. Taxonomy (NCBI): domain Eukaryota; kingdom Metazoa; phylum Chordata; class Actinopteri; order Syngnathiformes; family Syngnathidae; genus Syngnathus; species Syngnathus typhle. The sequence continues at coordinate 8,816,933 of NC_083741.1, read as the reverse complement.
CAGGGGACGAGGCATGACAGAACCCCCCCACAAGGGACAGCTCCCGACGTCCCAAAAGTCCAATCCCCCACGACGGCACGCGGGGGGGCGGGGGGGCAGAGAGCCGCACTCGGGCGGCGACTAGGGGCAGAGAGCCGCACTCGGGAGGCGGCGACTAGGGGTAGGAAGCCGCACTCGGGCGGCGGCGACTAGGGGCAGAGAGCCGCAATCGGGCGGCGGCGACTAATGAAACAACCTCACTCGGCGGCGACAGAACTGCACTCAGCGGAGGTCAGGGGCCCAGGGCCACACTCGCGGCACACACTGGGGGCCTGACGCGCAATCGGCAGGAACTTGGGGGACAGCACTGCACTCAGCGGAGGTCAGGGGCCCAGGGCCACACTCGCGGCACACACTGGGGGCCTGACGCGCAATCGGCAGGAACTTGGAGAACAGAACTGCACTCAGCGGAGGTCAGGGGCCCAGGGCCACACTCGCGGCACACACTGGGGGCCTGACGCGCAATCGGCAGGAACTTGGGGAACAGAACTGCACTCAGCGGAGGTCAGGGGCCCAGGGCCACACTCGCGGCACACACTGGGGGCCTGACGCGCAATCGGCAGGAACTTGGGGAACAGAACTGCCCTCAGCGGAGGTCAGGGGCCCAGGGCCACACTCGCGGCACACACTGGGGGCCTGACGCGCAATCGGCAGGAACTTGGGGACCAGAACTGCACTCAGCGGAGGTCAGGGGCCCAGGGCCACACTCGCGGCACACACTGGGGGCCTGACGCGCAATTGGCAGCAACTTTGGGGGACATGAACCGCACTCGGGCGGCGACTTGGGGGACATGAACCGCACTCGGGCGGCGACTTGGGGGACATGAACCGCACTCTGGCGGCGACTTGGGGGACATGAACCGCACTCGGGCGGCGACTTGGGGGACATGAACCGCACTCGGGCGGCGACTTGGGGGACATGAACCGCACTCGGGCGGCGACTTGGGGGACATGAACCGCACTCGGGCGGCGACTTGGGGGACATGAACCGCACTCGGGCGGCGACATGAACCGCACTCTGGCGGCGACTTGGGGGACATGAACCGCACTCGGGCGGCGACTTGGGGAAACAGAGCCGCAAACGGCGGCAACTCAGGGACAGAAAAGCAAACGATGGCAACTCAGGGACAGAACCGCGCTCGGTGGCAACTCGGGGAACGAAACCGTGCTCGGCGGAAACTTGAAAAGTCAGAGCCGCAATTGGTGGCAGTTTGAAGTCCGGACCGCAATCAGCGGCAATTGGAAGGCGGTGCTGTGCGCAGCGGCAAGAGTTAGCACGCGCTGCAGCAGTGGGGTGGGGGCCATGGACGATCGTGGGTCCGGCGCAGCTGGCTTGAATCTGGCCACGGCCGTAGGTCCTGCAACGCCACCGAAGACCGACTGGATGACGGCCGCTGGATCCCCGCCGCCTGGATTTGTGGCGGCCGTAGCATCCGCGCCGATGGGACAGGGTCGGGGGTCGGCCGCTGGATCCACGCCGCCTGGATTTGTGGCGGCCGTAGCATCCGCGCCGACGGGGCTTGGCTTGGCTCGGCTTGGCTTTCTTGGGCTTGGCGTGGCTTTGGCTTGGCTTGCGTTTCTTGGGCTTGGCTTGGCTTGCGTTTCTTGGGCTTGGCTTGGCGTTGGTTTCTTGGGCTTGGCTTGGCTTGGCGTTGGTTTCTTGGGCTTGGCTGGGCTTTGGTTTCTTGGGCTTGGCTTGGCTTTGGTTTCTTGGGCTTGGCTTGGCTTTGGCTTTGGCTTTGGCTTGGCTTGGCTTGGCTTGGCTTGGCTTGGCTTGGCTTGGCTTGGCTTGGCTTGGCTTGGCTTGGCTTGGCTTGCGTTTCTTGGGCTTGGCTTGGCGTTGGTTTCTTGGGCTTGGCTTGGCGTTGGTTTCTTGGGCTTGGCTTGGCTTGGCTTTGGTTTCTTGGGCTTGGCTTGGCTTGGCTTTGGTTTCTTGGGCTTGGCTTGGCTTGGCTTTGGTTTCTTGGGCTTGGCTTGGTTGCTTGGCTTGGTGGCGTGGCTTGGTGGCGTGGCTTGGACAACGGAAGCTGGTGGTGGAGGGGGTCCAAGCGCTGGTCGCTGTGTTGGTCGGAGCATTCTGTCACGGATCGAGAGTGGAAGATGGAGCAGGGCGACCACGTGCTGCTTAGACCAGGGTTTATTGCAACAAACTCAAAAAGACAAGGCGAACTGACGTGACTAACCAACAGACTAACAAGACTAACAGACTAAATTGTGACACAAACGACAGGAACAAAACCAACCGTGACCGTGAGACAGTCATTGTCCACGTGTTACTCACACAATGCTCCGACGGGGAGTGACACTCAAACAGAACTTAAATACAACATAGGTAACGAGAGGCAGGTGCGTGTGATTACTCTAAACAAGGGCACACAGGAAGGGAGGGGCGAGCACACGGACACAGAAACGATGACACATAACCAAAACAGGGGACGAGGCATGACAAGGACATTACAGAAACACTAAGTCCCGGTATATTACATCTGAATGACATTTCATATGGCACATTGTATTGTTGTATCAATAAACTTCACAATTTTTAAAGTCTTCAGATTTGCTGACATCTTGATTTCTGTGTTTAGTTTATTCCAGTACTCAACAACCGCAGTGTTGTTTATCTGTAAGTGCTCAAACATCAGTAGTCCACTAAGACTAAGGATTTCCCATCTCAGTATGAATACATTCTGAGGCATGTCATATCTGGAGACCTTATACATGTTTGTTAATGAAGTTTGTCGAATAATATCATAGAGCTTTAGTATTTTATAATTGAGAAACAATTCATTTGTGTGAAAAGTGTATGGTTTGCAGTGTATAGTCCGTATTACCGTATTTTCCAGCCTATAAGGCGCACCGGACTATAAGGCGCACCTTCAATGAATGGCCCATTTTAAAACTTTATCCTTATATAAGGCGCACCGGACTATAAGGCGCACCATTAATGCATCATGTCAGATTTTTAATCCAAATCAAATCATTCTCCATTTTATCTTTTTTATTTCAACTTCAGACGGAACAAATTACTTTATAATCATAAAATAATGATCCATAGTCTTTTTGAGTCATGATTCATAGTCTTCAGCGGGCCACTTATGATTGATTTCATGACACAATGCTTTGGGCCAGTTTAAATTTAGGAATTTGGTCCATATATAAGGCGCACCGGACTATAAGGCGCACTGTTGGTTTTTGGGAAAATTTTAGGTTTTTAGGTGCGCCTTATAGGGCGGAAAATACGGTACTCATTTTTGAAGCTCCAGTGAGGTTCCAGTAAAGTGTTATAGCCGTGAATCCAAAATTTTACACCATAAAACAAGTGTGTTTGTATTAGTTGGCTGGTTCATTTTGTTTTGTAGCCTCTATAGTGCAGATATGCTTTTTGTTCGTTTTTGTTCGGGCAAGAGCAGAGAAACAGAACTGACTGCGGGGCTACAATTCAACCCACATTGTTTATGGTTTTGTGTGTGAATACCTTCCTTAAACAAAAGAAAAACGAAAAGGCGTTGAGTAAGGTGGGCATAGACAATTGGTATTAGTTTTATGCTGTAAAGTGCAACTGGGGCACTCCTCGTTGAGTAATCTAACATTACCCTAGAATCGCTTTTGTGAAGCACAATTAAAATGGATGGTGAAATACAACCACAATAGAGTCCACCAAGCAAGCACTGTTATTATGATAGATGAAAGATACATGATGTACGATGACTGGACGATTCAAACAATCGACTTCAGCCTCAAGTTGCATAATGCCGGACAATAAATCACGGAAACGTCCATATTAGGACTTGATTTGGCATCTGAAATGCTAGAATAAGTAAAAGTCACACCCTATGTACAACTTATAAAAAGCAAACACCAGGTACCATGGGCTTACCTGAAAACACCGGTAAGACAAACTTGTTCTACTTTTACCTGTTTTTCCTTCACTTTCTCTCTCTCACTCTATCTGTCTGTTTCTCTGTCTGTCTCTCCATTTCTCATCTCTCAAAACACACATGGATGCGCACATGGATGTGATTTTAACTTCTGTACTTATGTTAACTTCTTTTATTTGTTTATCTTCATTTTTAGAAAACAGCGACACCATGACGCCAATTGTCATCACTGTTCTCCTTCTGTCTGTTGCAGCCGTATCTCCGGTAAGATCAGGTTTACAAACCCGTAATCAGTGATATGGTCATTTTTAATGACAAAAAGTCTGTAATGTAATGAAATAAGGTTCCAGGATTTGCAAAGTGATTTCTGAAGATTTTAATGTGATTTAATGCTTCTGTAGGACTTTTCTCCTACTGTATTTTCAATGAAAATTGACACAAACGTGTAGTCTTAGTTGCTTCAGAGTTTCTTTTTGGGGTCTTTTGCAAGGAAAATGATTGATATACGAGAAATGATAAGTCTTTTCACATGTGCACTATTGTAAAATGGACACTTAAAAATGTGATTTAAAAATGTGTTTTGTTACTGTTTTTTTTCCAGTGCTCCATACACGTACATGGCACAAAAAAACTGGGTGAGTAAAAACCTATGTAATTTGTCAACCCTAACAATGGAAGTTTGGGTTATTTAATTCTCAATGTGAACAAATCTTCTAGTGCTTATTTGTGATTGTATTCTTAATTTTTCTAGAAGAGTCCGTTTCTGTGAAAATTGCAAAGGCAAATGCAAATGTCAAACGAGGTCAGTGTTTTCATTTTAGGCTCAAATGTACTGAGATCTATCTCTGAGCAGGATTCAGCTAACATTTTATTCCACTGTTTTTCTTGTAGATTTTGTTTTTATCATAATAACCCTGGCCTATAAAGAAGTGAACTTTAAATTATTCATTACTAGGTCAAACTAAAGTTTCAGCTTTCATCCCAATGTGTTTAGTGTGTCTGTCTACTCGACAGACTGAGCACTCACAGAAGTGAGGTTTTATTCTGTCCCAGAAATCCTCTTTTTTCGGGTCAAGTGCCAGCGTTTTGGTGTTTTGAGACTGCAAGTAAATATAAGTGAATTTGAGGTTTTCTAAAGCTCTTTGGCAGCCACCATATGGTTTAATCAAATTCGTTTTTTCTCCTGTAGAGGTATCACTTTTTTTGTGACCAACAATGGATGAAGGGACAAATAAATTAGGAATAAGGATGGACAGACAAGGACCGAAGGGTGTCCAAATCCGGGGATGAAGGCTAGATGATGGACTGGCAACATTTTGTAAATTTAGTGTCCATCTCAGTAATATTACCAATATGTTGTGGGAATATTGATGAAAGAATCTATCTGTCCCACATGACAAATCACAAATCTCTGCTTGTTATTCTACAGGCTTAAACCTGACACATGGGGACATCATGGGACACATGGGTGGTGGAGAGGGAATTTTGAGGAATGCTCTACCCTGCCCCAGCGGTGGCTGTAAATGGCCCAAAACTGGAAACCGAGTCATAATTCCCTATGAAATCTCCAGAGCTTTTAGTAAGTCATGATATTGTTACCTACCGTAAGTGTAACTTTAATCAATCAAACTTAGCAGTTCAATTTTCTGTCTGCAGCCAAACAACAAAGGACAACTATAGAAAAAGCCCTAAGAGACTTTAGCTTTGGAGAGCGCACGACATGCGTTCGCTTTGTCAGGAAGACTGAAACAGATATAAACTATCTATCCTTCGTATCACAAACTGGGTAAGAAATACAGTTACCAAAACTCACATTGATTCAGCTTATGTTCATAAAAAAGCACCTCTATCTTTGAGTTGATAGACTTTAGTCCTGTTCTGGTTGTTTTTCAGTGTGAAATCGCTTTTTTGGTTTTGGGAGGCATTTGCTTGCACGCAGCGCCACAAAACATTTCACTTTAATGTCGTAAACAATTTGGAAAAATTCTGTACATCTCTCTTCCTTTCCAATTGGCTAAAAGTCAGCAATCAGTGAGTTCATGACCTCATTTAAAATTGTGTGTTTGTGTGCCAGGTGTTGGTCACACCTTGGTCAAACCGGTGGCAGACAGCTGATCTCCTTGCAGAGAGACCGTTGCGTGCGCAAAAACATTGTGCAACATCAAGCCCTCCATGCACTTGGATTTCACCATGAGCAGGTCCGCTCTGACAGAGATGACTACGTCATCATTAATTACAAGAACATCATTCAAGGTGAGCTTGGCGAAAGACCTTTTACAGAACTGGTGCCGGACGTGCATGAGAACATATTGTATTTGGTTCATTTTATTTATGTTCTTGGAAATGGCTGGCAGCTCGACTATAGTATATGCTACTTGTTATTGACTGTAAGATGGGTGATGGGTACTAGTCAGAATGGCATCCATATTATCATGTGTGTAAATGTTCCACCATCCTCATCACTTTTGAGTAAATACATTTCATGATACTCAGAATATACAACTAAAAACTGGTACATATTGTTACTGAAACAATTTTAAATTATTTCTGTTTGGCTTTCTGATTTTATGCAGGAGCTGAACATTACTTTCAGATTGTACCAACAAACAACTTGGGTACCCCCTATGATTATCACTCCGTGATGCATTTTGACGCGTGAGTACATCTGTCCGACCATACAACAATGTGATCTATTTGAATGCAGATGCCCAACTGCTGTTTCGGTTCTTTTTGCCCAACTTAAAACTATTTATTGTTTTTTTTGCAGATATGCCTACTCCAAAAATAAACAACAAACCATCATTGCCAAAAATAAGTTTATAACTAAGTTTGGCAGAGCAACAGAGATGAGTGACAATGACTATGCACGCGTCAATCGTCTTTATGAGTGTTGTGAGTAAAGACATTGTATGATACTTTGTGAACCAGCATTTGCTCCAAAAACATACAAAATACATTGATTTCTGCCGAACTGGATGATTACACGTGTTGCTGTGTATTCCCCCCACCAATCAGAAACTTCAAGACAAACATAGGATTTCCAGGTCTTGCTGAGCTCTCCAGTAGTGATCAAATTAAGTGCTCAATCATATTATTTAAGTGTATTAACTGGTGGTTGTTGATAAGATACAGTAATTCACATATGTATATCAAATGCAAAAAAAATAAATTTTAAAGAAGTAAATGTGTGAGTTTTCCCTCTAAAAGATTCTCTCTGGGATATTTCTTACAAGACTACGGGTTGACAATCCACAGATGAACAGACATTGATTTATTCTAAGCAGTAAAAATGGAGGACAAAGGCTCACTCATCGCCTGCCGTTTTCATGTCATCCTCTTTGGTTCCTTGGCAATAAAGGAAAGCAAGGACATGCCAGGACAAAGGGTCATTAATGGATAGTCCATCCATCCATTTTCTGTACCGCTTAGTCCCCACGGGGGTCGCGGGCGTGCTGGAGCCTATCCCAGCCGTCATCGGGCAGTAGGCGGGGGACACCCTGAACCGGTTGCCAGCCAATCGCAGGGCACACAGAGACAAACAACCATTTGCACTCGCACTCACACCTAGGGTCAATTTGGAGTGGTCAATCGGCCTACCAAGCATGTTTTTGGGACGTGGGAGGAAACCGGAGTGCCCGGAAAAAACCCACGCGGGCCCGGGGAGAACATGCAAACTCCACACAGGGAGGGCCGGAGGTGGAATCGAACCCGCACCCTCCTAACTGTGAGGCAGACGTGCTCCCCAAGTTAACGTCAAGAGATCCTGTAATTGCGGTACAGGCAGAGGGTACTGACCTTTTAATTAACAAGACTGGATGTAAACAACCACATACACATACAAAAGCCAGGGTCAATTGATGCTCTGGCCATGAACAAATGGCAAAACATAGTCTACAAGGCTGGAAGCAAAATATGCTTCACTCAGCAGTAAACACTTCCAATTTTCTGGGGAAAAATGTTGTCCTTTTGTGGTTTTGGTTGCAAGAACAGAAACTATTGTTCATATCGCATCAGAGCCTCTGTCATGAAATGCCGGTGCGTCAGTTTGAAAGTCGAAAACCGGTTTGTAAGTAGATGCAAGAAAATCGCGAGGCTCCAGTTTGTATTGTTGCGTTTTGTTCAAGATGTCCGTCGTTGAGCAAGGAAAACTAAGATGTGGAGTAACAGCTGGTTCTTTATTGGCAAGACCTTGGGTTGTTTAATGACGGTCAGTACACGAGGCACTGCAGCAGATGTAAAAACAACGTCCACCCTCCAGGTCAGAAGCTTTTATACTAAGCAAAAGGCGGGAAAGGAAAAAGTGGGAAAGCAAAAACATGTCAAAACAAACAACATAAGATAGACATTTGCTCTGTTAGTGAATTACGGGAATGCTGACGTCACAGCTCACACTTGAAATAGAGCACGGAGTGCGCCGGGTCCGTACTACTGAGTACGTACACGCACTTAAGAGTGTGCAACGAGCTTTCTGACATGACTTCTGGGAGTAAATGCGTGTGCGGCGTTTCCCCATTTATTGGTGAAATGCAGTCATTGCAGGGAAAATGACCCAAAAAATGTTCAATAATACAATTTATTCAGGTGTGGCGGGCCGGATTAAACGGCCGTAGTTTTCCCATGCCTGGTCGAGAGCATTTTCTATTCGGGCTACAGTGCTTTGGAATGCGCTACCGACAGATATTAGAACTGCTACCTCGGTAGAAACATTTAAGACAAGATTAAAGGCACATTTTTCTGACATGGTATTTAATGAACGTGTGTTGGCCGATTCGGCTGGAGTTTGTGTTTTCTTGAGTTTTTCCCTTGCTCTCCTGGGAGTTTACGATCAAGGAATGTTTGAGAATAATCGTCAATTTCTGTACATGTGAAGCCCTTTGAGATTTGTGATTTAGGGCCCTTTGCCACTTCCACCCCTCACCATCCTCAGTAATGCTATTACCACCACAGACCTCAAGTTCCTGGGATCCACAATCTCCCGGGACCTGAAATGGACCGGCCACATAGCCTCTGTCCGGAAGAAGGCCCAGCAGAGGTTTTACATCTCAGGAAGTTGAACCCTTCTCACCCAGGTCACGTCACAGTCTGTTCAAACTACTCCCCTCTGGACGGCAATACAGAGCACTGTACGCCAAAACCAGCAGACACAGCTTCTTCCCCCAGGCTGTCGCTCTGATGAACTCACACTACTCATAGAGACTCAGCAACATCACTGTGCAATAACAATCCTGCTCTCGCCACTTAAATGTTGTTAGCTACCTAAATGTCGTCAATCACTTACATGTTGTACAGAAGCTGAGCTCAATTGGAGTCAAATTCCCTGTTTGGCATGCACAAACTTGGTTAATAAAGCTTATTCTGATATAGGTGTGCAGGCCTTGAGCTGGGAATGTGGAGATATGTGGGCTATGCTTCACTGTATCTGCATAATAAAATGCCCAAGGGAGGCTCTTTTTGCTCCTCCGTGTCCAATTATAGTAGCAGAACGTCTATAGTGCAGATCAAGCCACCTTTTCTCTTCCTCACTCCAACACACTTTATGACTGCCCAAGGAAACAGGCATACACATTGGCAGGATGATGAGTATTATATTGAAAGCTGTGCTGTTTGCATTGAAGACTATAAATTGATCTCTTAGCATAACTAAACAATAAAGAGGGATTCATGCATGCATTGTACCGTATTTTCCGGATTATAAATCGCATTTTCTTTTCATAGTTTGGCCGGGTGTTTATAATCAGGAGCGACTTATATGTGAAATTATTAACACATTATTACTTGATCATTAACACATGACTTACTTACTATCTTATAGTTGGTAACTTCACATATTTTTACTTTAAACTGCATGAGGGCACACTAGGCCTGTGGAATAATTGGAGCCGCATTTGACAATGAGTCTGACCTCAGTTCCGCATGTACTTCCGGAGTCAGCAGCGGCGTTGTTTTCACAGAGGACGAAGGTTTTGATGGATTTAATGATTTGGAGTGACACAGATGGTTTGATAAACGTGTGATTTATGTTATAATTATTTGAATAACTGTTAATATATTACGTCAGGCACGTTCTCAGTTCCTCGTTTGTGTGTATGTAACGTTAACATACCGTATTGTTTAGTCTGTTGTGGCCTATTCATGTCTATTCTTAGTGTTGAGTTTCCCCAAAAATGCCACTTGTACTCCGGTGCAACTTATATATGTTTTTTTTCTTCTTTATTAAGCATTTTATGGCTGATGCGACTTGTACTCCGGAACGACCTATAGTTCGGAAAATATGGTAAATGTGAACATAGCATTGCCGGGCAGTGGTAAGCTTTCACCAAGCACCCTCATTAAATCTTACATACTCCTAATGTAAGATTAAATTTACATTGAATCGATTATTCGATTATTTCCACGTCACACACGGGCTCCACACAAGCAGCCAATGTACAAGTAGCCAAATGTAGCAACAACAACAAAAAAATCAGAACAAGATGGGACACTTGTCACTGCAGTCAGTGAATCTGAAAGGTATAAAACTATTTTTTATTTATTTGGCTGCATGTCAGATGTGCAGCACATGTGTGTGAGGTGGTAAAAGTAAGTCTGTTCTAGACTGCGTTTGGCGAACTCGGACCGACTGGGCGAGGCTAGAATTGGGACGAAAAGTGAAGGACGGAGGACGATGGCCACCTCTGGTAATCACTGAGCAAACAACCCAGGCCACAAACTCAAAGACCAGCAATCCGATGCGTCAAGTTTTACGACTAACTAGCTTTAGTTACACATCTCTATATTTTATTATTTACACAATAATTGATTACCGTATTTTCCGCCCTATAAGGCGCACCTAAAAACCTGAAATTTTCTCAAAAACCAACAGTGCGCCTTATAGTCCAGTGCGCCTTATATATGGACCAAATTCCTAAATTCAAACTGGCCCGAAGTATTGTGTCATGAAATCAATCATAAGTGGCCTGCTGAAGACTATGAATCATGACTCAAAAAGACTATGGATCATTATTTTATGATTATAAAGTAATTTGTTCCGTCTGAAGTTGAAATAAAAAAGATAAAATGGAGAATGATTTGATTTGGATTAAAAATCTGACATGATGCATTAATGGTGCGCCTTATAGTCCGGTGCGCCTTATATAAGGATAAAGTTTTAAAATTGGCCATTCATTGAAGGTGCGCCTTATAGTCCGGTGCGCCTTATAGGCCGGAAAATACGGTACTTACACAATCCAAAACCCACAAAAGTTGACTGATGTTAATTTTTTTGATTGCCCTATTATGTTTAATGGTGAACATAAAAATAATAATTAGTCTTTCTTCCAAGACAAGTAAATTACACATCACCGTACAGCACCAAATTCCTTTCACCCAAGAGCATTAATTGTCGTTTTAGGTGTCGCACGGAAGAGAATGAATGAAACAAACCAAAAATATTTTTTTTGCTAATATTTTCATATTGAAAATGAATAAGGAAATAATTCTATAGGTAAAAATGTGCCCTGCGATTGGCTGGCAACCGGTTCAGGGTGTCCCTTGTCTACTGCCCGATGACTGCTGGGATAGACTCCAGCACACGCGTAGTAGTATAGAAGATGGATGGATATTGGTAAAAATCTTGAGTTTGTCATGTGCAGGAATGGGGCAGGGCAACCAAATGCAGCTTGGACCAGGGTTTATTGAGGGAACATAACCGGAGATGAGACGTCACAGTGTTCTTGTTAAGTGGGAATTTTTGGTATGTTGTTCCGTACTACAAATATTGGAAACTTACATACGATGATTTCATTTGACAGCTGGAATGCGTCAGACACACCTTACTTAGAATGTATAAAAGGCAACCACCAGGGACCACAGGCATACCTGAAAACACCGGTAAGACAAAACTGCTGTACTTTTATTTGCTTTATCTTTCAGTTCATCTCTCTCTGTTTCTCTCTCTCGCACACACCCATCACTGTGATTTTAAATTTTTAATGTCTGTTTTTTATTTATTTATCTTCATTTTTAGAAAACAGCAACACCATGACGCCAATTGTCATCACTGTTCTCCTTCTGTCTGTTGCAGCCATTTCTCCGGTATGATCAGGTTTACGAATTTATAGATTTTATATCATCTGATCAATGACAGTAAAGACATGCATGCATTTAATCATTTTACTGATATAGATTTTTGAATTATTGAATAATAGTTATTCAATAATTTGATTAACTAATTGTAAGGATTTTTTTTTCCAGATATGTGATACCAAAATGTCTGAAGTTGTATGAAATAATGTTTTGTGATTTGTAACATCTTCTCTGTGAAGAATTTAATGCCATTTTGCTTTTCTAGGATTTTTCTGCTATTCCAGGAAAATGTATACAAATGTGTGGTCTTAGTCTCTTCAAAGTTTTTTTTTTTTTTTGTGGTCCTCCTACTATAAAAATGATCAATTTACATGAAATGATATGTCTTTTCACATGTGCAATGTTGGGAATTGGACACTTGAGAATGTAATTGTTTTTTTCCAGGTCTCAACAAAGCGCAATGGCAAAGAGGAAAAGGGTGTGTACAAATTTATATTACTGTACAATTGGTTGTTCGAGTCTCAATGTGAACAATATGAAAATGTTCTAGTGCATTTTTTTGTGATTGTATTTGTCCTTATTTTTTCCAGAAGAGTCCGTTTCTGGAAAAATTGAAAAGGCAAATGCACATGTTAGACCAGGTAAGTGATTTCCTTTGGCAATGAAATGTAATGTACCGTAATTTTCGGACTATAAGTCGCACCGGAGTATAAGTCGCACCAGCCATAAAATGCCCAAAAAAGTGAAAAAAACATATATATGTATATAAGTCGCTCCTGAGTATAAGTCGCCCCCCCCACCCAAACTATGAAAAAAAACGCGACTTGTCCGAAAATTACGGTATGTACTGAGATCATCATTCAGCTGAGTGTCCGTTTATTCATGCAGGTTGTGGCAAAAAGACACTTTGAGCGAAATAACACAAACATTTTCCAAAATCCTATTTATGGGCAATAAAAAATAAAAAGTCAACCAAATATTGTAATGTATCACCATCTATATCTATTTATGTCAATGCAGTGTATTAAAGTTAGAAAGAAAGAAAAAACAAAATGGAAGCATTTAAGTGAAATGGATGTGAATAGGTTGCTAACCAATGAGTTAAATGTTAAACTTGTTTGCAACTTAATATTGCAAATAAAAATACGTGGTCGATGTGAAGCTTTCTAAAGCTCTTTGGCCATAAGGTGTAAATACTATATATGCACTCCAACATTTCAATCGAATTGGGTTTCTCATGTCGGGGGTATAACTTTTTTTAACCGACAAATAGACCGCTGACAGAAGCCCTTTTCAATTATGAGAATGGACCGGGAAGGAGGAACAATTATATTATGAATATGGACGGACAGATTAGGACAAAAAAGTATCCGGGTTAGGGGACCAAGGATAGATGACGGACCGGCAAAATTTGGTAAAGTGTTCACCTCTGGAGTATTGTCTACCTGTTGTGGAAACATTGACCTTATAACTGACTAAAGAAACTGTTCGACATGACAAATCACACTGTCTGAATCTCCGCTGTTTGTTATTCTACAGGCTTAAACCTGACATATGGGGACATTATGGGAGACATGATCGATGACGACGGAATTTTGAGGAATGCTGTCCCCTGCACCAGCAGTGGCTGTAAATGGCCAAAATCTGGAAACGAAGTCATAATTCCCTATGAAATCTCCGGGGCTTTTTGTAAGTTATCGTAACGCAAAGGGTTGCATACTATAAGTGTAACTTTGATCAATCAAATTTAGCGGTTCAATGTTCTGTGCCTGCAGCCAGAAAACAAAAGAGATTTATAAAAAATGCCCTAAGTGAGTTCAGTAATGGAGAGCGCACAACCTGCGTTCGCTTTGTCAAGAAGAGAGGAAGGGATAGAAACTATCTATCCTTCATATCCGACTCGGGGTAAGAAATACAGTTACTAAAACTCACATTGATTCACTCTTATGTGCACAAAAAAAGCACCTCCATCTTTGAGTTGAAAGACTTTAGTACTGTTGTGGTTGTTTTCCAGTGTGAAATAATTTCTTATTTTTGATTCAGTTGCTTGCTTGCAAATATTTCACTTTAGTGTCATAAAATCACAGTGGGGCAACAATTTAGTAAAATTCTGTACAGGTCTCTTACTTTCCATTTGGCTAAAAGTCGGCAAATCAATCAATCAGTCAGCTCATGATATCAATGGATTTTGTGTGCCAGGTGTTGGTCATACCTTGGTCAAATAGGTGGCAGACAGCCAATCTCCTTGCAGAGAAATGGTTGTGTGTTCAAAGACATTGTGCAACACGAGGTCCTCCACGCTCTTGGATTCCACCATGAGCAGGTCCGCTCTGACAGAGATGATCACGTCATCATCAAGTTTGAAAACATCAGATCAGGTCAGCTTGCCAACAGACCTTTTACAGAATTGGTACTGCACGTACATGAGAACATATTGACTATGGTTCAAATTATTTATCTTCTTGGAAATGGCTGACGGCTAGTCCAAAGTGTATGCTACTTTCCACCGACTATAAGATGGGCGATGGGTATTTTTTTATCGGACTGGCATTCATATTATCATATATGTAAATGTCCCACCATCATCATTTTTATTGAGCAAATATATTTCATGATACTCAGAATATATACAACTGAAAACTAGTACACCATCTTACTGAAAGAAATTTGAATTAATTATGGCTTTCTCCCTGTATGCAGGAACGGAACGAAACTTTCAGATCGCAAATACAAACAACTTGGGAACCCCCTATGATTTTGACTCTGTGATGCATTACAGCCCGTGAGTATATCTGTCCAACCATATGATCTATTTGAATCTAGATGTCCAACTGCTCAATGTTTTTGCTCAACTTGCTATTTTCTAACATGGAACTAAACATCCAAATTCTCAACAGGTGTTTTGTCCATATGTTCATACATAATCCATATGTTGTTGTTTGTTGTGGCAAATCTATTTAGAAAATATTTGAAAACATTAATGGTCAACCACAATGGGAAATTCCAGTTGACTTTCACCTAATTCTGCATTTTATGATTTAAAAAAATAATAGGTTTTTTAATGATTGTTTGTAGATTTGCCTTCTCCTCAAATGGTGACCCGACCATCGTTGCCATAGATAGTTCTATAACTAATTTTGGCACCGCAACAGAGATGAGTGCCAGAGACTATGATCTTGTCAATCGTCTTTATGAGTGCTGTGAGTAAACACTTTGTCTGATAATTTGTGAATCAGCATTTCGTCCAAAAACATACAAAATACACCAACATCAGCCTAACTGTAAAATGTCGCCTGTTAATTGCTGTCTATTCCCCCCCACCAATCAGAAACTTCAAGACAAACGGAGGATGTCCAGGTCTTGTTGAGGTCTCCGGTGGTGACACAAAGAAGTACTTAAGCATATCATTTTAAATGTATTAACTGGTAATTAGTCATAACTTACAGTGATTTACATGTATTTGAATCCCAAAATAAATACGTTATAAAGAGAAAAATTCGTGAGTTTTCCTTTTAAAAGATTCTCTCTAGAATAGGCCATTGGCTCATGTGGTAGGTGGACTCTGGGTTGACAATTCACAGATGAGCTGACTGATTGATTTATTTGATGCAGTCAAACAAATGAAAGAGCAAAGAATCACTCATTCCCTGCCATTTTCTTCAGCATCTTTGGCTCCTTGGGAATTGAGGAAAGCAAGGACATGCCACCACGGGTTTTTAATAGGTCGCGTAGTTAAACTTGTTGCAGCATCAAACAATCCATGCAAAATGTGTTCCTCCGTTTTCTTTTTTTATGTCTTTTGTGTTACTTTTACGTCTTTATGTTTTGCATCCACTGTGATGTCCTACACCAATAGGATCACTGAGGGCGGACCTCGCCAGTGTATAAATAGGGTCAGAGTCTCAATAAAGTTCAGTGTACAATGCAACTCATGACTCACTGTGAACTTCTCCTGACAACTAGTCACCTCAAATGACTCAAGTACGATGTGAGGCCGATAAGGATTGCCTGCCATTATTGGCCATTGATGTGCATCTTCACAGACACCAGCTACACACCCATTCCACTGAACATTCTCATGCTACCTCCTCCACCAAAGTCGTCTGCTCGAGGCGTGCATACTCACTCGTGGCGGTAACAGTGGCTCAATTGGCAGTAATTCAGGCTCGCAACACCATCAGGACGACACAATCAGTTCTTTTCTCAATTCTTTATATCTTGTATCCACTTTGACATCATGCATCAATTTCTGGTGTGCCCCTCCCTTCCTCCTAGCCAGGTGTGCTCCCGTCCGTCCATCCATCCATCCATCTATCCATCCATCCATCCATCCATCCATCCATCCATCCATCCATCCATTTCATCTGATGCTTGTCCCCACGGGGGTTGCGAATCCTAGCAGTCATCAGGCAGTAGGCGGGGGACACCCTGAACCGGTTGAGAGAGGCAGTGTCGAATTTTGGAGATGCAGCGTGACATTACATCTCCCGAGAGCTAGTTTCTGCAGCTGGCGATAGGACCACCAAGATCCCCGCATTTTTTGGCCAGTGCCCAGCTCACTACCCACCCAACTTCTTTAGGTCCTCTCAAAGGTGGTGAGCCCATAGAAAAGGAGACCACATATCAGGATTGAGTTGAGCCAGAGCGACCAAATGGAGCTTGAACTAGGATTTATTGAAGGGAAGGGGGAAGGTGAACAAAGGAACCGGGAGAAAGAGGCTCACGGCTCAGCGAGCGGGAAACAGGATTCCCCTCGTACCAAGCGCCGACCAGAAACAGGTTCTGACCGTGAGCCTACACACAAGACCCGGCAAAGACACAACAGGCGCGGACACAAACGGGAAGAAAAACCGACCGAGAGGAAACACGCGGACAGGGTTTAAATACATGAGGGAGCAGGTGACAGTCATTGCGGTAATGAAGGGGTGTGGCGGAGGGAAGTTGCCAGCTGAGCGTCCTCTGGCACGGGCGTTACACCACATTGCTTTTTCGGGCTGTACCCAACTAGACGTCATGGGTTCAGGTCTAGCAACAATGCGCTTGCCAACAGGCCCCACAAAAGGGACCCGTGTTCGAGCAAGGGAAATCTGATCAATTTATTGTACTCCTCATAGGAGGTCTTTTGAGCTGTGCCCGTTTACCATGCAGCATAATCCCCAGAGAACTTGGCTCATAGGATCATTGGGACACGCAATCTACTCATTTTTATGTTTTTTTTTGGGGGGGGGGGCACTCAATATTTTAATGGATGTTTGGTAGTACAACCCCAGACACAACATTTTTTGTCACGTTTCAATTTAAGATAGCAGTCGTTACTCAACCACCTCAAAAAACCCTGGCCCGTATTGAAGGCAAACATTTCAAAAAGGTTCCCAGTGCATGATGTTAGTTTTTTAATTGCCAATTATGCTCAATGGTAAAAATAAATATAATAGTCTTTCTTCCAAGACAAGTAAATTACACATCACGGTACAGCACCAAATTCCTTTCACCCCAGAGTACTAGTTATCGTTTTAGGTGTCGCACGGAAGAGAATGAATGAACTAAACAAAAATAAGTTTTTTATGCTAATACTTTTTAAATTTTGAATAAAAAAACACATCGTTACATTGAATGAGAATAAGTAAGGGAAATTTGTGGGAATTCTATTGGTGAAATCTTGATGCCACGTGCAGGAATGGAGCAGGGCCACCAAATGCAGCTTGGACCAGGGTTTATTGAAGGAAAAGGGTGTTGGAGAAGAGGATGAAGGGGACAAACAAGCAGGAACAGGCAGGAACAAAGGGAAACGGGGAGGCAAACTAATAGGATGGGCTAACAGAACGACAACGGGACTGACTGACCGACAGGGCTGGCTAACAGAAACAGAACTGACAGAGGCAGAGTAACAGGAGGAACCGACAAACTAAAAGAATGATCCAACAGGGGAGTGACACGCAGACAGGAACTAGAACAGCTGGTGTTCTGGTCGTTACCAAGACAGCACCTATATATACCATATATACATGACAGGTAACGAGAGGCAGGTGACGCCCATTACACTGATTGCAGGGAGACACAGTTCAAGTTCAAAGTTCAAAGTCACTTTATTGTCAATCCCTTCATATGTCCAGACACACAAAGAAACCGAAATTCCGTTTCCTCCATCCCACGGTGACAAGACACAGTACACGATAAACATACAAGTAGACGACACAAAATAAAAACAAGAAGGCACAAACAATAACTAATAAATAATAAATAAATAATTTGAGTGATGAATGAATAATAAACAAATAACGCAATAAATAAGAGGAGCAAAACTGAGCCAGTGTGCGTACAGCAGACAGTAAGCCTAGCGCAAAGTACAGGACGCTACGCAGAAAGGGGGGGCGAGTTCAGGATCCTAACAGCCTGGAGTATGAAGCTGTTGGAGAGTCTGGTGGTGCGGGAGCGCAGGCTCTGTACCTCTTCCCAGAGGGCAGAAGCTCAAACAAAAAGTGAGCGGGGTGACTCACATGACTCACAATCGTGGTCGCCTTGCGGGTGAGATAGGAGGTGTAAATGTCCTTCAAGGAGGGGAGCGAAGCACCAATAATCTCACCAGCCGTGTTCACTATGCGCTGCAGGGCCTTCAAGCAGGCAGGGAGGGGCGAGTGCATGACCAGAAACCATGACAAACCTGACACATGAGGAAACCACGGGAGACGTGAATTCTTGGCACGTTGTGCCGCACAATCAACCATGGAAACTTACATACAAGCACTTAGTTGGGCAGCTGGAATCCGTCAGACACTCCTTACTTACAATGTATAAAGGCAACCACCAAGTACCACAGGCATACGTACCTGAAAACACTGGTAAGACAAGGTTGCTCTACTTTTACTTGCTTTATCTTTCAATTCATCTCTCTCTCTTTATTTAATTTATTTTCATTTTTAGGAAAGACCAACACCATGCCGCCAATTGTCATCACTGTTCTCCTTCTGTCTGTTGCAGCCATTTCTCCGGTATGATCAGGTTTACGAATTGATAGATTTTATATCATCTGATCAATGACAGTAAAGACATGCATTTAATAATTCTACTGATGTACATTTTTGAATAATTGGCCATCATTATCAGTGACATGTTAACTATTTATAAGGAATATATGTATATATATTTCTTTCAGATATGCAATAACCAAAATGTCAGAAGTTTTATGAAATAAGGTTTTGTGATTTAAAACATCTTCTCTGTGAAGAATTTAATGCCATTTTGCTTTTGTAGGATTTTTCTGCTATTGCAGTTTCCAGGAAAATGTATACAAATGTGTGGTGTTAGTCTCTTCAAAGTTTTTTTTTTTTTGTGGTCCTCCTACTATAAAAATGATCAATTTACATGAAATGAGTTGTCTTTTCACATGTGCACCATTGTGAATTGGACACTTGAGAATGTGATTGTTTTTTTCTAGGTCTCAACAAAGGGCAACGGCAAAGAGGAAAAGGGTGTGTACAAATTTATATTACTGTAAAATTGGTTGTTCGAGTTTCAGTGTGAACAATATGACAATGTTTTTTCCAGATGAGTCTGTTTCTGGAAAAATTGAAAAGGCAAATGCACATGTTAGACCAGGTAAGTGATTTCCTTTGGCAATGAAATGTAATGTATGTACTGAAATCTTCTCTTTGCATCATTCAGCTGAATGTCCGTTTATTCATGCAGGTTGTGGCAAAAAGACACTTTGAGCGAAATAACACAAACATTTTCCAAAATCCTATTCATGGGCAATAAAACTGTTTTCAGTTACGCAGTCAACCAAATATTGTAATGTATTTATGTCAATGCAGTGTATTAAAGTTAGAAAAAAAGAAAAACCGAAGTGGAAGCATTTAAGTAAAATGGATGTGAATAGGTTGCTAACCAATGAGTTTTAAATGTTAAACTTGTTTGCAACTTAATATTGCAAATAAAAATACAAGGTCGATGTGAGGCTTTGTAAGGCTCTTTGGCCATAAGGTACTATGCATAGTATATATGCACTCCAACATTTCAATCGAATTGGGTTTCTCATGTCGGGGGTATAACTTTTTTTTAACCGACAATGGACGGATAGACCGCCCTTTACAAATTATGAGGATGGAGCGGGAAGGAGGGACGATTATATTATGAATATACGTAGACGGACAGATTAGGACAAAAAAGTATCTGGGTTAGGGGACCAAGGATAGATGACGGACCGGCAAAATTTGGTAAAGTGTTCACCTCTGGAGTATTGTCTACCTGTTGTGGAAACATTGACCTTATAACTGACTAAAGAAACTGTTCGACATGACAAATCACACTGTCTGAATCTCCGCTGTTTGTTATTCTACAGGCTTAAACCTGACATATGGGGACATTATGGGAGACATGATCGATGACGACGGAATTTTGAGGAATGCTGTCCCCTGCACCAGTAGTGGCTGTAAATGGCCAAAATCTGGAAACGAAGTCATAATTCCCTATGAAATCTCTGGCGCTTTTTGTAAGTCATCGTAACGCAAAGGGTTGCATACTATAAGTGTAACTTTGATCAATCAAATTTAGCGGTTCAATGTTCTGTGCCTGCAGCCAGACAACAAAAGAGATTTATAAAAAGTGCCCTAAGTGAGTTCAGTAATGGAGAGCGCACAACCTGCGTTCGCTTTGTCAAGAAGAGAGGAAAGGATATAAACTATCTCTCCTTCATATCAGACTCGGGGTAAGAAATACAGTTACTAAAACTCACATTTGTTTTTCCTATTGATTCACTCTTATGTGCACAAAAAAAGCACCTCCATCTTTGAGTTGAAAGACTTAAGTACTGTTGTGGTTGTTTTCCAGTGTGAAATCATTTCTTATTTTTGACTCAGTTGCTTGCTTGCAAATATTTCACTTTAGTGTCATAAAATCACAGTGGGGCAACAATTTAGTAAAATTCTGTACAGATCTCTTACTTTCCGTTTGGCTAAAAGTCAGCAAATCAATCAATCAGTCAGCTCATGATATCAATGGATTTTGTGTGCCAGGTGTTGGTCATACCTTGGTCAAATAGGTGGCAGACAGCCAATCTCCTTGCAGAGAAATGGTTGTGTGTTCAAAGACATTGTGCAACACGAGGTCCTCCACGCTCTTGGATTCCACCATGAGCAGGTCCGCTCTGACAGAGATGATCACGTCATCATTAAGTTTGAAAACATCAGATCAGGTCAGCTTGCCGACAGACTTTTTACAGAATTGGTACTGGACGTACATGAGAACATATTGACTGTGGTTCAAATTATTTATCTTCTTGGAAATGGCTGACGGGTAGTCCAAAGTGTATGCTACTTCCCACCGACTATAAGATGGGTGATGGGTATTTTTTTATTGGAATGGCATTCATATGATCATATATGTAAATGTCTCGCCATCATAATTTTTATTGAGCAAATATATTTCATGATACTCAGAATATATACAACTGAAAACTAGTACACCATCTTACTGAAAGAAATTTGAATTAATTATGGCTTTCTCCCTGTATGCAGGAACGGAACGAAACTTTCAGATCGCAAATACAAACAACTTGGGAACCCCCTATGATTTTGACTCTGTGATGCATTACAGCCCGTGAGTATATCTGTCCAACCATATGATCTATTTGAATCTAGATGTCCAACTGCTCAATGTTTTTGCTCAACTTGCTATTTTCTAACATGGAACTAAACATCCAAATTCTCAACAGGTGTTTTGTCCATATGTTCATACATAATCCATATGTTGTCGTTTGTTGTGGCAAATCTATTTAGAAAATATTTGAAAACATTAATGGTCAACCACAATGGGAAATTCCAGTTGACTTTCACCTAATTCTGCATTTTATGATTTAAAAAAATAATAGGTTTTTTAATGATTGTTTGTAGATTTGCCTTCTCCTCAAATGGTGACCCGACCATCGTTGCCATAGATAGTTCTATAACTAATTTTGGCACCGCAACAGAGATGAGTGCCAGAGACTATGATCTTGTCAATCGTCTTTATGAGTGCTGTGAGTAAACACTTTGTCTGATAATTTGTGAATCAGCATTTCGTCCAAAAACATACAAAATACACCAACATCAGCCTAACTGTAAAATGTCGCCTGTTAATTGGTGTCTATTTTCCCTCTCACCATTAGAAAGTTCAAGACAAACGGAGGATGTCCAGGTCTTGTTGAGGTCTCCGGTGGTGACAAAAAGAAGTACTTAAGCATACCATTTTAAATGTATTAACTGGTAATTAGTCATAACTTACAGTGATTTACATGTATTTGAATCCCAAAATAAATACGTTATAAAGAGAAAAATTCGTGAGTTTTCCTTTTAAAAGATTCTCTCTAGAATAGGCCATTGGCTCATGTGGTAGGTGGACTCTGGGTTGACAATTCACAGATGAGCTGACTGATTTATATATTTGATGCAGTCAAACAAATGAAAGAGCAAAGAATCACTCATTCCCTGCCATTTTCTTCAGCATCTTTGGCTCCTTGGGAATTGAGGAAAGCAAGGACATGCCACCACGGGTTTTAATAGGTTGTGTAGTTAAACTTGTTGCAGCATCAAACAATCCATGCAAAATTTGTTCCTCCGTTTTCTTTTTTTATGTATTTTGTGTTACTTTTACGTCTTTATGTTTTGCATCCACTGTGATGTCCTACACCAATAGGATCACTGAGGGCGGACCTCGCCAGTGTATAAATAGGGTCAGAGTCTCAATAAAGTTCAGTGTACAATGCATTTCTTGACTCACTGTGAGCTTCTCCTGACAACTAGTCACCTCAAATGACTCAAGTACGATGTGAGGTCGTTAAGGATTGCCTGCCATTTGACATGGATGTGCACCTTCACAGACACCAGCTACACACCCATTCCACTGAACATTCTCATGCCACCACCACCCCTCATCCACCACAGTCGTCTGCCGTAGGTGCTGCATACTTGGTTGTGGCGGTAACAGCGGCTCAATTGGCCACTGGCCAGCAGCTCAGAGTGCCGCTGCACATCAGCAGGATAAACCAGCTCAGTGGCCTAGTGGTGGAGTGTCCGCCCTGAGATTGGAAGGTTGTGGGTTCAAACCCCGGCCAGGTCATACCAAAGACTATAAAGATGGGACCCATTGCCTCCCTGCTTGGCACTCAGCATTAAGGGTTGGAATTGGGGGGTTAGATCACCAAATGTTTCCCGAGCGCGGCACCGCTGCTGCTCACTGCTCCCCTCTCCACCAGAGGATGGATCAAAATCACATGGGGATGGGTTAAACACAGAGGACAAATTTCACCACACCCAGATGTGTGTGTGACGATCATTGGGACTTTAACTTTAACTTAACTTTAACTTAACTTTGTTGTCTGTCATTCACTCCTTCCTTTCGAGATGCTTCTTCTGCTCCTTTCATCACTATATGTTGACGTCTTACGTGTCCATCATCTTGTCTTAGTCTCACTTGCTATCACGCCCTCAGCACACGCCACCCCGGCGTGGGTACTCCTCCACATTGCCACCTGCACGAGGGGGGTGCCGGCATTGCAATATTGATACGTCACAGGTTGCCCACCCCTGGATTGATCATGGTGCCACTCACTCGTGCGAGCACAACACACGGCCCCACGCAGAACCCAGGTTCCCCGCCCCGCGGCCACGCTACCCGAGACAAATGCACGCACCCCCATCATTCTACCCCGCCCGAACCGCAGACCAACACACATGCACAAACATATGTGGGGATTCCCGAC
The DNA here is from genome assembly GCF_033458585.1 of Syngnathus typhle. Taxonomy (NCBI): domain Eukaryota; kingdom Metazoa; phylum Chordata; class Actinopteri; order Syngnathiformes; family Syngnathidae; genus Syngnathus; species Syngnathus typhle. Next base: position 8,793,218 of record NC_083741.1, on the reverse strand, counting down.
GCGCACTTCTTCACATGTGCGTACACACCCACAGAAGGAAGACAACAGAATGACATACGAAGTACACAAACATTATGCGCCAACATATAAGCAACAGAGACAACGCCCTGCCACCGGCCCTCCACAATACAGACAAGAGCAGGAACCCTACAATCCCCCCACAATCAAATTTTAATATCGATTCAACAGTCTTCAGGCAGCACCAGCACAGACAACATAATTCAGCCTAACGCAATTCACACAGTTCACACCCATTCAGCAGCACAGACAGCAATATTCAGCAGAACAATTCTCCCAATTAACTTCAGGCGCCAGCGCCACGCACCCACAAACAGACATAAAGATGTATGGTAAAAACCATACACAAAGACTAGAAAAACGCGTCAACCAATGAAAACACAAACTAAACCCAAAATCAATTCTCAAATGCCGGACAACGTGCAGCGGCTAAAAGTTTATGAATAGATTCTCAAATTTTGGACATCGTGCAGCAGCTAAAAGTTTATAAACAGTTTCTCAAATGCCGGACAACGTGCAGCGGCTAAACGTTTATAAACAGTTTCTCAATATAACCCCGGAATCCTCATCGGAATTTTTAGCACAACATAAAAGAAAATCTCGAATACCTCATCGAGACTACAAAACACCACAATAACATTAATGTACCTAAAATTCATTCAATTAACGGTTTCCTAAATTTGGGGTCAGGAAAGACAATACCACTATGGTGCGGAGATCACAGTTTTTGAAGGAATTCTTACCTACTAAAGGTGGGAGGGGGGCGGACCTCCGGACCGCAGTACAAAACCTTTCCCTTTTCGCTCAACTGGACATCACGTCAGGGTCACCATCTGTTGCGTTTTGTTCAAGATGTCCGTTGTCCAGCAAGGAAAACAAAGATGTGGTGTAACAGTTGGATCTTTATTGGCAAGATCTTGGGTTGTTTAATGGAGGTCAGTGCACGAGGAACTGCAGCAGACAAAACAACAACCCCCACTCTCCAGGTTAGAAGGTTTTATACTGTCCGTAAAAGGCGGGAAAGCAAAAGGATATCTAGTGCGTATACAAATAAATAATTAAAAACTCATAAACCATACAATTTATGGGAAACAAGAATTCAATTTGCCTTTTTTCAATGAATGATGAAATAATCCACCCAGTTGCTCAAAACAATTTGTATTGGATCAGTCTAATTGAGATCCAAACATTTGTGCTGCAGATTCAAACTGAAGGCAAAGACATGTGTAACATATTGCTGCAAAGTGTTCTTCCTCTTTGTGATGAGGTGAGATGACATACTACTAAGACATACTCTGACTTTCTTTCAGAAAGAATGATTGGAAGACCAATAAGGGATAGCATTTCCACAAAACGATGTATTTGTCGGTTTCCAATTTGAGTTTAGAATTTAACGTGTTTGTTTCATGGCAGCAGCAAGGTGGAACACTTGTTAGCACTTCCTCTCTACAGTTCAATCCCTGCTCGGGCCTTATTGTGTAAAGTTTGCATGTTAGACCTGTGCCTGCGTGGATTTTCTCATGCTACACTGGTTACCTCCCACATTCAAATTAATTTGGCACCTAAGTCGGTTAAATGGGCACTCATAATTGTCTTTCTATTAGGGGTGTAAATCGCGGGTTTTGTCACGATACGATATAATATCGATATAAAGAACTACGATACGATATTTACCGATATCTTAAAGCCTGCTGCGATTCATTCACGATATATCGCGATATAGTGCTCTACGATCGATTTTTTTTTTTTAAATAAAAAATATAGAACAATATCCTGATTTATAACAATTCATACGCAAAATCAACAAGGTACTGCAAACTCTTTATTTAGGAAATTACAAGAGTATTGTAGTATACAAATTCCTTACTTTAACACTGAACTTTGATGTCGTCTTTTTTCTTTAAATGTGCGGCGAGATTTGTGCTCCCTGAATATTTGATCACCGCATAGCAGGATTTACAAACTGCACGTGTCTTGTCCGTTGAGCCATCTTTTCTTTGGAATCCAAAGTGCTTCCAAACGAATGACTTGAAGCCTAAAGGGGAGCAAATTTCCTCGTCTTTTTGGACACTAGCCATAGCACCAGCCCAGGAGCCGCGTGCTAGTTGTCGACTCCCCTTTCACGTGCAGCAACGCCGCGCACTGCTCCCGGAAAGAGGAAGCAAGCAACAATGAACTGGATTTCAAAATAAAGTCGCGTCTAATGTCCGAGGTCAAACACGGCGATATAAATCGATGTTTACCTTTAGCATCGATGCCAATAAATCGCAGAGCATTATATCGATTAATCGATGTGTATCGATGTATCGTTACACCCCTACTTTCTATGTAATTATGAGTACTTTCTTTTGTCTGTGTTTACCTTGCAATTATCTGGCAACCAGTTCACGTTGTATGCTCAAAGTCAGCTGGGAAAGGCTTAAGCACACCCAGGACCCAAGAGCAAAAGCAGTTCAGAAATTGGATGGAATCTGTCGTCCCTTGGCCGATGTTCCCTATTTTTCAAATATAAAAAACCTAGTTAAAAACACAACCATAATAATCATAATCATGACATTAAAGAACTAGAACAAAACACTAAATCACCAGTGTCAAACTCAAGGCCCGGGGGCCAGATACAACCCACCACATCATTTTATGTGCCCAGCGAAGACAAATTGTGCATCAAAGTTGTGTCATTACTAGAATTGCAAATTGTCTTCACTTTTAATATATATATTTTTAAATATTTAACCAGTTTTTACTTGTCTGATTTGAAAACGGGTTATTTGTCAGTTTACTTTGTAGCTTTTATTGTACCGTTTTTTTCCATGTATAATGCGCCCCCATGTATAATACGCACCCTAAAAATGGCATGTCGATGCTGGAAAAAAGCCTGTACCCATGTATAATACGCACCCAAATTTTGACTTTTTTTCAAGTCCCAATGATCGTCAGACACGCATCTGGGTGTGGTGAAATTTGTCCAACACTGATGCTCTGCTGCTGTACGACCCCAAGGAGCCTCCAACGTTCTTCTCTGCACGCTGGAACACCTCCACCAGCCCGGACCTGGCCTTTGCCATCTGCCACAGTAACGACCCGAAACCGGAGAGACGCAGTCTGGATAGGTTTCCCCGATCACATCACCGGCCATCCATCATTAAAGTCCCAGCACTGGTGGAACCGGTACCAGGGAAACCCGTCAAGCGATGGAACTTCCGAAAGGCCAACTGGGAGTCGTATGCTGAGGAGACTGAAAGAAGGTCAGCTGGCCTGCCAGACACAGCCGATCTGGATGCTGCCTATGCAGCCTACTGCCAGGTCCTCCTGGGTGCGGCAAAGAAGACCATCCCACGGGGCTATAACAGGAACTACATCCCGGGTTGGGACAAGGAATGCAGCCGCCTTCTGTGTGATCACCAGAGGGCTATCTCCAGAGAAGAGGTGGACATGACTGCAGCAGCACTACTCCAGACGCTGGATATCACCCGTAGGGCCAGATGAACAGAAGTCGTCGAATCAATCGACTTCACCCATTCTAGTAGTCGCAAGGCGTGGCAGACCATCAACCAGCTCACAGGCAGAAATACAACACGCCACAGCTGCCCAGTCACAGCAAATGCCATTGCATCCCATCTCCTGAAGAACGGCCGCTTCCCGGATGCTGACAAAGTTTTTGCCCGACTGATATCGTGTGAGGTGTCTGGTCTCTCGGGAGCGCCCAGTGTCGATTCCAACCTCTCGGGAGAATTCACAGCAGAGGAACTCAGTGAGGCCTTGAGCAAGCTCAAGCCAGGCAAATCCCCTGGCCGTGACAACATCCACCCAGAGTTTGTCATCCACCAGAGCACAACAACATCTGGTTGGCTCTGTGCTTTCTTTACATCATGCTACCGGAGATTAAAGCTCCCAAAGACTTGGCGCCGTGCCTCTGTCATAGCTCTGCCGAAGCCAAATAAACCTGCAGAAGATCCTAAGTCATACAGACCAATCTCGCTGCTCTGTGTCCCATTTAAGATCTTGGAGAAGATGAGCCATAGCCGCATCGAGCCAGTGGTGGACTCACAGCTCCCACGGGAACAAGCTGGTTTCCGCCGTGGAAGATCAACAGCAGACCAGGTAACACTACTCTGTCAGGACATCGAGGACAGCTTCCAGGACAGGGAGAAAGCTGGGGTAGTGTACCTGGATCTGACGGCTGCATAAGACACCGTGTGGCACCGGGGACTCCACCTGAAGCTGCTGAGGACAATACCAGACCGGCACATGGTGAAGTTCATCATGGAGACAATTTCCAACCGCAGCTTCATCCTCCAGACCAGCAGTGGCCAGTGCAGTAGGCTCAGAAGGCTGAGGAACGGGGTACCGCAGGGGTCTGTCCTCTCCCCGATGTTGTTCAATGTTTACATCCACGACCTACCTGATACAACATCGAGAAAGTACGGCTACGCAGACGACCTTGCCATCATGCTGAGCCGACCAACATGGAAGGCGATGGAAGAGGGTCTTAATGAAGACATGGGCACACTGGTAGGATACCTTCGGAGGTGGCGTCTACAGCTCAGCGTCGGAAAGACAGTCGCAGCGGCATACCACCTTAGCACCAGAGAAAAGTCCGCGTAGACAACAAATGTCTGGAGGTCCAGCAAGCCCCGAAGTACCTTGGAGTGCGCCTGGATCGGACATTATCCTTCAAACAACACCTGGAAGAAGTCAAGGCCAAGGTGACATCCAGAGCCGCGCTGATCCGCCGCCTCGCTTGAAAAACCTGGGGAGCCTCCGCTAAGACGCTACGAATATCCACCCAAGCCCTGGTCTTCTCTGCAGCAGAATACTGCAGCCCAGTCTGGAGCAGAAGCCCGCATGCGAGAAAGGTCGACGTGGCTATTAATACCTCCCTCCGGATAATAACTGGATGCTTGAAACCTACTCCTGTGTCCCTCTTGCCGGTCCTCGCGGGAATAGCACCGGCCGGCCTCCGACGGGAGGCTGCCATCCTCGCCCTGGCCAGGAAGGCACAAAAATATGACTGGCACATCTTGCACAACACCACAATAACACCAGCACCTCCAAGCAGACTCAAGTCCCGCCACCCCTACAACAAGGCAGCACAAGAGATGCTCAACTCCACCTCTGAGGACATCTCCAGAGATGCATGGTTGGCAGCAGCTTGGAAGCAGGAGTGGGAGTCGGCCGGACCCTCCCGAGTCCACCGCTACATTTGGGACCCAGGAGATGGCGCCATCGGAGGAGACGATCTACCACACCGGCAATGGACCACGCTGAACCGCCTACGGACTGGGGTCGGTCGCTTTGGGTCATCAATGAAGACGTGGGGCTTGGCGGACAGTGCGGCATGCGAGTGTGGTGACCCTGAGCAGACCGCCGACCATATAATCAACATCTGCCCCTTATATGGACCACCCTCGGAAGCCAGCCTCTTCGACCTAGGTCCAGAGATGCGGGCATAGCTACGCGACACCGAGTTGGACATCTGACGTTACACGAAAGAAGAACAACACTTGCGGTTTAAATGACACATTTGTGTTGGTTTGCTGTAATGAATGGTGGTAACAGATCAACCCTTCAAATTAGTTTATTTTGTTTTTGTCTTTGTTCCTCATAGCTCACCTTTCATCTCCTTGGTTCACTTTCATCATGCTTTTATCAAACTCTTAAATCTCTCTTAATTCCTTCCCCAAGCCAGCCACCTTTCCACCTTTGAAGACCAGCTGACCACCGAAGAGAATTCACCAAACTGGCCAACATTTTTTTAATTGCCTCCTGATATCTGCCAAGTACTCTACCAGCAATTGCCTTCCAAGAAAATGTCTCACAGTTTTGAAACTATGATAATTGACAATCACTAATGAGAATCTATAGAAGCTGTCAGTTACTACGTGCTGAACACCGACGTAATTGTAATGTGAACTTCCTGAGCCAGCGTTTCAGAACAAATTGTTCTTCATTCAACGGGAATGTAGTGGTGCTTCATATTATTCTGGGCTACAGATTTTAAGATTGGCAATTTACAGTATGCGTTTTGTAAAATTTTAATTGTAAATCACAGCTATCTGCTGTGTTTTTTCAAATTTCAGCGTAATGCAACTGTATGTATAGATCTTTTTAAAAAAGAAACACAAAGAGGTGGGTGTATTCTGTGTGATATAATTCTTTTGTTTACGTTCACATACAGTATGTCCTGAATGTCAGCCGTGCCAAATCTAGTTTGAGGGCAGACAGTGAGTTTTTTTTTTTCTCACCCTGTTGAGTCATCAGCTCTGGCAATGAAAAAATAAACGTGCCCTGTGCCTTGTCCCACAGAGCCACTGCAGACTTACATTAACAATTAATTTTGCTGCTGGCCCAAAATTGTGTTGAAACAGTCAGCTGTCAAAATTTGACCGCAGGGTTTTAAAGAAGCCCGGGTTTCAAACGAGCATGAGTCAATTAAAAAACAACATCAACAATATATCAACAAGTTTCTTAGGAAATATATTAACTGGAATTTTTTCTTATTGTGACAGGCCGGGATGTATGTATGTAACTTCGTCGTGGAGAAGCCAAAAAGATGCGGTTTGGTGGTTGATATAATCAATCAGGGTTTCAAATGAGATTAAAACTTCAAAGGCAATCGATATCCATCCATCCATCCATTTTCTGTACCGCTTAGTCCCCACGGGGGTCGCGGGCGTGCTGGAGCCTATCCCAGCTGTCATCGGGCAGTAGGCGGGGACACCCTGAACCAGTTGCCAGCCAATCGCAGGGCACACAGAGACAAACAACCATACGCACTCACACTCACACGCACACTCACACTCACACTCACACTCACACGCACACTCACACGCACACGCACACGCACACGCACACGCACACGCACACGCACACGCACACGCACACGCACACGCACACGCACACGCACACGCACACGCACACGCACACGCACACTCACACTCACACGCACACGCACACTCACACGCACACGCACACTCACACTCACACGCACACTCACACTCACACTCACACTCACACGCACACGCACACGCACACTCACACTCACACGCACACTCACACTCACACTCACACGCACACTCACACGCACACTCACACGCACACTCACACGCACACGCACACGCACACGCACACTCACACGCACACTCACACGCACACTCACACTCACACGCACACGCACACTCACACGCACACGCACACTCACACTCACACGCACACTCACACGCACACGCACACTCACACTCACACTCACACTCACACTCACACTCACACTCACACTCACACTCACACTCACACTCACACTCACACTCACACTCACACTCACACTCACACTCACACTCACACTCACACTCACACTCACACTCACACTCACACTCACACTCACACTCACACTCACACTCACACTCACACTCAATCGGCCTACCAAGCATGTGTTTGGGATGTGGGAGGAAACCGGAGTGCCCGGAGAAAACGCACGCGGGCCCAGGGAGAACATGCAAACTCCACACAGGGAGGGCCGGAGGTGGAATCGAACCCGGACCTTCCTAACTGTGAGGCGGACGTGCTACCCAGTGCGCCGCCAAACCGCCCAATCGATATCCAAGTCGTCTTAATTTTTGACAGCTTTCCAAAATATAATTGATCCAAACTGTTCCAACTTGAAACTTTTCATGTTATTCCAACCACCTTCTTTTCTCCCAAATTCCCAAGTGAAAGGCAGTTTTTGTGTTTTGTTTTATTCGGTACTTTGTGTATTTTTAATTCAATTCAACTTCCAAAATGTTGTGCTTATTCTGTCCCATCCATCCACTTTCTGAATCGGGGCACGGGAACGGGGAAAACATGCAAACGGCACACAGGAAAGCTGGAGTCGGAATCAAACCCCGGAGCTGCCGCGTTTTATTTAACACAATTGGGAATCATTTGAAAAAAAGAAAAATTCGTTCAGTCTGATCATTTGTAAACGATTTCTTGAGAAAATGCATTCTCAAAATTTTAACTTGGGAGCACTTTGTTGCTTCTATTTTTTCTTTTGCTTTTCACAATACATTTAAAATAAAGTATTGGCTTCATCTAGTGTACCTTTTCCTAAACGACAAGTAGGGTGAGCGGAAGCGCCGTATAGGCTGATCAGGTGACCGTCACATGGTTTAGTCAGCTGATGCTAATGCTAACGCTAAGCAACCAGGCAAACGATTCTACGGCCGGGAGATCTAACGATCAGACAAGATGCCTTTCTCTGAGCTTTATTTTAACGTTGATAATGGCTACCTTGAGGGCCTGGTCAGGGGATTTAAAGCTGGAATACTGTCTCAGGCCGATTACTTAAACCTCGTACAATGTGAAACCCTCGAAGGTGAGATTTATGTGAGAACCGTTCGCTAGCCGTGCAAGCTAATTACACGAATGACAGATAGATATTCTGGACACACTGACCGGATTCATTTACATTACCGATTAGTTGACGTAAATAATTTTCCGTCTTTATTTAATTTCAAGACTACCAATCTATTTGCTTTATTCGTTTTGGTTATTGTCATCCGTAAAATAGGAACTACAGTGCTACCCAATCCAATTCGTGCTTGCCTCGGTTTCGTTTCGCCTAAGCTCACACTTGCACGGCAACAAGTGTAAAATTAACCTTTTATTTTTTTTAAACTTGTTTTCTAAAGCCGCATAAATAACATGCAGTACTAATTAAATAAATAGCGACAGCAATCTCCCCCCGTCTCTCTCCCTCTCTCTCTCCCTTGCAGACCTGAAACTTCACTTGCAGAGCACAGACTATGGCAGCTTCTTGGCTAACGAGGCGTCACCTCTTGCCGTGTCTGTCATTGATGATAAGTTGAAGGAGAAGATGGTCGTTGAGTTTCGCCACATGAGGAACCAGTCATATGAGCCACTGGCCAGCTTCATGGATTTCATTACGTGAGGAAGTCCCTCTTATGTTGGAATATTTTGAACATTGACACAAGCTACTGAGTGAGGTCCAGTATAAGCTTGCATATTCTGTGTAAGAACACTAAATGCTGGACCATCATTGAAGTAGTTTGCCGGATTGTAACGGGTATCAATATACGAGGTGTTGCTGATGTGTGGAAAACCATTACTGATATGTTTTGTCTCTCTGGTGCTGGCCGCAGGTACAGCTACATGATAGATAATGTCATCCTGCTCATTACGGGAACCCTTCATCAGCGCGCCATCTCTGAGCTGGTGCCCAAGTGTCACCCTCTGGGCAGCTTTGAGCAGATGGAGGCGGTTAATATTGCTCAGACTCCAGCTGAGCTGTACAATGCCATTCTGGTGGACACACCCCTTGGTAATTGCCCTCTGACTTAGTCAAGTGGACATTAAATCTTCTTATTGCCTATTGCAGAACAGAGGGTGCATGAGGAACAATTCATTTTCTGTCTTGCTTTGCTTTCAGCTGCATTTTTCCAGGATTGTATATCTGAACAGGACTTGGATGAAATGAACATTGAAATTATCCGTAATACACTCTACAAGGTAAAACATTTAAAGGTGGTCAAACAATTATTTATTGCATTCAACTTTTAGATGGACTCAACAACAGCAGAAGAAACAACCAAGTATAGTGAATGTTTCGCACAATCAATACAAGTTTCTTGCAGATAACGTGTGATGTGTATTTGAGATTATGTGGTCACTAGTGAAGTTGCAATTTTTTCAATATGGTCCAATTCACAAGGTTTTACCCCTGACAGTCACTTTATTTGCTGTCTGTGTATTGTTTTCCCAGGCTTATCTCGAAGCATTTTACAAGTTCTGTTCCAACCTGGGAGGAACTACAGCTGATACCATGTGCCCCATCTTGGAGGTGAGTGTCTTGTCTTGTAAATTGAAGAAAACAGATTTAGTTGATGCACTTGCAGGTTGTTGTTTTAAAACCTCTTGACAGGGTGGTCAAGCGCTGATTATCCTAAGGAATAGCCCCAAATTTAGGAAGTATGAATATTTCAGGATTTGCTCTTGACCATGAAGCTTTGATTAAAGATGTACGTAGAGGCGTTTTACTTTAGGCTGCACTTTGCCTAGCTCTGCTCTAACCTTCCTGTCTTCGCTGCAGTTCGAGGCCGACAGAAGAGCCTTCATCATCACCATCAACTCATTTGGCACAGAGCTCTCCAAGGAGGATCGTGCTAAGCTCTTTCCTCACTGTGGCAAGCTTTACCCAGAAGGCCTTGCTCAACTGGCCCGGGCGGATGACTATGAGCAGGTCAAGGCTGTGGCTGATTACTACCCCGTAAGTCCTATTTTTTTCTGCTTATCTTCACAATAGGCCTGCACAATTTAGCTACCGTATTTTCTGGGATATAAGTCGCTCCGGAATACAAGTCACACCAGCCATCAAATGCATAAGAAGGAAAAGACATATATGTCACACTGGAGTATTAGTTATTTTTGGGGGCAATTTATTTGCTAAAATCCAACACCAAGAACAGACATGTCATCTTGAAAGGCAATTTAAAATAAAAATAGATTAGAGGCAACAACTGGCTGAATAATTGTACGATATGCTAACGTTACATGACCCATAAACAACGAACTGAAAAGGTAAGGTGCCTGTTATGTTAACATAACATATTAAGAGTTACTCAGATAACGATAGCATAAATACCATGCTAACAAGTTTACCAAACCATCCGTGTCACTCCAAATCACCAAATCCAATGAAATCTTCACCCTCAGTCACTTTTAAACAACTCCGGAGATAGAAGATGCGACACTATCGCTTCTACGTCGCTTACGTCAGACTCCTCGTCAGTTGAAGTTCCAATTATTCCACAGGCCTAGAGGGCCCTCTTGTGGTTTAGTCTGGAAATGACATAACAATGTGTTAATAATTTCACATAAGTCGTTCCAGAGTAAGTCCCAACCCCAGCCAAACTATGAAAAAACCTGTGACTTATAGTCCGGAAAATACAGTATTTATTCTCTGTGAAATGCGTTTGAGCAGCAAACACCAACTTTGTAAATCTGTTTGCGGGCATCCAATTGCTCACTTGGGCATGTTTGTTTGTGTATTTTTCAGGAGTACAAGCTGCTGTTTGAGGGTGCTGGCAGCAACCCAGGCGACAAAACACTGGAGGATCGCTTCTTTGAGCATGAGGTGACAAAAAAAGAGCAATCACTTCTTGATAAACAGCTTTAAAATAGGACTGCCCGTCCAATTTTTAAAAGCATGTTTTAGATGTATCGCTCGTCCAACACACTTGATTCAAATGATTAGGATCATTATCAGACTTGTGCAAAACTTTCTGATCAGCTGAAATAGGTATGTTGACGGAGGAAAACATCTAAAACTGTCAGAATAAGGACTCTCAAGGACCGGCCTTGGGCAGACCTGTTAAAATCACATGATTTTTTTCAACCTTGTGTGATCAAGTACCGTATTTTCCGGACTATAAGCCACACCTGATTTTAAGCCGCTCTAGCAAAAATTAGGGGAAAATCTTGTTTTGTTCATACGAGCCGCAATGGACCGCAGGTGTTTTAATGTTTGATTACCATTTGTAAGAGAATATACACAAAGAAGATTGTCAAGAAAGAGATGGTTCTTTGGGGACGCATACCTTTTATTAACATAACATTTATTGACAGAAATGAAGGAACTCTGCAAACATAAAAACAGGTATAAATCTCAGCGACGACCATAATAAACTTAATGTGCAGCGAACACTAGCAACACAAGTTTTAAGTTATTGAAACTTTATTTAATAACAGTTATTAAATTATTTAGTTATTTAACCCATCTAGATGTGACTACCATGACATAAAAGCTGGAAGGGATTGACAATAAAGCTGATTTTGACTTTTGATTTGAGACACATTTGGTTTTTTTGTGTACTGTTGTTCCCCAAAGTACTAAGTTACCGGTATGTGCCAGGGCTCTGTAAATGTTGGGAAGACCCAATAAATACAATCACTTTGAGACATGAATGCTGAAGTGAATTATGTACTCTTTCAGAAATCACAACTGACCATGTCATGCGTATGTTTGCAGGTGAAGCTGAATAAACTGGCTTTCCTTAACCAGTTCCATTTTAGTGTTTTCTACGCTTACGTCAAGCTGAAAGAGCAGGAGTGCAGGAACATTGTCTGGATTGCCGAGTGCATTGCCCAGCGGCACCGTGCCAAGATTGACAACTACATTCCCATCTTTTAAGATCCCTCCCACACTTTGCTTTCATCCAGCCTCATGTCATGTCCACTCCTACCTTGGTGTTAAAGCATCTCATGCCACCATGCCAAGCAGCCTTCATTCTTTAGTTTTGAGTGTTTGTTGGTCCTAAAGAAACATGCCATGACCCTTAGTACAAGTCTTCATTTCATTGGTGAAGCACCAGTTATAATTAAATGCAATGTACTATATGGTATTCCTTTATCTCATGTGTTCTTTATGATGCCTGGTTGTGGGACGCATCTTTCGTAACAACCCCAAATTTTAAAAATGGTAGTATGTAAATCTTTCAGATAGATATCCCTGTTGCCCTAAATAAAATCAACAGGAGTCTGAATTGATAAATGTGTATAGTCAAGATGTCCTTTATTTATAAAGCAAATCTAATCAATCCATCCTCTGGGATAGTTTTCATCCCAAGGCTCACTAACAATTGAAGGTGGTACCCTGTAGCATATGTTTGAGTTTGTATGTTTGTTTCACTGCAATCAGTGAAATGAAACCAACACAATTACCGAAAACATTCCATTAGCCCTAGTTGTCAATGTTTTTGTTATGGGCAAGGACCTGTAGGAATGGCTTATCGTGTCTGTGTGTGTGTCCCCTTGCCACAAAAAATATGTACTGAGCGGAGAGTTAGTTGCTACATGCTCGCTGGCTAACTTGAGTGTTGTTCGATATGAGATGTGCAATAGAACATGAATTTCCATTCTGCATCAAATCTGTTGTGTGATAAGATTGAGCTTTCGAATGATGCTCATTGTTGTAAGTAAAAGATATAACTATAAGAGATATTTAAAAAAAAAAAAAAGTGTTTTTCCATGCTGTAAAAATTGCATTACTGCATATGATAATGTTTCCTGTGAAGTGTGTTGTCAATGTGACAAGAAAAATAAATGAATAAGATCCTATGCACATTGTCAGTGACTGGCAAGACTCATGCAATTGATTTATTAAAGGAATGCTCTAATTTATGTTTGGAAAAAGTCAGTTTCACTTTAGCTACATTAAAAAAAAAATTAAAATGAAGATTTCTGTTCATTGTTTTATTTAGGTTCTGACAGGCTCTAAGAATAATGGTCCGAAAGTCAGCACATAAACCTGCTTGGTTCCTTTAAGACACATTTGTCACAAGTAGAACAATGAGAATAAATGCTTGTTTGTATGAAAGGTTTGACTGGTGACCAGTCCACCATTCACATATACCGTATTTTCCGGACTATAAGGCGGAACCTAAAAACCTAAAATCTTCTCAAAAGCCGACAGTGTGCTTTATAGTCCACCTTATATATGGTGCGCCTTATATATGGACTAAATTCCTAAATTAAAACTGGCCCGAAGCATTGTGTCATGAAATCAATCATAAGTGGCCTGCTGAAGACTATGAATCATGAATCAAAAAGACTATGGATCATTATTTTGTGATTATAAAGTCATTTGTTGCATCTGAAGTTGAAATAAAAAAGATAAAATGGAGAATGATTTGATTCATAATTCAATGGTGCTAAAAGGAAGTTGTGGTTCAATTAAGAGCAATGAGCTGCAGCTGCAGCACCATGCATTAGCCTCTGAGTTTGTTTAAGAAGGCCAAAAGCAAAAGAAATCATTCTTTTCAAGGTTTGGACATGACTTTTAAACTTCACACCCAATCTCGACTCCTTGACCTGCACTGCTCCGTAGGTCTGACAGACTGGGACATGGACCAGGAGCTCAAACTGGCAACAACTACTGATCAATTTTGCCATGGTGAATATTTAAAGTCTTCTTTGGTTTCAACTCTCGAGTGGCCACTTGTCTTAACTCGCCATCAAAATGAAGGAGAGAATTAAGTGTGTGTGTGTGTTGCTCTGGTCTTGACATACTTTTGCGCTTTTTCTCAATATATTTTACATATGGACAAAACTACATTTGGTACAGCAACCAAACAACAAAGTGATACCCTTTTTTAATTTTTTTATTTTTTTTAAAAAAGTGTTCATTTAAAATTCCACTGAATGCTTGGACCAGATCTGGATAAAAGTTTATTTAATTTTGCTTGATCTTGTCATTAGATTTTAATATGTTTATGATAAATGAAGATTTTTCCCTCTCTATTTAATGTTTACTAAGCCTCATTAAAATAAATACATTCCATAACATACATTGGCTCAAGAAAGAAATAATGAATGTGTCAGAGATAAAAAAAAAAAATCAAAGTGCAATCTGACAGCTGTGTGCCTTTTTTTTTGTTGTTTACCTCAAGATGATGAACTTGATGATCCATATGTGACGCAGAGGACTTTGGCCTCCCAAAGAAAAGATGACTTCATTTGGTATGATGAAACATCTGGTGAGTGAAGTTTTTACTCTTTTTCTTCAATCAGCAAAACTTAGTGAAGTGTTCCACCCCTTTTATATGGACACCTTGAAGCAAGGGCCATCAAACTATTTGAATCTGAGAGCGATTTTGTGCCTGCTGATATGTGAAGAACTATCAGTAGCACATTTGCTCAAATTGTTTAATGATAATAGTGGGGATGTCATCGGGGCTGGGGAAAAACATCGGTTCAGTGATAAAGAAATGTCTGCCTCGAAACAAGAAGTATGGCTAAGAGTAATTGGAATGATCGATTGGCTAATCAATCTGAAAAATACTTTTTGGTGAAATTTCTTAATAAATAAACAAATGTGACAGCTGATCTGAATAATTCATGACATAATATAAAGACACTTATGTTCACAATTGGTCACAATAATTAGGAAGATAAATACCAATATGCAACATTATTTTTACAATCGTTTTCGAATGATCACTTAAAAACATTGCTCATAAAAAAAAAAAAAAATCACTGATCTTTTTTTTTTTTTTAAACGGCCCTGGGGTCTACTTATCTGGTCCTTGGGTGCTATCATGTTGGTGACCCCTCCCTTAAAGCAACAAATAACAGGATTGTTTTAAAGCAACAATACACCAGGGGTCACCAAAGGTTTTCCTGCCGGCATTTAACCCCCCAAGCACGGAATCAGTAGCCTGTGGGCCTACTCTAAAAATGATTCACCAGTGAGGGGACATTGTGATTTTCTAGCTATGTTTAAATGCAACATTTGAAAAGGTAAACATGGACAAATTAATGGAATGGCTGCAAATAAAATTCTATTTTTGTGCAAAACCATTAAAAGCAGTTACATTAATAAAAACAATTCAATAGTGATGTAAATAAAATTGATTTGATTTCAGAAGTGCATACCCAAGTGGTTACCCTGGGATTAATGAGTAACCATGAAGTAGATGTCAGTTTCAAGTTAATCAGTAAAAATTACATTAATCCAGTGACACTTTTACGTGCAAATGATTAGAAACAAAGATTATATAAAAAGAGAAGTTTTGGCTCTACACTGGGACTGTAATTCCACTAAAGTCAATGGTTTGTTCTAGCCCTTGCCAAATGTGTGCATAATTGTAGTGTTTTCAGCTAATATGTACAGAACAACAAACAACTTTTTAGACATGACACGCCCTGCCAATTTTCTTTTGTTAGACACCTTTGTGAAGCCAAACCCGTGGCTCCTAGTCAATCCTAACATTGCCTGTCCCATCGTCTACGGAGAACCCGCTGCAGGTCAACTGAATCACCAAGACCGTTCCGAGGAACCCCTAATTCCAATGACGTGTTCGCCAGTCGGAGAACAGCAAACGTCATCTCCTCAGGTTGGAAGAATGTGTGTGTGTGTGTGTGTGTGTGCGCGTGTGCGCCATTTAGACAGTACTATATAAACATTCCAAACGATGCCGTTGCAGAACAGTATAACAAATGATCAGATCACAGATAGAATGAGATTAATGCAAATATTTTTTTTTTATATGACACCAAGGATGCCGTCTCATGTCAGACAGCACAACGCAAACGCAAGGGGAGAACCCCAAAGGTTTGGGTGAGGACATGGGGTCCTAACACATGACTTTGCCTATCTGTGTAAAATGGCATGTTCCTTAATTAAAGAAAGTCCCACCTTAAATTAGCATCTGTTTGTTTGCAGGACGATAAATCCTTGAAGCCAGGATGTTGGCCTCGGCCACCAGTGAATTATTACATCCTCATTGCTCTGGCACTTAAAAGCAGCCACAATGGGAGCCTCAAAGTTCAACAGATTTACAACTTCACCAGGTCAGAAAATGGCTACCGTATGTGGCAAAGAAGGTACAAATGAAAGGTTTTCATGTCATGATTTTCAACCACAGTTGAGACGGAGTGCAAATGTAACACGTTTTTAGAAGCGGAATATCATTTGCAGGCATTTCTTTGCCTTAGTTGTCATCTTCAGCTTTCAGTGTTAAGGGAGTAAAACACATGCTCTCATTGAAGAAGATATTTTTTTCTTCAACAATTTCTCCTGACTCGCCATTGAGGTGGCACAACTATCGTGTGATCGATTGCTTTCCTGTATCGATGGTGGCAAAATCCCAAAATGAAAGGCAATGTAAACAGCATGTCAACAAAAATGCGCAAATCACTTGTTATAGTTTTAGGTTGTAGTTTTGGGCAGAAAGTTGAGAAAAGAAAGGGACTTGCATGAATGATCCAAATGATGCTGCCACATAATTATGGGGAACTGGTGCAGCATTGGGAAGGAGGCTGACTGCAAAGGGTTCAACTTAATGTTTTTACAAATGTTTGAATTCCTTTACATTTTGTTAACTGCAGATAATCTATTTAAAATGTGTGCCAACGTCAGACTTTGATTTCAGGGATTTTTAAATATATTGTACATTGGACTTCACGCAACTCAAACCCCTTTCTGTTCTTCCCCAATCCCCAGAGAACACTTTCCTTTTTTTCAGACCGCTCCTGATGGCTGGAAAAACACAATTCGCCACAACCTGTGCTTCAACAGCAGCTTCCGAAAAACCTGCAACCAGATGTGCAGGGATGGTAAAAGGAAGTCCTGCTTTTGGTACCTGACTCTAGAAGGCCAACGCCGACTGGAGAATGAGCTCCGCATGCTGCCGGCAGAATCTTTAAAGCAGTTGGAGAGAAGCATGTCCCATCCAGGTGAATGTGATCAAACTACACTACGTAAAAGTGTTAGATTGGTGAAAACAATTAATGGGGCTGAAATTGAACATGGTGAAGATGTCATGACCAATCTGCTTTTTTTTTTTTTTTTCTTTATTGCAGATATAATTGCAGAAGTTCTTGGAATGTGATTGCAGTTATCAACGATATAAACAAATAAATGGATGCAGAAATGCATGTTCCCATTTATGATATATGAATATTGTTTGGCATTTTGAGGCTCATATTGATTTAAATAGACATTATACTGTCTTTCCTAGGCAAGGCAAGTTTATTTGCATTGCATAGCGCTGATTGTTGGATGTTCTTGCATAATCAAGAGTGTGTTGACTGCCACTGGAGTCGATTAGGCATTTTAGTTTTAACCATTTTGCCGCAAATTGCACATGTCTAGCCACAACGCATTCATTTGGGTTGGGAGCAGGATTTTGTTTTATTTCGGCTAGTAAATTCTCACCATTCATCATTTGATTTTATGCAGTTATCACATGACTTGCAGAAATGGGTAATGAGATGAAGCAAATGTGCTTATCTAGTCCTGCCCTAATTTCATCCAAGAATTTAAATCACTAAACTCCATAATTACACTTTTATATTAATATTTCTACCACAAAACCAAAAGTGACATCCTAAATTGTACTGTATAGTTAAGTTGTGTGGTTCCTTTTTTTTTTTTTTTTTTTGTCTTACTGTCCAAATGATCAGGATTCTCAAGTTTATAAGAGTCTTTATAATCCAAATGTCAGAAATCGCGATGAAGTCTTTTTATCTAGGGCAATGGCCCTGCTTAGAATGTTAGTCGTAAGTCATAAAAACTCACAGTGCGTTTCATCATGTTGACACTGGTATTGTTTCACTAATGATGAATTATGGACAGCTTTCCTTCCAAATTGATGCGGCTGTTGAACTGATTTTCAAGAAGTGTCCACACTCGTGCATTTCATTACAGTAGTAATAGTGGTCCGGATCAATATCTTCGTTAATCTTGGATGGTGAGTTATTTCCAAGTTTATGTTGTCTTAACGTGCAGCGAAATCCATCAGTTCTTGCAGTTTACTTGGTGACAATTTGATCGTAGCATGAGCTAGCCTCATGGATTTTTTTCATCGGGCTTGACGCACCTCGATTTGTGAATTTATTCAACTCCTCCAGCACGCTGATCTGGACCGGTCTGGTATTCTCTGACGATGAGCCGTTTTTTTGTTTTTATGATTTTGCAGTTGGATGTCCAAGTCCCTTGTATCTTCCCTTCTTTCTACAGTTGACGAGCTTACCAAGCAATGAATGCATTTTGTTTGCTGTGATTCATGTTGATACAAGCATTAGATCCCTTGAGATTTTTTCCCCCTCTTTCAATAAAACAATTTTAACTTTCTCCTTGTCAATCTCAGTAGTACGACGTGGTTGTCGCTGACCCAACCATCGGTGCCGTGACTCCACCCCTGGGAAGCAGGGGGCATGAGTCCACATTTTCGATATCCAGTGTTATGCTTTTTGATAAGAACTCCACCATTTGCTGTTCCACGGATCAGTTGTCCTTCTCATCCACATTGAGTCGGCGTTGGTTCGAGGTGAGACATCTTCAGCCATTGCCTAATCCTTCACAAGATTGTTCTTTGACGCTGTCATTCTTGGATTTTTGTCTATAAAAGTTGGAGCTTTTTCTTATTCTTTTTGTTGTCACAAAGTACACAATCCGTGCAGCCTGATTGTTTTCGGTTTATCATTTAGTTTGAAGCTGTGTCCTTGAGAAGTGGAGATCCCCCGACAGCCGGAACTGAACAAGTGCAGAGAGATCAGAAGGCACCTCATGTTCAATCCATAGACGCTAGAGATTAATGCATATAACATCCATACATCCATGAGTGCTTAATCGGCCTACCAAGCATGTTTTTGCGATGTGGGAGGAAACCTTGTACCCTGTGAAAACCCACGCAGGCACAGGTAGAACATGCAAACTCCACAGAGGGCCGTGGGTGGAATCAAACCCGCAACCTCTGTACTGTGAGGCAGACGTGCTAACCAGTCATTCACTATGCTGCATTGATATAACACACTGACAAAAACAATCAACAGCAGACTATTGTTCAACCACCATTTTGTTTTTTAAGTTTTGACAACGGAAAGTGACAGACTTCACACATTGGTTGGGAAGGCAGTGAGGTATGTAGAATTAGCTGAGGCAGCAGTTTGATTCTCTGTCAGGTTCAGATTGAGCTGTTCCAACTGTTAGACTGTGTTGCTGTGGGGGTGTTGCTGTAGCAACTGTTTAGTGGAATGAATTTGAGTCAAGTTCCTCTGGGATATCAGGAGGCTAGCGAGCAAGCAAAAAAACTTATGTTTGAGTGCAAAACAAAATTGGCTGGAAATGCTTGGGTGACCTAATGCGCATCTGTGTGCTGGAGAAAAGCTCCATTCTTGCTGTTGGATCAAATAAGATCAGAGAGGTAGCATACATAGGCTATTCAACATTTGTATATCCACTGAAAAAGACAAATACACACGTCACAATTGAATATTTAATAATGTCAAAATAACTGTATGAAGTGATGATTTTGAAAAATAAAGGTGCTTGAACAGACTAACCAAACACTCCAGGGCCAAAAACAAAAGATCCAAGTTTTGTTACACGAGAGCCAATGGCAACTGTGCTGCCTATTAGGTGTTTGAGCTCCCTAGAAGGTAGTAAACCCCTTTTTATGTGGGGCTAGTGAGCACATAATCAACATCCATATCTAGAGAAAGGAGGAGAACATTTGTTTTGCTTTGTTCACTTTTTTCTTTTTACAAAAAGAGGTTTTGAAATGTATTTGGTGGACTGCATTATAAAACTGGCATTGAGCATGTGGAATAGTGCTGCAGTTTCTTTTATGTTGTCAAAATAAAGCACACAAATTGCACTTGTGTGTGTTTATTTAAACATATATATACCGTAATTTTCGGACTATAAGTCGCTCCAGCCATAAAATGCCCAAAAATGTGAAAAAAAAACATAAGTCGCTCCGGAGTATAAGTCGCATTTTGGGGGGCAATTTATTCGACAAAACCCAACACCAAGAACAGACATGAACGAGCAAAAACAGGCTAAACGATACGGTATGCTAACGTGACAAACTCAAACGAGGAGCTGAGAACGGGCCTGACGTAACATTCAGTTATTTAAAAAAAACTCTTTTGTCAACAGTGCCGCGCCGCAGTTGATTGATTGATTGAAAATTTATTGGGGAAATTCAGGCCCCAGCAGTATCCATACCACAGAGTGGGTATACAAAAGACACAGATGGCATGAGCGCCACTCAATAGGCTCTCATAAGGCTGCCACACAACGGCGCCACAAAGAAAGTCAGAAAGTGCTCAAGATAAAAGCCATCAAAGCAAATCAAAGCTAAAAGACAAAGTAAAAAAAGTCACAGCGGCCAACCAGCACCCCTCAATACAAGAGAACGCCCCAAATCACACAAAATAGCCTCCACGGGGTCCATTGACAGGTGTAAGGGCAGTCCAGTTCAACGGCGCCCAATGAACCGTGGTCGGGAATCGGTGAAAACATCACAAAGCAGGCAAACGTGTGAGCAGCATCCTGGGCACCCAGTCGGGGCACGTGCAGATGGTCACCACCGGGCTAGCATGGCGAAAGTCGTTGGTTCCGACGAGCACGAGGGAGCGGACTCCCCACAGGGGTTGCGGCTGCAAGGCTAAGGCGAGGGACCCGGTCATCACTGGCCGGATAAGTAGGAAGCCGTCGTAGAGTTACGCCGGTCTCGACCGATGATCCCGGTCCCAGGAAGAAAAAATAAATAAATAAAATATGCGATCCGAAGAGATACCGAGGTGCGGTAGAAGGCACCGGCATCGCCGAATGGACAAAAAGACAAAGAAAAAGGAGAAAAGAAGGAAATAAAGAGGAAAAGAGAGAACACTGCTGGGAGGCAGCCACTCACGGCGCCATACCAAGAAAAAAAAATTCAAATTATTCCACAGGCCCATACAACGATATATAAACTATATTTTAAATAACTATCACATAAACAACAATATTATCAAACCATTTGTGTCACTCCAAATCATTAAATCCATCGATTAAATTTCTCTTCCTTTATGTCATTCTGGTGACAGAGGACATGTCCAGAGGATATGGCGCTTTAAAGTGTTAATTACTTTATTTGATTTTTTCTCTCTATTTTTCATGTTTTGAATATGTTCAAGATAAAGATATCAAAGCATGTGAAGTGATCAACTATACTAAAAATAACATGTGAAGTGGTCAACTATACTTGTAAGCGATGTGTTAATGATCAAGTAAAAATCTGTGAAAAAAAACATATATAAGTCGCTCCTGGGTATAAGTTGCCCCCCCACCCAAACTATGAAAAAAAACGCGACTTATAGTCCGAAAATTACGGTATATGTTCATACATATATATATATATATATATATATATATATATATATATATATATATAAATATATATATATATATATATATATATATATATATATATATATATATATATATATATATATAAATACGGTATATATAAAACAATGGAGTTGAGTGAGAAAAGCTGTTGCAGTACCATTTCACTTGGTGCAGATAATTGCCCTTAAACAAACACAACTGATCTGAATGGAATTAAGTTCTCTTTCTTTCTTTCTTTCTTTCTTTCTTTCTTTCTTTCTTTCTTTCTTTCTTTCTTTCTTTCTTTCTTTCTTTCTTTCTTTCTTTCTTTCTTTCTTTCTTTCTTTCTTTCTTTCTTTCTTTCTTTCTTTCTTTCTTTCTTTCTTTCTTTCTTTCTTTCTTTCTTTCTTTCTCTCTCTCTCCCCCCAACAATTTCCAAATGTACTTGCAATACAAACATTGCGATCATTGATCACAGTTTTTTTTTTTTGCAACAAACTCATCTTGCATATCCTCTTGGGAGAGTCACATGACCCCTGTTGCTTAGGGAGGTTGGACTCACTCAACACTTTGATGAAATTCTCACAGAGGGAGGGGTGAGCTGTTGCTGAACATAAAGACCTGACCATGATGGGCTACAGATACAGAGTTGGAGGACGAAGGGGTAAACTGTTGGAATAGTATTCCTGAGCCTGAACCAGGAGACCAGATGGAGGCGTCAAAAAAATCAGGACAAAGAACAGAAGCAGGCCAATCCACCATGTCAGAGCCCATCAGACGAAGAAACTCCAGCAGAGAGCTGCTGCAAAACCTCATCCAGTGAGAAAAATATAAATATATTTTGTGCTGTTAGAATGACATTGCTAAAACAGTATTTTAAAGTATAGGATGGATCTAGTAATCATTTATTTTAATCGCCTTTGCTTTAAACTTTAAAAATAACGTGCATAAGATAGGTGTACAGTGATTAGATGGATACAAATGTCATTTAATGTGGTGATGATACAGAGCATATTCTTTTTCTACAAAAAAATTGAGAATCTGCAGCCATTACCTCAATCTGTTTACTTATAACTTAATTTGAGTAGATTTCAAAATGATGATGACATTTATTGTAGCTCTTCCTGCACTCAATGAGCAGACAAGACACTAAGATGGGCGCTTTACATTATTCTCAGCTTGTGAATAACTGCACATCATGAAAACTAAGCATAAACTCTGAATTCCAATACCAGGACAAAATTTAGTCAAGAATATAACTATTTTTGAAAATATAAAGAGCAAAGGGGGAGCTAATTCAAAATTCACAAGGTAAGGCACTTGCATAAGTAAATGCTTTGTTATCTTAAAGTTTGTTTTCAAATATAGACTTCTTGCTCATTTGTGTTTGATGGGCACTCTATTATAAAATCAGGCTGTGTGTTTTTCATTATCGCTGAGTTTTTTTTTTTTATCCTCTGTTATTGGTGGAAAATGTGTGTGACTTCACTCTGTTCTAGGCTCAATGGCGTCTTTTATAGTTGCAACTTCCCTAATGGCAATGACATCATCTGGCAGGCCCCATGAACTCCCTTCTGCTCAGCTGCACTCAACGCTCACCCCCGCAAAATCATGATACAAACACTAGCACAAAATTCTATCTACTGCACAATGTATGTTGACATTTTGCTTAATTTTAACTGATGTTAACAAAATATTTCTTAGGGCCTCTTTTAGGTCGAGGAATTCAATAAAAATGGGCTCACACAGGCTCAAGTCAGAAATGACCTACTCGTTCTTCAAGCAAGAAACACAATGTTGTTACCATCTGGAGTGATTTAGATGAAAGCTATCTGCCTTCTACTAAAACAGTTTTCCTGACTTCTATTTTAAAATGTCTGCATTCAAGTTTAGCCGCTTCACTTAGACTACAAGTATCGTATTTTTCGGACTATAAGTCGCAGTTTTTTTCATAGTTTGGGTGGAGGGGATTTATACTCTGGAACGACTGATATGTAATTATTCACAAATTTTTACTTGATCATTAACACATTACTGACTTACTAGTATAGTTGATCACTTCACGTTATTTTCACTTTAAACCGCATGAGGGCGCACTATGGCTGTGGAATAATTGGAGCCTCACTGACAATGAGTTCCATTCACTGACTTCCGGAGTCAGGAGATTTTATGATTTGTAGCGACACAGATGGTTCGATAAACTTGTTATTTATGTTATAGTTATTTGATATATAGTTTATTTAAAGTGGGAACGTCTATGTCAGAAAAATACGGTAGTTTACATTCCGCTTTTTTTATTATTATTTTATTGTACAGCCAGTGTGGGGATTTGTCAGGAACACCGGGAATATGAACATGAATGGTTCTCTACCGTAATTTTCGGACTATAAATCGCGTTTTTTTCCCCATAGTTTAGGTGGGGGGGCGACTTATACTCAGGAGCGACTTATATTTGTTTTTTTTTCGCAAATTTTTACTTGATCATTAACACATCACTTACTTACAAGTATAGTTGACCACTGCACATGTTATTTGTAGTATAGTTGATCACTTCACATGCTTTGATACCTTTATTTTGAACATATTCAAAACATGAAAAATAGAGAGAAAAATTCTAATAAAGTAATTAACACTTTAAAGCGCCATATCCTCTGGACATGTCCTCTGTCACCAGGATGACATAAAGGACAAGAAATTTGATCGATGGATTTATTGATTTGGAGTGACACAAATGGTTTGATAATATTGTTGTTTATGTGATAGTTATTTAAAATATAGTTTATTTATCGTTGTATGGGCCTGTGGAATAATTTGAATTGCGGCGCGGCACACGGCATTGTTGACAAAGGACGATCGATAAAAGACGAGAATTTTGATCGATGGATTTAATGATTTGGAGTGACACAAATGGTTTGATAATATTGTTGTTTATGTGATAGTTATTTAAAATATAGTTTATATATCGTTGTATGGGCCTGTGGAATAATTTGAACTGCGGCGCGGAACACGGCATTGTTGACAAAGGACGATCGATGGATTTAATGAATTGGAGTGACACAGATTGTTTTATAAACGTTTTATTTATGTAATGTTTTTTTAAATAACCGAATGTTACGTCAGGCCCGTTCTCAGCTCCTTGTTTGTGTTTGTCACGTTAGCATACCGTATTGTTTAGCCTGTTGTTGCTCGTTCATGTCTGTTCTTGGTGTTGGATTTTGTTGAATAAGATGCCCCCCAAAATGCGACTTATACTCCGGAGCGACTTATATGTTTTTTTTCACATTTTGGGGCATTTTATGGCTGGTGCGACTTATACTCCGGAGCGACTTATAGTCCGAAAATTACGGTATTTCTATAGTTTCTTTTGATTGATTGGTGTCCAGTCCAGGGTGTATATAGTCTGTCTTTTTCCTGATGTCAGTAGGGATAAGGTTCAACTTCCTACTACTCCAAACAGGATAACAAGAGTGGAAAATTGGTGGATGGATAAATGGATGCTGCGGTCTCTGTTGATTTAGTCAGCTGCATTCACACTCTCATTCACACAACCAGATGAGAATTCAATTCATGTTGTCAGAGGAGTAACCACTCATTTATTAATGACCAATCAATTCACAACTACTTTTTTTAATACATCCTTTGTCAGATGTTAATATCAACCGTTCTTTGCTTGAGTAGTCCCTAATGTAAACCCTAATCGTTGCCAAAATTCCACTTTCAATGACTAAACAATAATAATATCAATGAGCCGTTCTCCATGCTGTCTTTACTCCGACACAACATTCACAGACATTGAATGAACTTGCACTAACCTCATGCTTGTTAGAAATACAGTTGCCACTTGCAGCACTTTTGAATTCGATCATATCTAGGTCACCTCCCACCATAATAATGACCACAGCATGTTTGACTCACTCAGCTCACCAGGGATCGCACCAGTGGGAGCTGATTTACTAAGTAAACTATAAAATGAATTAAATTAAGGGTTAGGTTCAGCAACAGGGGGATGATTCTGAAATTTCATAAATAAAATCTGAATCGAGCAAGCTTTATTGGCCCAAACTTAAAAGTAAATGCTAAAAATATCTCAAAACACCAATGGCCTAAAAGAAACGTAAATACATTTTTAAATCAGCCCCCAAAACATATTTTGGGAGTCATAAACCATCTCTGATTAAAATTGGTTGTTGAGCAGTGTTGTTGATGATTGAGATGGTTCTTGGAAAAGTTATTTTGCTTATGATTCTGAGTAATTGCAGTGATAGCGCTGGGAAAGAAGCTACTGTATCTCACAGTGTGCTTTTCCAAGCTTTGACTGACCTAGTTACTGGGGTGAGAAAAGTTCTTGATGATGTGGCCAGCTCTGCTGAGGTAGCGAGAGCTGGCAATGTCCTTCAGACTGGGTAGATTGAGAGCAACTGCGAAAAAAAGGGAAGCGCCTTGACACCGATGAATGAGTCATATGCTGAACTGAATGCTTCCAATGTTTTGTTCGGTTTTCTCCATGGTCTCATAGCTTCCATTTTGCAATAATGAGTTCCTGCTGAATCTTGTTGCCATTTTTCCGTTTGATCTTTTGACATCACTCATTATCTCGTAAACAGATGTACAAAACATCTGCCATTTGATTTCTAAACAAACCCGTTGTTTTCTGAGGATTTCATCTCCGGAGGGAAAGTTGATGAGGTGTATACTAAATTTTGTTTCACAGATTCTCTGTCTGAAACTCTGCCAGTACTTCATGTGTGGACTTTGCCTGGCAGCCAGGTCTGGTCCGTTACTATTATCGTTTAAGATCACAGAAATTCACAGGATCTTTAATTTACCGTTAACCACTAAGTTGAGACCACTGCAGATGGTTCAAACACCACAACAGATGTGTCATAAAAAATATCGTTATAAAGTTCTTCCCATTGAAACTGACAGTTCTGATCTGTCACACATTTGTACATTTACTATTACATCATTGTAAAATGATTTGAGAACAACACAGGACACAGAAACTACAGCCCAAGTGTGTGTGTGTGTGTGTGTGTGTGTGTGTGTGTGTGTGTGTGTGTGTGTGTGTGTGTGTGTGTGTGTGTGCATGCGTATGTGTGTGACCAAATTAGGCACTAGATGTTGGAAAACTTGCAAAGACTAGAAATTTTGTTTTGTGTTGGGCAAATCAACTCAAGACTTCAAGAAATAATTTCTATCAGTTGTTCATTGTGCAATTGTATCTTGTTGGCTTCAGGGTGACGTTCCAGCGGAGCCTTGAGGATGCTGAGGAGGTGGAGCGAGAGCGCAGGAGGAGAACTAGGGAGAGGCAGAGAGACCAAGTGACGTCTCTGTCAATGCCTCAGCAGGAAAATAAACCATTTTCTGAAGTGTAAGGCTTGCTACGCTTGAATTTTACTGTATCGCTCAAATAAGTACTGAATTTGATTGTTTGCGATTTTACCATTCTAATTTATTGGGACAATAATAGTCAGTGACTTTTTAAATATGATAGAATCGTTTAATCTTGGGCAATATGTGTGTGAACCGATATGCCATGTGCAGTTGATTTTTTATTGTTAGTCAATGTTCTTTGGGTAGATATCATAATGTTGGTAATGCTATGCAGGGGAGGTTGGATTTGGTTCTCACAGTTAAGACTCAGAAGAATGTTGCACCCCGGCAAAATAATGACCTAATCATTCTCAGAAAGAGACGCATAAATATCTGGCCACTTATTGAGCCAAGATGTCTGCTGCAAAATTGGCTTTCTACTCTACCTCAGAACAAAGGAAATGAGGTGGACGTGTCAGAAACCTTTGCCAGTCAGTTATTCGCCGGCGTCATTATCTAGCCGAACCAAAACTGTCATGTCAGTCCGTCATCATAATTTTAACGGAACTTTAACTTGTGCTTGATTACAGGATGTGTTGCTTAATTAGAAAAAAAAAAAACTTAAGTTCAATTACAGTGAATTTCTTTGACACTGCTATTCCACAGGTCGGATGAAGAAGTGAAGCCTAGTTGCTGCTTTGTTCAGGAGGAGGATGAGGGTTTCAGTGACTGGAGCCACAGGTTGGAGAAGCGTAATGTTCTTCGGGACTTCAGGGTCAAGGCGCAAGAACCTTCATCATTTCAGTGGGAAGCAGGCATTAATAAAGAGAAACAGCAGAATGATGAAGAGCAGGAGGAATGGCAGCCAAAACAGAGAGCTCATGGGCTGCAGTCCACCAGAAGCCCTCCACTGAGCGTATGTCAATTTTCTTCTTTCACTTTAGTGGTTACTTTTCTGTCACAAATCTGTCAGGAAAATGTTTGACATAATGCTTTTTTTTCCTTGAGTACATTTTTGACTGAAATCAA
Organism: Syngnathus typhle; assembly: GCF_033458585.1. Classification (NCBI taxonomy): domain Eukaryota; kingdom Metazoa; phylum Chordata; class Actinopteri; order Syngnathiformes; family Syngnathidae; genus Syngnathus; species Syngnathus typhle. Next base: position 8,765,203 of record NC_083741.1, on the reverse strand, counting down.
ATCCAACTGAATTTTCTTTCATTTTAGAAAAGAGACGTGTTTCTGACAAATGATCCAAGACAACAGCAGGCCAGCGACCCTCCGACAGACACAATGCCCGACTTAACGACTGGAAGGATGAGGTTACAATGTGTTCAGTTATATTGTGTAAAAGTGCTTTTAGAATTTGGCTCAAGGTATTCCTCTTCTTCTGCTGGTGCATTAATTTAGCTTGTATTCAGAACACAGGGTTTTCCTTTTTGGCTTTATGACAAATTAAGACTTTTTTGGCATAGGTTTGATGAAATTAAATTACACCAACTTCACACCAACTTGGTTAAACAATGTATAGTTGTCTTTGTAACCACTTGCATGCTCAAGGAAATCCAATAGTTGGCAGGGGATACACAGGGGTGTCAAACTCATTTTTTTCACAGGCCGCATTTTAGTCATAGCTTCTTTCGGAGGGCCATTATGACTGTCAACCCAAATAAATGTATGAGTACCTCATATTATATACAGTAAAAGCTACAAAACAAACGGACAAATAACTCGTTTTCAAATCAGACGAGTAAAAACTGGTCAAATATTAAAGAAAAAATATATTATTAAAAGTGAAGACAATTTGCAATTCTAGTAATGACACGAATTTGATGCACAATTTTTATTCACGGGCTACATAAAATGATGTGGCAGGCCGTATCTGGCCCCCGGGCCTTGAGTTTGTCACTTGTGATCTACAATCAAGCATTTTCAATTAACGGATCCTACCTGGCATTAATCAGAACCATATAATACCAAAAACAAACAATAAAATAATAAAAATAATTGTGAAAAAATCTTGAATAACCTCAAATCTTTATTAACCTTTAAGTATAAATGGTCTTGCATGATTCGAGTAGCTCAAGTCCGAGACAGCAATGTGAAATGTCCATACAACTAAAGTAAAGCCTATTTTTTTTACATCATTTTTATTATCCTGAACAGTGACAAGGTGAAGCAAGACAAAGAAGAGGTGCGTCAGATTTTGCCGAACGAGTGGAGAGCTGGCGCTAGCGCTAACAAACCAACATACGAAGTTGATCAAGAAGAGGATCACAACTTCACACATGAAGGGATGAAGGAAAGGCTTGCAGAGTTTGATAGAAACCAAAATCTGACAGAAAAGGTCAGTTTTAAAATATCACTTGGCTACAAAGTGGACAACTGTAACTTGTTATTCTCAAATGTATCGGATTTTAGAAGACATTCACGTCATACATTACTGCAGGCATGACACAATATACCAAAGCCTGCCAGTTCGCTAAATGGTCAATTTGTAAATGTGGAAAACTTTACCTCTCATAAATTGAGGAACATGAGCTTATTCTTGTTATCCAGCTACACATGGCTTTTGCCTGGTTCACTTAATTGGCTTTAAATCAAGAGCAGTAATTGAGAAGAATGAGGAATTTGTCTTGGCAATAGCTTCAACGAATGACAGGTTTTCATTAGACTTGGAATGGCGCTGTAAAATATATTTTTTAAAAGGTACGCGCAAAGGTGTGTGGTAGAGGGAATAGTGACTTTAGACACTAGTACATTTTTGTGCTCTAAACTGGAGGTGTAAATCAACCAGACAGAAAATAGCACAAGGCAAGCATGAACACAACGGAGTAAAAACATGTCAAACGATTAAATCTACAAGTCGTAATCTTTTGAATAATAATTGATCAAATTTATATGTTGTGTTTGTTGTAGAGGTCAAGGGAAGAAGAACACAGAAGTGATGACGATAAAAGCAGGCCGTCCGGCCTTTCCGTTTACAGCAATGAAGAAGATGAGACATTAAACTGCTATGGAGCCATGAGCCCAACATTCAAGGTACGGAGAAAAGTAAAAGAGTATGGAATGCAGATACCGAGAGATGTTCAAAGAAAAATAAAGGTTGAGGATCCTTGGTGGTTGTGAGTGGCAATTTATTGGTCACTGCAACAGCAAATGAAAACTAGAAATAAAATATAGTGTGAGGTGATAAGCTTCCTCCAAATCTTCTTTACCTCAGTAGTCACTCATCTCTGGGTTAGGATGCAAATGATGAATCTATGGTAAGGCTCCCATTAATTAACATGCTGTCATGCTTTGAACTCTCATTCTAAAATAAATCGATTTTAAATGAACCCCGAAAGTTCGTGTATAACATAAGTGACAAAGATGAAAACAAAGAATATTGTCGCTATAATTATAATTTTAGATAGTTTTGTCAACATAAGGTGTAGTGTCAGTTAAAGCATTCTCATTCTTTTATTTCAATGTGTTATTTTTTCAATTTTAGTTTTATTTATTTTGCTAATTTTGGTTAATTACTTTTTGACAGGTTTGTGTAATAAAGTGTCGCTGTTCATGTTAATTGTGACAAACATTCTCTTTTATGCTGCTTCTTCCAACAGAAACTCCTCATTCAGTTTTACCCAGTAAGTCCCTTTTACTTCCTCATATCGTTGCGTGAAGAAGATGGTGGCTCGGTGTGTATGACCTGATGGTAACGCTTTCAAAGAACCCAACACAAGCATGTCCGATAAGCAAACTGTTTGTGGTTAGTGAAGTTGCCCTCCAGGAACATGACAGCATCTTTAATTGCTCAAACATCCTGCTAAGCAGTTTGTTCAGATGGATGTGTTTAAGTGAAAAAGAATGCCTTAGTCATAGTCCATAATTGGAATTGGAAACTCTCTCTCCTAATTCACATTAAGCATAACACAACATATGTATAACACAGCTGTCATGGAATTCTGTTTTGTTTCAAATAGAGTTTGTCTGACAGAAAAAGAACACTGCACATTGTTTTGCATTGCAGTTTTACAATATTTGACTTTTCTTCCTTTTACAATTTATGTGTCAATTGCTGTACAAAATCTAAAGAGACATTTACAGTAATTTGCATTTCAGCACGATTGCTACCTAAAGCATATGTGAACATGTTCTTTAGTGAAACCAGATGGTGGTTAGACCATAATTGAAATTTTTTACTCGTCTGATCTGAAAACAAGGTATTTGTCAGTTTGTTTTGTAGCTTTTACTGTCTATAATATGAGGTGCTCATACATTTATTTGGGTTGACAGTCATAACGGCCCTCCGAAAGAAGCTATGACTACAATGCGGCCCGCGAAAAAAATGAGTTTGACACCCCTGCCTTAGATGCACTTTAAATCAAGAAGTGTTATGCTGACATACTGCTACCCGGTATTTATTGAATAAATGTCATGAAGCAATCAAAAGGTGCAATAATATAAAGCTGTGCCAAAGAGGGTATGCACGTAAGTCCTATGTGATTTGTTGCCATAGCAAAGATAAATAGGGAAACTGAGCGGAAATTTGACATGCATCTTAGGACACTGTTTCTCTGTATAGGATGAGGCGAAGAGCAGAATACCAGCAGATGGTAAATGTGTGGTAAGTTGAGATCAAATGTCTTCATTAGCTGGCTAGCTTAGAGTCTTTTTTATTACTCGGTGCTTCTCTTCTTGTTTTGTTTGCCTCATTTTCACAAAACACTGACCAACCCTAATAACGCTTTTTTTCAGATCACCGAGCGAACCGAATCTCTGCGAAAAAGGTGGGTTAAGTGTAATTCATACGGCATGAAAATCGCTACAGTTACCTGGGAGGTCGGAAAATTTGCATTTCTGGCAATCAGTTGGAATATCCGAATCAACACAGAATTTTAAATAATTTAGTTTACTCTAACAGGGAAATTAAATGTATATGGTGAACCCCCCCCCCCCCCGCCCCTTCTGTATTTCATTGTACTTGGTCTCGTTAACGTGTTTCTTTACCACAAATCAACTTTTGTTTTCTTCCAAACTGCATAAATGAGTGTCTACTAATGCTGTCTACATGACCTGGTCATTATTTTTAGATTTTTGTGCATGTTTTGAATTTGGGTCGAAAAACTGTCTACATGGCGCCATCTTCTGGTTAAGCAATGTACTGCGTGTAAATTTGCCTTTCTATTTTCTGGATTTAACAAGCAAGGAATCCTAAAACACATTTTACACATTTTATAGTAGCTGCAGACCTGTTAAATATCACAAACTAGGTTTGTTATTGCTCCAACTGTGATTGGTGTGATTTGGACCTGCCAAATCCTCACATCCGGCACCTTTTTGTTGTCTCACAACACATCCCGGGGGTCTAAAATGGGGCTTCCAGAGCCACCAGAAACATCTCACAAGCCTAGCTTAAAACAACCTGATTACTTGTCACTGTATTTTTATTCACAGGTTATTTTCTAAAAATCTTCCACACTCCCGCATGAATTGAAGTATTATTGTTAAACTAGCAGAAACATTACTAATACTAGCAAGGGGGGCGAAAAAAAGCTCTCCCTTTGCAACCCTCTTGACAGTGATTTTTTTAAATTCATTCCTCTGCTTGTGTTTCTATTTACGCATATACAGTGTACGGTGTATTGTCATCATGTGACAATGGTGTTTCCTCTTTCTGTTCAAGTTCCAACATCAAAAAGAAGATTCCACAACCTCTTTGTGTTTCCAAGATTGACAAGAAACTCCAGCAGTATACACATGCTCTTGAGGTAAAACATACCAAGAGCGGAAATACAATGAAACCAAGTTCAGATGTATACCAGTAGTACTTTGTTTTCAAATAATTTATGACTGCAGAATCTTTGGCTGTGTAAAATACCACTTTTTTACAGTACCGTTTTTTTCCGTGTATAGTGCGCCCCCATGTATAGTACGCACCCCTAAAAATGGCATGCTGATGCTGGAAAAAAGCTTGTACCCATGTATAATACGCACCCAATTTTTATGAATTTAAAAAAAAAAAACAATTTAATTTTTTTTTTTTTTTTTTTTTTTAAGTCCCAATGATCGTCACACACGCAGGGAGGCAATGGGTCCCATTTTTATAGTCTTTGGTATGGTCTTAACTAGGCTGGATGTAATTTTTTTGTTGGCGTTGATTTCTCCGACTGCCCATAAACGCACCACCGCGCTCCGTGCGCATGGAGCGTGTTTGAAGTGAACAGCAGAGAAGAAAGGAACAAGGCAAAGTGTTGTGAAATAAAATATTACCTGTAATACGGATTTAGGTAGAGAACTGAACTCTCGCTCTTTATATAGCTGACGTGTCTTGCTCATCCGTTCTGCGCATCTGTAATGGCGGCCTCCGTATGATATCCGGTTTGCGTGTGTGCGAGAGCGAGAGAGAGCGAGAGAGAGAGCGTGCGAGAGAACGCTCAACCGTAGCGCGCCGCCGACCGCCCAACTGCACCGGGCTGGTCGATTATTGTGACAGAGCCGTCGCTGAAATTTAGAAGATATTTTTAAAGTCCTGATGTACTTTCTAAAATTTAAGTGGACCTCAGTGCGCACTGCGCAGGGAGCTTAATTTGGTGCGGTCGCGCAACCGCAGCGCGCCGGGCGCTCACTGTCGCATTGCTTAAAGAGCGCCTTTGTGTTTAAGGATGAACAGCAGAGACCAAAGGAACAAGGCAAAGTGTTGTGAAATAAAATATTACCTGTAATACGCATTTTGTTATTTGCTGATTGAAACTGCTAATTAAACTGTGAATTGAAACTAATAGGAAGAAAACAACTCTCGCTCTTTATATAGCTGACGTGTCTTGCGCATCCGTTCTGTGCATTTTATTTCACAACACTTTGCCTTTCTTCTCTGCTGTTCACTTCAAACGCGCTCCATGCGACCGCAATGCTCTCGTATCAGACGCTTGCTCGATCACCTGCTCGTTTGCTGTCCCGTGCGCGCACGAAGCGCGGTGGTGCGTTTACGGGCAGTCGGAGAAATCAACGCCAACAAAAAAAATTACATCCAGCCTAGTTAAGACCATACCAAAGACTATAAAAATGGGACCCATTGCCTCCCTGCGTGTGTGACGATCATTGGGACTTAAAAAAAATAAAATAAAATAAAAAAAAAATATATATATATATATATTTTTTTTGTACCCATGTATAATGCGCACCCCAGATTTTAGGACAATAAATTAGTTAAATTTTGCGCACTATACACGGAAAAAAACGGTATTTTTTTATACACCAAATTACTTTTACACAGGTTTCCACAAAGGAATGCAAACCAGCTAGTCCAGTCCTTGTGGATGTGATAAGTCCCATTGCACAAAAAAAGAATCTTTTTGAGGCTGGAGTGGCATGGAACCAAAACACTCTCTCAAACACACCACCAAAGGTCAGTTAAAATCTGAGTTTTGTCATACTATAGTGTGACGGAGCAGGCAAGTTAATCAAATTTGCGCCTCGGAACTGGCGGTAGCTAAGATCACTACCATACATTCACACAGTAGGTAAGTCATAATTAGTGTAAGTCAGAAAAACTATAAGTCCGGCTATAATCAAGCGTGTTTTCTTGTTGTATATGGGTGTATACTTACCCCAAGTACTGTTCTTTGTAAGTCGCAAAGATCTCTTTATTATTTCAACAACCAAAATGTTAACATTTGGCTACGAATGCAATTCGTACTATATAACTGCTCATTATTAGCACAAGTCAATAGCTATCACTTTGGCTTATACAGTGAACCAGTTTTTTTTTATTGCAGGGATACGTCTCAGTTTCAACATATGTAGAGACCATATAATAAAATATAGTTTTACCTGTTCCATATGCTTTAACTACATTTAAACTCAATAAAAACACAGAATTTAACACTGAATATTCAAACAGCAAAATATCTAAACGAATCATATAAGAAGTCAGTTTGCATGGTTCTGAAAAATAATGTGAAATTAGCATTGATGTTGCATAATTATAAACTTTCAAGCAATTTCTAATTTAACACACGTGTAGCAGCAATCTGTTCAAAATGTAACATTACTCTCAGGTAATCCACCAGGTAGATTTAAGTCCAGGAAGTATTTAATATCAGATCTTTTTCAGGAAATAAAACCCGGTGATGTTTTAAACAAGAAAAATGTGTGGGAAAACTTCAGCGAAATTGTTTCTCCCACTTCTTCTGTGAGGAATAGCAAGGTAGGTGTTTTTTGTGTTGATGTATTGTTGTACTCCCCAACTTCCTAAAAACAATGAAAAGAAACTATGATGTACAAATGAAGGTCATGTCAATATCAAAATAAGAATCTTGATTATTATACTAAATATTTTTTACGGCGTCACTGACGTAGGTAGGCTATGCATGGATTTCAGCAGATGTCCTTTGGGTACAAAAATGTCGCATATGTATTTAAATAGGGCGCCACTGGTGAGCACGTTCGCCTCACAGTTCGGAGGATGCGAGTTCGATTCCACCTCCGGCCCTGCCTGTGTGGAGTTTGCATGTTCTCCCTGTGCCGGCATGGATTTTCTCCGGGCACTCCGGTTGCCTCCCACTTCCCAAAAACATTCATGGCACTCCACATTGTCCATAGGTGTGAGTGCAAATGGTTATTTGTCTCTGTGTGCCCTGCGATTGGCTGGCAACCGGTTCAGGGTGTCCCCCGCCTACTGCCCCTAGATGGTTGGGATTGCGTTCCAGGATGCCCGCGGCCCCCGTGGGGACAAGTGGTACAGATAATTGATTGGATAGAAGGATGTACTATTTAAAACACAGGTAGGGAGGGCCGAGTGCACAGACGTGTGAACGGACACCATGACAATAAACATTGTGACACACGGGGGTATGAGGAAAAGGCGTGGATTAGCTCCACTTTGTCTGCACCACCGAGCAGCGTAGATGTTATAAAATTACCATTGTATAGAAGTGACATTACCATTAATAATGATGCGTAAAGTAACTGAAATTGCAACAAAAATGAAAATGTAATCAGTGTTGTTCTTTTCTTTTTTTTAAATGAACTTGAAAATGAACTCAGGAATCCTCAACTGGTAAAAAGTCTAAATTTGTTGTGATGGCTCATGGCAAATATGAGAAGCCTACTGATGAGGATGCTGGCAGTGACGATGCAAACTGGACAGGTAGGTTTGATGATCAGACACTACCCTAAAGAAATTGTCAAAGAAAAAGTCACAAGTATGTTCTGATATGTTCTGACTTATTATTATTATTATTATTATTATTATTATTATTATTATTATTATTATTATTATTATTATTATTATTATTATTATTATTATTATTATTATTATTATTATTATAAGATGTGCTTTGGAGTTTTTGTATTCTTACTCAAGGTACAATGTATAAATTAATTGAGGTCCAACATGGGATTGAATTTTCAATTCTAATGTTTTTTTGTGAGCTGTAAGGTTTACCACCCCAAAGGTATTCTCAAAGGTACATTCTAAGAATGTCCAAGTAATGGAACCTGAAATATACTCAGTTCATTGGGAATTCAGAAAGTACAGCTGCAAAAATGTAAGATGTTAAGATTGGGAAATCTGTTGTCTAAAATGGACATTTTTAGCTTGCATTTTTTAGGACAATGTTTTACCAGGTAAGTCAATTGAGAACATTTTCTCACTTACAATGGCAACCTGGAGGCAAGGTGTGTGAAACCAGCTCAGTGTGGCCTAGTGGTTAGAGTGTCCGCCCTGAGACTGGAAGGTTGTGGGTTCAAACCCCGGCCGGGTCATACCAAAGACTGTAAAAATGGGACCCATTGCCTCCCTGCTTGGCACTCAGCATTAAGGGTTGGAATTGGGGGGTTAGAAGGAGTGGAGCTCTTTACAAGCCATAGGCTTCGCCTCGTTGCACAGTTATTGATATAATAATATGTGCTAAACTAAGTGTTTTGCTCAAGGACACAACGACATGTGACTGGCTAGGGTCGAACCGCAAACCTGCTGTGATTGACAAACTAAGTTACACACCAAAGGGCTCTTTTAGGTTTGTTATTGTATGCAACATTTATCCGATTGGAAGGTTATGTAACAATTAGAGGCATTGGAATGTATTTCAAGCAGATGAAAAAAGCTGTTGTCATGAGAAGTTTAATTGATCTTTTTGTCAGCCAGTTTCATAAGATTGCATTTTGTTCATGTACGGGAGGATCGATAACAATTTTATATGATTTGTCTGTTAGGATAATGGTGGACTAACTTAAGTGTTTGTGTTCAGCAAACAAAACATTTGAACCAAGCCCTATTTTTTCTCAGAAGGGGCAGGGTAAAAAAAGAACAGAATCACATTTACTTGGTTTGTTTTCAGATGCAACTTATTTGCAGCCATGACAACCTGGCAGCTGTAATGACAAACTACATACTGTATGTAGTGTTTTAGGGAAATGCAAGCAGTGAAAATAAAACCCTTCAAATGTATGCAGACTTTGAACATTTACAGTAAACATCAGTGGAATAAACGAGGTCGTTGATAGCTTATTGCAGGGGTGTCAAACTCATTTTTTTCGCAGGCCGCATTGTAGTCATAGCTTCTTTCGGAGGGCCATTATGGCTGTCAACCCAAATAAATGTATGAGCACCTCATATTATATACAGTAAAAGCTACAAAACAAATTGACAAATAACTCGTTTTCAAATCAGACGAGTAAAAACTGGTCAAATATTTAAAAAAAAAGATATTATTAAAAGTGAAGACAATTTGCAATTCTAGTAATTCTTCGCAGGCCACAGAAAATGATGTGGCGGGCCGTATCTGGCCACCGGGCCTTGAGTTTGACACCTGTGGTTTATTGGAATAAAGGAACCTTAACATCGCAAATTAAATCCTATAAGATTCTTTTCATTTTAAGACAGTACGGGGGGGGGGGGGTTTAGGGGGGGCAATCAGAGTCAAAACCACAAGCAGTCTATGCATAATTACTCTCACAGCAGAAATGGTATGAGAGGTGTGAAATATGACACCGATATGCTGTATAATGCATTTTCTTCAATTTCACTTTCTTTTCATCATAAGTTTGCACACAGAAGACACAACCAGCATAACATCATCATTATTAACTTCCAAAGTTCAACCTCAGATTATGATTATTATTAATGTGTGAAGTGCCACCCCCCAAAAAAATGTTTGATTCACACTCCCATTCCAACGCACAAGTTTTATCTCTTAACATATCAGATATCTCCACTTTGCTGGCTTGTTGACTGGCCAGTTACTGACAGACATAGTACTTATTTCCCTCCATGCATAACTCCCAGGGTCGTTCTGTCCAATATTCATCTAAAAATGCGTCATCTTAGTTGATTTAGGAATGTAAATCCAAATTTATTACAGTGGTTTAGAACTGAGAAGCTAACCCCGATAAATACATAGATGCAACTTGCTACAGTACAACTAATCGAACCTGGATTCATTTTTAAAATTCACTGTTGTTTTGGTTAGCTTTTTTTTTTTTCAAATTTGTAAATGAAAAGTGCAAAGGTGCCTCGAGCACATGATGCGTTTTCACAATTCACAACTATTTACACTATTAAGACCATAAAAACACATCTTTGGGTAAATGCATGAGTGATGAGAACGAAGAAGAAATGTTCAATAAATATTATATTAAAACAATTCTTTCAAAGTTAATTTGGTTTCTTAATTTGGCTCAACCGAACACATTTGAGAATACTTAGTTCATTGTTCTCCCAGAAGGTTAAAAAAACCCTCCTCATCTTCAGTGAAGCAATAGACTAATTAATCAACCTCAGGCACATTTGTCCAAGTCACATTTCTGCTTAATTGGGTTCAAATCCTCTGGCTATTCTATTGAAGTCCTTGCGATCATCCTCCTGAGTTTTTCGCTTCATTAGTCCTCTTTCAAACACCGACGCTACTTTTGTCAATGGCTTCTCGGCTGCCTCTTTTAATTTCCTAGCATCAAATCGAGGACTGTACAGCAAGAGTGGTAAGCGATTGACAAAGGATGGAACTTCCTCTTGCTTGTCATTAGAGACCTTTTTCTTTTCCAAATCTTTTTTGGTGGAGTTGATCTGCTGCATGATTCGGTCTTTGGTCGAGAACATCTGAAAGAGGAGAGCATCCCACATACTCAGCGCCCTTGGACTTAGAGAGACCTCTTTGTTCTTGACCAAGTCTTGATTTTCACATTGTTCTGCTGACAACCTTTCCTTACTATCGCTGTTTGTGTTTTTCTTGTCACTGGACTCATCCTGAGATTTGTCCAGTGGCTTTGGAAAAGCTGGTTCCTCTGGTTCAACCACCATGTGTTTCTTGAGACGTGTCCATCCACTGAGTTTAGCTTTAAAGCCTTTTGGCTTCTGGGTTGCCTTTGACTCTGTAGGTAAGGGAGATGTTCCTGGTCCAACAGTGTTTTTCTCAGCAGTTGAAGATGCAATTGATGTCACTGACTTCATGGAGGGTTCGACTGCTCTTTTCTCTGCCACATCTGATGTATCCTTCATCTTCAAAATATCCCTGTCTTTGAGTCCAGTGATTTGCTGAGATAGCGGTGACGTTCCTTTGTTTGGGGATGGAGTTGAGACTGACACTGAAGCCTGAGGCAGAGAGGCAGGAGTGGGAGAATCAATCACAGCAGCGTTAAATATGGATGATTTTATGACAGAATCTGTTGCTGGCTCTGTAGGGGTCTCAACTGGCTCCTCTGTCAAATGCTGGTCCTTAGTGGCAGAACCTTTTGATTGGCCTTGATTGTGTGAGTTTACAACAGAAGGGTTTTGTTCTGCAGTGCCAGAAGAAGGGCATATTTCAACTTGCTTAGATGAATGTGTGGTTGGATTGCCAGACAAGTGATGGCGAGGAGGGCTGCTTTTGGTTTCTATGTTTAACTTTGTTTGATTGCTTTTTGAATGGGAATTTGGCTTAACAGGGACATAAGTGGTGCTAGAAATGCTCTTATTTTGCACAGGTACTGCGGAGGGGGTGTTGTTGACAGGAGTATGACGGGACTGGCGTAAAATCAAATGAAATTCCCGTGTTGGTGTATTGCACAATCTTGGTTCTTGTAATGAGGGGGCTCTTGGGACAACCAAAGATTTTGCATTTACAGCATTATGTGAAATGTTTTGAATTTTTTCTTCATGAATGTTATTTTCAAAATTAGCTTCCTTGTGACTCGTGTTTTCCACTCCAGTTGGAATGCCTGATAATTTCACGCAACTTTGCTCTTTTTCATCAGACTTGGCCTTTTGATTCTGTTCTATATTGTTCCTTCGTATGTTTGCAGCAACACAGCCATTTGAATTTAAAAGATTTTTCCTAGGATTTTGAATTATAGTCTCCTCAAGCGGTGTGAAAAGGGGTCTTTTGTCAATATTTTCAGCAATTATAGCTGACTCTGGATTTCTTAGCTGAGGACTTTTTAGAGTTACACGCCTCATCAAAGAGCTTGAGGGCAGATTACCTATGACGTGGGGTGTAAGATGTAATGGTTTACCACTTACCACTGGGTATGTTAAAGTCAACTCAGTGACGGGAAGCTTTCCACCAATATTGGATTTGTTCGATTTAGTAGTTTCCAAAACACATCTGTCTTTTAGGTTGTTAAGATCTCCTGATTTCAGAGGGGGAACCATATTGGTGATTGTCCTGTCGAAAGCATCTAATCCTACAAATTGCGTCTTGGATTGCTTACCATGACCGACAATCACATTCGGCTGTGTTTCTCCATTTGAAAGATTTGAGGTGTTTTTGGTATCAGTAGATTTAGCCATTAAAGGTATGGTAGGCAGAGAGTCTCCTGCTAATTCTGCAGTCATAAAAGCAATGCCATTGGTTAGCATAGAAGATGCATCAGAATTTCGTATTTGGGCTTTCATATTGGCTTTGCTCTGGTATACACGATTTCTAGCACATTCATTTTGATTTTTTAGTGATGCTCCTGGTGTGTCTGTTGCCAGCTTGGTAGCGGTAATGTTGCAATTTTCTTCATGGCTAACGTTACTTTGCAGTCTGGAAGATGGAACGCCAGTGTCGCTTGTTTTGTGAAGCATTCCGGTTTCTATATTTGGTTGGTGGTCGCTCTCCAAAGGGAATATGTTAGGGGATTTGGTTGTAATCATTGGTATGTCCGGGAGCTTGATATCACGCGCGGGGTTATTGGTTGGCAACGTATTTACAGGGCTAGTGCATGTATTCAAAGCAAAAGCGTCTCCTAGGTAACACATTTTGTGACCCACTGTCTTGTTCTGTGTGTGATTGTGTTCAGAACATGCAGAAGGTCTTCTAGGCTCATCTTGAAGCATTGATTCTATAGCAGTGAAAGTTGGCTTTTTAATTTCAGTTTCAAATTGGCAGCTTCTCTTTGTGTTTTGGGGGATTTGATTAGTATTGGTCATGGCAGAGGGTGAAATGTCATGAATGTTAACAGTGTGTGGGTTAAACTCAGTACTTCCTTTTATGTTTTGTTTAAGCTGCTCTCTTTGGCTGTGCAAAGCTTTGTGATCCGTATTGATACATGGTTTGCTATGTGATAAATTATTTATTTTATTGATTGATATTGAGCCAACACCATTTCTACTTTTGCCAAGTTTTCCCTTTGAATTTGTGACACCGGTTTGGTCAAAAGGATTGTCTAGTTGTGTGTTTGTACATTGTGTTCCTGTCGTTGAATCTTGCTCCAACAGCTTGCCATCAACGAAATTACTGTTCTTGTTTAGGCATGGGGACATATTTGTAGCTGCCATTGTAGGAAACATTGTCACAGTCTGTGTGTGCACCTCACCTGCTTTGAGGGTTGGCATTGGAACCTCAGAGTATGAGGCCTTTCGTGCAGATACATCAACTGTGGACTGACAAATGTGTTTCTGTACCAAGCCAAGAGGAAGCTCAGGTCTTATTTTTTCCAAACTAGATGTTCCAAATGAAGGTATTTCCACATGTAGACTTTTGATCTCATGGCTTTTCTCAAATATGTCTTTGTTACCTCTGACAGTCCGCTCTGTTCGGCGTTTGGAATCCTTTGGCGTTGAAGGTGGATACACAGAATTTACAGATTCACTCTCCAATGATGGTCGCTTTTGATGTCCATTGAGTTGTTTAGGTGAATCAGGTTTTGAGACACAGTCATTCTCTGAATGTGTTTTGGTGAAAGAGGTCAGCTGAATTCTGTGGGATAGAAGGCTTTGATACGATGTTAGAGTTCGAATCCCATCATGAGCAGCATACTGAAGAGGAGTAAGTCCATAATATGTTGATTGTGCTTTGGTTTTAGAGGTTGTTAATGATATCCGATTCTCCAGGAGTGATGACAAGGACTTGCGTGCCTCAACAATTGGAGGACGATAGGAGGATGACGGTTGGCTAAAGCTTTTGGAATCTTGTGGGTAGATCATTGCTGTCTCGGTCTGTGGTGCTGTGCAGAAAAATGATGGGACATTTGGAAAAAATGCAGCATCTCTTTGTAAAATGTGGTCGTTTTTCAAGTTTGGGACAGATTGTCTAAGAGCAGAGTCAGGCATAGTAGCATGTGGTGTGAAATTTTCTCCAGAAATGCAAGAGTCAGCGGTACAGCTTAAATTCAGGGTACTCCTACAAGTATCTCGGACAGCGCTCCCTTTGTGATCGGTATTTTGCCTTTTTGTGTAATTGTCAATCATATTCTGCTGTACTTCTATTTTTGCGGCACACATTTTGCCGCGAAGAGACTCAACGGAAATTGAGGGAGCAAATTCATTTTGACAAGACTTTAAATCTGTACTTGTTATAGACAACAGAGGATCATTTTTAGGTATCTCACCAGAGTGACTGGATAATCTTGACTGTGTGCACAACACAGTCTTGGGTTTTCCACATGCAATTGTGGGCACAGCTGGTTTCTGAGGTTTTATTTCATCTGGAGCTTTTTTGTCCATATGTGTTACTGCTAATGACTCTTCTTTGGTGCTTTGATGTATCGCTGTCGGGTCTTGATTGGAAGGAGACTTAGAGATCTCATTAAATCTTGCTTTTGATGTATAAATTGAATTTTTAGGACCATCACACCTTGTCTCTTGGGATAAATGCCTTACCAAGTTATCATTACTGATAGGTCTCGGGGTCCAAGAAGTTGATGTATGGAGTAGATGATGCTCTTTTCCTTCCATATGGTTGGGATTAAAATGATCTTTTTGTGTGTTTGAAACTGATACCAGCACAGGAGCAACAGGAGGCAGGTCTGCAACTTGAGAAGGTGTTGGGTCGGAACCATAGTTTAGGATGGCTGAGGATGGTGTCAGGTTATGAGTTGATATTTTAGGATTGGACTCTGACACAGTGATAGGATGGTCTGTCGTGTCTGACCTAAGAGAATCCAGTGACACTGAATTGAAAGCATCTTGAGGTGAGGATGATGGAATCCACTGCATTCTTGGTGCGGTGGACGAATTTAAAGGTGGCATCACTTCATCAAATAAAAATGCGGAGCATTCATATAGTGGTGCCACCTGCTCTCCAGAAGTCTTAATCTGTCTTTTGTAGGTATGTGGCAGATTGCCATCCCATTTCTTGTAGGAGCTGCTTTCAAGAAGAGGAAATGTAGATGCAGATTGATCAAAGGAGTCTAGTGGAAGAGCAGACCACAAGGATTCCGCAGTGCCGACTGAATCCGGTGTTCTGGGTGGACTGGACAGGTCACTGTGCTCAAGATCTGTACTGGCTTCATTTACAGGTGACAAACAGGAACGAAATGGGACAGGTGTCTGGGAGAGACTGCCCTTTCTCTTGGCTCTCTTTTTCTTTAGTTTTTGAAGCCTCACATTGTCTTTGGCTGGTTTCGGGAGTAAAGGTGGTGGATATTGCTGGGAAAGCCCCGACTCAAACCCGTTGCTCACTTCCATCAGCATATCAAGTCCTGCAAAAGATACAGAGGTATATCAACCAACTTTTTTTTGGACACAAAATGTTAAAATTACAATAAGAATCAGAGCATAAATGTCTGTTTTGACTCCTCTGGAGTACCGAAAATAAAATACCGTATTTTCCGAACTATAAGTCGCAGTTTTTTTCAAAGTTTGGCCAGGGGTGCGACTTATACTCAGGAGCGACTTATGTGTGAAATTATTAACACATTATTACTTGATCATTAACACATTACTTACTTACTGGTAGTATTATCACTTCACATGTTATTTTCAGACTAAACCGCATGAGGGTGCTCTAGGCCTGCGGAATAATTGGAACTGCAATTGATGAGTCTGAATCCATCCACCGACTTCGGATGGTTTGATAAACTTGTTAGTTACGTTATAGTTAACTGACAGATTGCTTGTGTATAGTTATATAGGCCTGTGGAATAATAGGAACCGCAACTGACAATGAGTCTGACATCACCGCCACGTGTCGTTTACACAGAGGACGAAGATTTCGATGGATTTAATGATTTGGAGTGACACGGACGGTTCGATAAACTTGTCATTTGTTATGGTTATTTGATATATAGTTTATATATAGTTATATAGGCCTGTGGAATGATTGGAACTGCAACTGACGATGAGTCTGAGGTCAGCGTTACAACCAAAGAAGTGCTCCCATTGACAATCAATGACGCAGAAGTAAACAAAACCATAGAACCAATGTCATATTTTTATGTTTAGGTTATCAGAGAACACCACATACGATGGGACAAAAGTGTTACTGTAAACGCCCTTAAGAAAAAACAGATAAGAAAAAAATATCTTGTACGTACGAGACCTTATAGGACTTATTGGAGGTTTGCTTCATTTTGCACCAAGGAATACTTGAGCCCTGACTGAGTGACCCTCGCATTCTTGATCTCCTCCATGCCATTCTACCCACTCAGTACTCCCCCCCCACTTTGTAATGCCACCCCACTCCTGGATGGATGGATGGATGGATGGATGGATGGATGGATGGATGGATGGATGGATGGATGGATGGATGGATGGATGGATGGATGGATGGATGGATGGATGGATGGATGGATGGATGGATGGATGGATGGATGGATGGATGGATGGATAATTGTTTCATCTTGAGAAGTAATAAGTGTGATATTTCCTTTTTTTCCCAGCCTGAAGAAAAATGGAAGAGGGACATGCCATTTAGGATTTCCCCCCAAAACATTTACATCTAAAACCGTATCGCCTTTGTGATTTCCGTCATCCATATATTTGAACATATATTATGCCGCTTTACTCAAATGTTGTAAAGCTTACCTATCACACCTATTACTTTTTAGCAACATTTTGGAAACTTTGTTTTTAGACATGTATTCATTTATGCTACAATACTTTATCTTGTAATATAATAAAATAACTATATTTTTTCTTAATCTCGTTTGATCTCTGATTTGTTTGTGTGTGATTTACTGCATAAGTCATTTGCTAGTTCGCATTAGTAGTGTTCATGTCCATCGTGTTCTACTCTGAATTCTTATTTCCTGCTCTGACACTGAATAAAATGGCTTCATGTCTCTGAGCTAAATCTGTAGTTGAAATTAGAATATGAGCTCTCATCACTGACTCATTTACACATTTTAAAAGTCTTAATTGGGTCATGAAGACGATGCCTTTCTACCAAAGGCAATACTATTAGAAATAGAAAGGCACGTAAAGCTGTTGCTTATGGCAAGGATACATTGAACCGATGACAAGCTTCTTTTGAAAATAGTCTTTCAAGGAGGCGGTCAAATTCGAGAATGACCTTGGCATGATATAAAAGTAACTGACACATGGGTAAGAGGGTAAAGAGGTGCAAGCAATGCAGGAGGGGCAGGGACTTTAAGCCAACGAGGGAGTACTTAAGAAACTGCTAGGAAAACATTTGTTTTACTAATAGAAAGATTTGGTTTCATTTAATAGCAATGTAAAAAGACATCCAGTATTATAATAAATGGATATGGATATTTTTTTACTTTGCCACAAAGCAGAGTTGCTTTTATTTAAGTGCAAACATGAGTGGAATTGGCTCCTTTCAGTTTGAATAGTTTATTTAGCTGCCACTAGAAAATGGTCTGCAGTCTAAATTTAGTCTGGGGGAAATAAGAGCAAACATTCTGACAGTAAGCACCTGTTGCGTGATGTCTTACACTCCGAGAAACAACATCAGTCTCTTGGAAATCAATATGGGGCGTAAAATCCTCCCAGAGCTTCTATAAGCTTGGACTTGTGTC
Organism: Syngnathus typhle; assembly: GCF_033458585.1. Classification (NCBI taxonomy): domain Eukaryota; kingdom Metazoa; phylum Chordata; class Actinopteri; order Syngnathiformes; family Syngnathidae; genus Syngnathus; species Syngnathus typhle. The sequence goes on along the minus strand of NC_083741.1, from coordinate 8,747,254 downwards.
TGGCAGTTTATTGGAATCATATTCACAGACTTTGAGAGAACTTCCAAACCTTAAAGTGTGTTTTTCATGAAAACAACCAAACAGTAGAAAAGAAGGGATAATATACATCATCAACGTTATAAATGAGCACCATCTACTATCTGGTCTGCAGTAAATATAAATTTGGGTTGTCAAAGCAACTCCAATGGCAAGGAGGCAAGCTGACACATGAGAAGTCCCTTTTTAAGGCTCTGTGCTGGGGTGTCTTGGCTTACGTCGAGGCTGCTCAAAGGTGGAAAGTGTAAGATCATCTCTGCAGATAAAACTGTGCCATGACCTCAACAAATGTATCTATAAATAACATAATTTAAAAAGAAAAAAAGACCAAGCCCTTTTATCATATATATATGGGGTTGACGTATTGCAAATTTGAAGAACACGCTGTGTACCCAATAGGAGAAATTGGTGCTGCTTTTGTTTTGCTTACTCTTGTACAGTAGGTACAACAGTTCCATTATTACAGGTGGGGTAAAAACACTCAACTAATGTTTCATAGCAATTTGATAAAAAACTAACAAGATGTCACATTTGTGCACGTTTTGGGAAGTGAGTCACTCACTTTGAAGCACAACACTGTGCAGAAACACCGTTCCATTTTTGTTGTTCCTCTTTTGGAGCAACTGTATTATACTGTCTTGCATTCCATGCATTTAAGATTTCCAATTACGCACATGCTGCTAGCTAGGCCAATGCGCTGCATAGAGGAAAGCATCTGGCACTAGGCCAGACAAGGATACATCGAAATATCACCAGCTTGTCAATCAAGCAACACAGTTTGACTGCTTTACCTTTGGTGAGAGGATGTTGGGACAAACTGCTCTCTGCTTGTTAATCCCGGCTCAGAGTGCCACTAGGCCGTCTCATCCTCTAGCGAACTGGAGCCTTAAGGAGAGAGACACAGTGCAGTGGGTACTCCAAAAATAAAACACTTGCCTCCAATGCATGTTGCAGGCAAACATGTTTTTTTTTCCAGGCTGTCTGACATGATCAAGGTGCAGCCCCTACAGGCAGCCAATAGCCACCTCACCTGGTGGAGGAATTTCAAAGTTGAATACACTGTGAGTTACAGTTTAAAAATAACACTTAAAAATGAGTGCATTGGAGTGTGTGGGTGTAGCGTGGCGGCATTAAACAAAAGCTAAAGTCACGGGTAGCACGATGTCCTAAAGGTTAGCACTTCTGCCTCACAGTTCTAAGGTTCAGGTTTCGAATTTCACTCCATCTGGTTCACGTCTGTGCTCTCCTTGGGCCACTCAAGGACATTCACATCATTGAAACAACCCATTTGTTGTCTTAAGTTGTGTGCAACGAGTGTTGTCCTTTTGGAAAGTGAATGTTTCCTTCCACAGCATTCCTGAGCGGTTTCTCATAACTGTACAATGCTGGATTATTAATTTTTATTCTTTAAACATGTCTAGTCCTGGCAGCATGGTGGGGCACGTCACCGTGCAGAGGTTGTGGGTTTAATTCTGGTTTTATTCAACGCTGGAAGGATGTCTTGTCCTCCTATTCCTCCCGCTTAAAGACATACCCACAGCATGACACTACCATGACCATGCCTCATTGTTGGGTTGGTACTGGTCAAGTGATGACGTTAAAGCTTAAGAGTTATAGAGTAGAGAATTTATGGTGACATAATGAGCTTTTCACAGAAGAATGCCCTCCGTCTGAATCACTCTACCATAAAGGCCTAATTGGCTTCAGAGATGCATGCATCATTGACGAAAGCCCATTAACTGACGGAAATGGAAACACGGACCGTTGTCTCACGTGTGTAATCTGCAAAAACACGACCTTCAGACCAAGTGGCTGTAAATTAATTGGAGGTGAATAGTACACAAACTATTCATATACTCATATACAGTAAAAGTTACAAAACAAACTGACAAATAACTCGTTTTCAAATCAGACGAATAAAAACTGGTCAAATATTTAAAAATAAATAAATAAATAAGTGAAGACAAATTGCAATTCTAGTAATGACACTCGAATTTGATGCACAATTTGTATTTGCGGGCCACATAAAATGATGTGGCGGGCCGTATCTGACCCTCGGGCCTTGAGTTTGACACCTGTGCTCTAGGTTAAAGTAAATAATTTTAAACCTAAATCACGTTGATGTTCTTGATGTTTTTGTGGAGGAGGACACCTCGTTGAGTCCGTGTGGGTCTGAACTTGAAGCAGATGAGAACAAACAAGAGAGTTGAAGGTGCCAAAGGAAAAAAAGTGCCAAATTAACTAGGACTGCAGTGTGACCCCTGTCTTCCTGCTGGGCTTCCCTTGTTGATGTGTGACGAACGAGACCCCCCTTGGAAAAACGTCGCCCCTGCGCCCCCTGACTGGTTCGGCGGCAGGAACGGATTACATAAGTGAATGTGAGGCTTTTTAAAGCTCTTTGGCAGCCAGCGTGTATGGTGTCGATAGTCTGATATAATCCACCGTTTTATTCAAATTGTAATTCTCATCTGTTGAAATCATTTGAATCAGCTAGGTTGCAGCAGGGAGACATGAAAAACCAGCAGAACAACGTCCCCTGAGAACATGCCTGATCTAGTGAATGCATATCGCAGCCAGTAGACAGCGACGTGCATTCAGGGTTAGTGAGTTAGTAGGCAAGTGAGGCACTGCAAGTGTCCTGTTCTCAAGTGTTGGCCACAACTACAGTAAGTGGAAAGCAAATATGACCTCTTTTGATTGATTGAATATTTATTGATCCCCAGGGGTGGGGAAATTCAGGCCCCAGCAGTATCCATACCACAGAGTGGGTACACAAAAGACACACAGATGGCATGAGCGCAACTCAATAAGTAACAGCAGCCAACCAGCACCCCTCAATACAAGAAAACACCCCAAAACACACAAAATAGCCTCCACGGGGTCCATCAACAGGTGTAAGGGCAGTCCAGTTCAACGGCGCCCAATGGAGCGTGGTCGTGAATCCGTGAAAACATCACAAAGCAGGCCAACGTGTGAGCAGCGTCCCAGGCACCCAGTCGGGGCACGTGCAGATGGTCACCACGGGGCTAGCATGGCGAAAGTCGTTGGTTCCGACGAGCACGAGGGAGCGGACTCCCCACAGGGGTTGCTGCTGCAAGGCCAAGGCGAGGGACCCGGTCATCACTGGCCGGATAAGCAGGAAGCCGTCGTAGAGGTACGCCGGTCTCGACCGATGATCCCGGTCCCAGGAAGAAAAAATAAATAAATAAAATATTCGATCCGAAGTCATACCGAGGTGCGGTAGAAGGCACCAGCATCGCCGAATGGACAAAAAGACAGAAAGAAAAAGGAGAAAAGAAGGAAATAAAGAGGAAAAGAGAGAACACTGCTGGGAGGCAGCCACTCACGGCGCCATACCAAGAAAAAGTATAAAAGTGTTGAAACAATGTGTAAGTCTGAGTTGATGATGATGAAATGATCCAATGGTGGCTCCAGTGATGATCCTCTTGGAATGAAGAGTCTGCTGTGTTTTTTCCTCCATTTTGAAAAAGAATCCCACCTATAAAAGCAGGCTGCAGGTACATGTAAGGATGCTTCAACTATTCTGTATGAGAAAGCAACAATGCCTAAGTGGTTGTGATACTTTCTTACTTGTGATGTCACATACATTTCCTCTGCACATTCATAACCGTTTTTATTAGAGCCTGTGTTACAGATATTGGCTCAGTCTCTCTGCATAGAGCAATTGAGGAAAAAAGTATGTGTAAAGAAAAAATATGGTACAAAAAAACAACGCAGGGACACAATGTTCTTTACAATTCAGAAATATGTGCAAATTTTGCTCTGCAAGACAGAGATATGATCTAAATGAGGTTAATGAGATTGCATTAAAAATAAAAGGAGCAAACCCAAAGGCAAGACTGGATTGTTACTATCTGGATTACGTGTCCGGACACGGATTCCATTTTAATACCAGTTGTAAAGGGGATCTAGGACTCTGGTGGACTGCACTAAACCTTGACACCAAAATACCAAAAATCAATCCATTTTAAATTTTACTATAGGTGCTCACGTATATATTAATTTCATAAATGGTGGGTAGATAGATTTCCATGGGAATGTTTCATACATTTCATGGGCTTAATTTGATTTGACTGCAACAATGCAACAATGCGTCATGCAGCCATAAATGTGTGTGAAAACAATGTGGGCATCTACAATGAGCTTAGCACCTCTGCTGGCATTCTAGTATGTAACAGAATGATATATTCTTACTTGATGGATATTCAGTAGAATGTCCGACATACCGTTGCCACCATATTTCAACTGGCTGTGCCAAAGGGATTTGTGACCTTTCTAAATCCAACAGAAAACCCTTGGACATCTTCTTTGACAAATACACTAAAGAAGCAGCTAATAGAGAGAAAAGTGTTGAAACAATGTGTAAGTCTGAGTTGATGATGATGAAATGATCCAAGGGTGGCTCCAGTGATGATCCTCTTGGAATGAAGAGTCTGCTGAGTTTTTTCCTCCTTTTTGAAAAAGAATCCCACCTATAAAAGCAGGCTGCAGGTACATGTAAGGATGCTTCAACTATTCTGTATGAGAAAGCAACAATGCCTAAGTGGATGAGATACTTCCATTTCAACGTTTTGTTGCTGTTCTTGTTCTGATTTTACAATTTCTGACTGGGATGCCAGACTGATTGACAAATTGATTTATGAAGTGGCTGACAAACACTCAGTGACAACCACACACACACACATGCACGCACACACACACACACTGACTCTCTCCATTGTCTGGATGCCAAGCTGATGTGTAACTCCCCCCCCCCCCTCCTCTCAGCCTTCCATCACTGTAAATTTAGCAACAGAAGCTTCTCAGCTGCTCCTTTCCAAAACCCGAGCCCTCGTCTCCCATCCACAGTATTTCATCCATCTCCTTCTCTGGGGTCATGGCTGGCCCCCTCCCCACATTTCCCACTCACAAACATATTCTACACCCACACCTCACTCTCATCCCACAGCCAATAAGGGCCAGATGAGCTCAAGTATCACTGTAACACAAGGACATATTCTCTGAGCAGAGGCTGTAGATTGTGCACACCTTCATCTTGGTCGTCACAGGAGCTTCTCTTCCGCTCTGAGGTAAGCACTGGGCACACGGGAAAATTCGCTTTCAAATTAAATATACTGTTGCTTGAATTAGTTTTTTACTGCATATACAGAGAACATTCAGCAGGGCAATCTGAGCCATGTGATTCTGGACTGTCGGAATATATCATCAAGTGGCATATCTTTAAAATTCTGGAAAGTTCTAATGTTCATTGCTGAACATTTTAACCATGTGGGAATATTTTTTATAATTCCGTTTTCATTACTCTCGAGTGATGGGCTAGTAATGTGTGTCATTTTCAGTAAAATTTAAAACCTTTTTCCTTCTCGGACTCTACTCGATGATTGTGATTCATCTATTTCATGTAGACATTAATAGGCAGTTTTTATTACTGTGAATTGATATCACCCAAGAAAATTAAGAAGTAGATGCTACTAATCAACTACTACAACGACTACTAATCGATGAATAATAATAAACTGACGATATTAATGATAGTGAAGTTGGCCCGGTCAGTTGACGCTTAACTAAGATGATATAATTGACAGTGATGTGATCTAATTTCTTGATATTAATTTGAATTACACTTATTACAGTTAAACGATTTTTTCTCCTTCTGTTGAAGTATCAAAGTTCAAAGTTCACGTTTTTCAATTCCAAATGACGGTTCTAAAATTATACTGTACAGCATTTCTTAAGTTTTTGTCAAGGGGTGAAATGGACCCTCAGCTATGCGGGCACTTATACCTGAACATCTGCAAATGATGTCTACGTGTGTTCACAGATTTAGCAACAGGTCTCAGGTTTTGCACACAAGCAGACTGGAAAGTGATTTATATTTCATTGAAGTACTAAAATGTGTGCATATTTATCACATGCACATATGCAGTATCACAAGTTGAATCCTGCTCATCTCACTCGTCAGTGTAACGAACTTTAATCTGATACGGATGCCGGGCTTGGGAAGCCGGCTGTCACTTTGGTGATATATGGCATTTAGATGCAGTAATAATAAACTAAGTCCTGTTGGCTGGTAGGGGCTTTGCCCCTCCCCTGTGTCAGACTGATGTATCGGCCTATAAATACATTTCAGATCTGCAATCAGTTTGACCAGGGATGGGTGTCTCCCTGGGCTCATCTGTTCCGTTGCAGTTTTAGAGTCAGAAAGACTCAGAAATATTCCTCAGCACTGAGTGTTCACATACTAAAGAAATGAAGTGGCCATCCACTAAATATACAGAGCGCTGATGTGTAGGTATGTACTGCCTGAATACTGAACACAACGGAGACACGGCTGTCAGCTGTGAGTCGATCAAAGTTCTCGTTTGTTGGAAGTTGATGCTGATTGGCTGCTGGACTCCAGAGGCTCCTCCCTCTGGTCCAAGCCTGAGGATTAAAGCAACTATTTGGACTGTGCTCTTCAGCTGATGAGTAGAAATATGATCCTCAACTAATCCTTTAAGTCCTCTGCACCTGTGCCCACCGCTAAGTGTGAAGGAGTCATCTACCGAGACTTTTTATACATCAAATATGATCCAGTCGCGTACAGTATACAGAAACCGTGTCATTTCAGCTTCAATTGAGCTCTTCCCCTCTCACTTCTGCTTTACTTAAATAGCAATGTGTTGCAAGAGGTGTTTAGCGTCAACACACACCGTTGGAACACACTTTATCATAGAATTGCTCGTGTTGGGGATTTTCAGCACTTCTGCATCGATCAAAGTCATTCAGTTTGCTTCTTTACTCTTGCCGTTAACCTCTTAAAATAGCTAACCTAATCAACAGTTGATTTGTAATTTTCAATTTACACACATCATTGTAGCTCCGATACTGCATCATTTTCTGTTTGTTGTTACAGTGATGCAATAAAAGATTCATTTTATATATTTATGTTTATGTCCTAAATGTGGATTTTGTGATTGTGTTTTTTTAACGACAAGAGACAAATTTCTTGCGCGTTCTAACCTATTTGGCCAACAACAATGATTCTGATTCTAATTATGTGATTCTGAACAATGGAACGTGTCAGGCTGCTTGACATTTGATTTGATGTTATTTTTACACCTTTTCATCAAAACAATGCAAAAGAATAAATACAGAAATAAATGTCAAAGTGACGGAGAGGCAGCTATTTTAACACCGTGGTCTCATGAGGCTCTTTGTCTTTGCCCTCAGCTGCAAGGTCTGCCGTCACCATGTCCGACACTGAGGAAGTGTAAGTGCATCACACATTGTCAGTCACTAAACACCCTGTGTTCACACGTTAACTGATGATTTTCAACTTGAGGATGAAATGACAGATCGTAAATTCATGTTAAGTTGATTTCTGACTTGTGTTCATATTTCAGGGATCAGTACGAGGGTAAGTAACCATTCAGGAATGTTTGGGTTTGCAAGCATCCACAACAGTTTCAGTTGTCAATGTCCAGATCAGGCATGAAAATGTTCTTTGAAATTGATAAAATTAGTTATTTTCTTTGTTGTTGCCTTGTTGAAGAATGTTCCCTTGTCCACACCTGTCCTAGAATAAAACGTTGGCAATAATGTGCATGATGGAAATGCACAGATAGAAGTAGATTGATCTACAATACTGTCAAAAGCTAAAGTACAAATTGCAATACATACTGTACCTCCATGTAATGTAAGAAAGTCAAAGGGCTCTATTTTTGGAGAGACTGAATCAGCAATGACGCACGAATGCCGGTGAATTTTTGGGCCAGTGGAAGACTCGTGCGGGTTTGCCAATTTGACAGACCAGTCCCTGCCAAAATTGGTGGACCGTCTACCATGTTGAAATTCTAGTGTGACTCACGCAACACATTAAAAGGGAATGAGAGGAGTTGCTTCGATGATTGAAGTTGGTTGTGACCACTCCCACAGCAGTGCAGTTCTCCATCCCTCAGATCTGCCGGCTTGCACTCATCGGCGAAATTACTAACACTTGGTCTAAGCATCCTCCGTGCAGTTATGCCTCTCACGTTGCAGGATTTATGCCATTTCCAAAAGTAGAGCCCAGTGTGTCAAGTGTGTTTATAACAGATTATGAGGTAGAGTATACAGTACAGTTAAAATGATGTTAACAGATTCTTTTTTTTTTCTTCCCCATCCATGCTATTTTTTCAAAACTGAAGACGAGGAAGGTAAACATGTAAACCAGTACTGAGCTGTGAAGACCTGTCTCCACTAATTTGTTAGCTTCTGGGTTCCATGCTTAAGTTGAAGTGTTTGGCAAAGACAGCTGGTGTTTAGTATTACAATACATATTATCACTTATCTATTGGTTTGCTATACTTTATTTTTCCAGGAACAAAGTCTAGAATAATTGAATGTAAATGCTCATAAAAGATCAAACTGTCAGTCACATTCCAAACAGTTGCTATTATTATTTGTGTGTGGAGGTGAAGGCCGTCATTATTATTATTATTATTATTATTATTATTATTATTATTATTATTATTATTATTATTATTATTATTAGTAGTAGTAGTAGTAGTAGTAGTAGTAATAGTAGTAGTAGTAGTCATAGTAGTAGTAGTAGTAGTAGTAGTATTTATTTTTTGTATGAAGAGCAACAATATATATCAAGGTACTGAGTTCTATTTAGTATGTGTCTATTTATGTGTCTGGAAAAAAATAAAATTGAAGAGTTAACTAACACACAGCTGACAGTCAAACAGTTCAAGTTAAGGGTGTATTGCTGACTTCGGAGTGTTTTCAATTACATGGTTAAGCAAAAAAATGGGATTGAGCTTTTAGGCTCACTACATTTATTTTCTTGCCATGTGATTAGTGCAAATTGTCATTGAGGTCTTTCACACAACTGCCATGGAAGTGGAAAACAATAACAATTATAATATGAGATAGATAGATAGATAGATAGATAGATAGATAGATAGATAGATAGATAGATAGATAGATAGATAGATAGATAGATAGATAGATAGATAGATAGATAGATAGATAGATAGATAGATAGATAGATAGATAGATAGATAGATAGATAGATAGATAGATAGATAGATAGATAGATAGATAGAGAGAGAGATAGAGAGAGAGAGAGATAGATAGATAGAGAGAGAGAGAGAGAGAGAGAGAAAGAAAGAGAGAGAGAGAGAGAGAGAGAGAGAGAGAGAGAGAGAGAGAGAGAGAGAGAGAGAGAGAGAGAGAGAGAGAGAGAGAGAGAGAGAGAGAGAGAGAGAGAGAGAGAAAGAGAGAGAGAAATCAGCTGGTATAGGGTCCATTTTACCAGCAAGCCTAATAAGGAAAATGCTTTTATTATATGATTAAATGTTGATGGTAAATAGCTTTATTTAAAAAAGGAAGTAAGGATGTTCTTACAACATTGCCTCAAGACATGGAAAGGTTTCAGTTACTGTAGTTTTCCATTTCACCAAGTTCTCCATGGCTCCTGCGTGAATAGTCAAATGACTCCCATCATCATTCTTCATCACAATCGTCATCATCTGTGTTTCTCTTTGTTTTCCAGCAGCGCCGTCCCTCGCTCACCAATTCATCTTCTGTGTAACTAAAGCAATCTCTCACTTTTGTTTTTTAATGGCTCTGTCATGTCTGTGGTCTTCATTAATGGCCTCCTCCGACACCCTCTCCTTGGCGGTTTGGTGCATGCCGTAGCCCAGGAGGAGCTAGTAGAAGTAGAAGTAGCCCCTGAGGCGGAGGCCCAGGTAGAAGCAGAGCCAGAGGTAGAGCCTGAACCTGAGGTAGAGCCTGAACCAGAGCCTCGTGAGGAGGAAGGTACGTGCCGTGGGCAGTCTGTTCTCCCTTCTCCCGCTACCCTCTCAGCTCTCTGCCCTCCAGGGCAGTCGGTACTGCAAAACATAGTCAGCTTCACTCGCCAATCAACTGTACTGCCAGATAAATGGGTTAGTGTACGTTACTGAAATTTGACCTTTGGCACAAAGCGTATGCTTTCAAACTGTGCAACCTGAAGCTCTTTATAGGGCATGGAAATACATTTTGGAACGCAAACTACGAATAAGGCAAAACAGATGTCACCCGCATCGCTCAAAGGCAGAAGAAACTGGAGAATAGAAATGAAAGGAAAGAAAAATCTATATGTATCATTTCATTTTATTTTTAATAGCATTTTTTTAAATACCAAGGTAAAATAGAGTCTCTGTATGTCTACAGTACTGTACACTAATTTTCTGTAGTTGAAATACAGTATATCAGCTCTTTGCCCTATAAAGGGCTAAAAGAAAATGATTTAAAAAAAAATCCTTTAGGTTTAGAAATTCACGAGATGGATACTAAAATGATACCATGCTACATGATTCATGGCCTTCGCATTATAGAAGCATGCAGGCAAGCATTGTTGTGCTTTGTGACATCACAAACATGCATGTAAGAAACTGAAATTGATGATTTTGAAGTTAAATTTTAGATTGGTTGGGGCATCATAAAACATGTTTTAGGGAATAACCTGATCACCAGAGGCTGTGTCCTGACACTAAAAAGGAGACAGATTTGGACTGATCAAAAATGGGATTCTTTTTTAAAAGATGACGCTGGTTCTCAAAAAAGCAAATTCAATTCTGAACTGCACAATTAGCTATCTATAAAAATAAAAATAAAATACTGAGCATGACAAGTGGTCTTTTGTCATTGCGACTACAATAGAAACCAGCCAAGACGTCACATGTTAACTGAGGAGCATGCTCATCTTACAATACTGTGCTCCCAATTTCATTACTCCCTAAAAACCAAAGTGACACTCGAATATTTACTGCCAAAGTCCTCAAAGAAGACTTTTCAATGTGTGGGTAGACTCTGGCGAACAGGGCTCTGTTGCACCTTGCACTTCAGTCTGGTTCTAATAAAGAACCCTAAAGTGCAGCACCATCAGTTTTAGATACATAATTAAAGCAAAACATTCCGTTGAGTTTACTACATTCGTGTGTAATGAAATGTGTATAAATTGTTAAGCGTGAGAAGAAGAAATTCAACTGCTTTTACATAATTTAACTGCCCCATCTCATCCGAGGTCTCGAATAAAATTGTGCCTTATTGTGTTGAAAAAAAAATATTTTAATATAAATTGATTCTGAACTTTTGTTAAAGGCCATCACACCTTGGATGACATGTCATTTTATTCTGACATCATGTAAAAGCTATTTGTTCAACCCTCATTACTCCATTGTTAGAATCGTACTTTTGTTGTGAGTAGATGAGAAGCAAAGCGAGCGTGGCAAACTGCAACATGATATTTCCACTGGGGTGTTGGCATTAAATGCAATGGTTTGATATCGGTGTCGTTCAAAATCCTACTCTCTGTAAATGACATGGCGGGGAGTCGCTGCGTGATCTCGAGCTTTTGATGTGGTGCTCTCGAAAACAAAACAGAAATACACCATTATGCAGTGGCTCCTGCTGACAATGCAACACCCCAGTTTGGTAAATGGGCCTCAAAAGCCATGCATTGTATAGTGGCAGCAAGCAAGTCTGATAACTAATGAATTCCCTTCTGCCCTTGCTTTGGACGCTTGCTGCATGCAGACGACTATGAAGAGGAAGGTATGTTGGTCTAGATTATCTGAATTTATTTGCTCTTTTTCTGTGCAAAAAGCTTTTTTGTTGTTTTTTTTTTTTTCATGCACCAACTTGGTTTCCAAAGAAAGGTGGAAGTAACTTAATCTCCTCATTAGCCAAACCTACTGAGGTGTTATTAAAGGAACATAATGAAGCAAAGACGCAGAGCCATGCTTAAACAACTCATCTCTGCCTCTTCTTTTCTTTGCATGAATGTGTCCCACCAGTGGAGGAGGGAGATCAAGATGGTACTTTGTATTTTCTGCTGAGTCGCTATTGCTTTGCTTGTTTCTGATTTGTTCCTGTGTTGGAATGGGGCTCCCTTTAAAGACAACTTTACGATCATCTCCAACTTCAGTATTATACTGTAAACTCTCCCTGTTGGAATCGAGCTGTGTTTTTACCATGCACATCTATTAACAGTTATTCGACTCATTGGTTTCAAACGAGTGTCAAACTATTGAGGTAATTTGTGGTACGAGATTAACTGGTCATGTTTCCTACATACACTAATTGACCAAATTAACTCAATATCTCAGGATTAGTACAGTATGAACTTGGGGTACTTAACAGGGATTTGGCAACCATGTTGTGGAAAGTTTTTCTAAAATTAAAACTCACATCATTCAACTGTCGTCTGGAGTTGTGAAACCACTTGTGATGTAACACATGGATCCTCCCCCTGATTAACCAACATGTTGGACTTCATCTTCTTCCACATTTGAGCCTCTAACCATCTGATCTTTCTTGCCTCTCTCCCTGTTCTTTTTCTCATTCTTATGGCGCTGAATCTCCAGAAGAGAAGCCAAAGTTCAAGTGAGGAAGTTCCTGACTTTTGTGGACACATTTTGTTGTCGCCATGTGGGTTACTCATTGTGTTATTTTGTTATAGGCCAACTGCTCCAAAGATCCCAGATGGGGAAAAGGTTGACTTTGATGTAAGTTTACATTTATAATCAACATGTAGCTCTATGTCGCCATATTCAAGCTCTGATCACAATTTAAATAAGAGATTTTTCATCATGGTATCAATCACAGTTAGACACTAGAGTTAATAACTGGCTGTTTTCCCCATCAAGTAGTTCGTGCCGTTGTGCAAGGTCGTATACGTATATACTACACATGTAAAGAATTGTGTACTTTAAATAAATAAACACAAATAAATAGAGTATGGAGATCATTTTGATTAATACCCCCAAATACACCTATCCACGATTGCAGCCAGTCACCCTGTCCCAATACCCAGGCTATAAGATACACTTGAAGAACACATAATATTCCAAAGCACAGGCTACAAGCGTGCGAAAACTGCAGAATTGGTACACTACCTGTTATGTCGTTAATTTGCACCACTTATCCGGGTCATCAAACATAGAAGCTGCTTAGAACGATATTAAAACTGCTGCAAGCAACTAGGAGGAGCACATAAACGTTAGACCTGAGGGAGGCGCCAGAGTTCATTCAATCAACAATTTTGATGCTATTTGTTTGTTTAGGATTATGAGAAAACAAAATGATCAATCTTTTTGCATTTGTCAAGTTTAATTTTACAGCCCTAAATCACAGACAAGTCTCAAAGGGCTTCACATGTGCAAACATTGACAATTATTCTCAACATCCCCTGATCTTAAACTCCCAGGAGTGAAAGGAAAAACTAAAAAAAAAAAACACTGGGGGGAAAAAATGAGAAACCTTGAGAAGAGACCACAGATGGGAGGATCCCCATTCCAGGATGACCAAGCTGCAATGAATGCAGAGAGGGCACATAGAACATATGATCTAAAACAATCCAAAGAAAAAGTTAATGTCCATATTCAAAGTGAAGAGCTACAGGAAGGTGCCCTCAATTATATCATTAATTAGTACCATTACTAGAGCTGTCAAGAACAATCTTTTTGGAATTGATTATTTGATCGATTACTCAGTCGATTACTCGGGTAATCGGCCTACACCCAGTTTTGATGCAAAGATTCTGATCAATAATAGTCAAATAAGCATATCTTTTTCATTAGCCCAAATAATAATAATATCGGCATAGCAGCACGGTGGAGCACATGTTAGAACATCTGCCTCACAGTTAGGAGGGTGTGGGTTCAATACCACATCCAGCCCTCCCTATGTGGCGTTTGCATGTTCACAGATTTTCTCCGGGCACTCCGGTTTCCTCCCACATCCCAAAAAACATGCTTGGTAGGCCGATTGATCACTGCAAATTGTCCCAAGGTGTGAGTGCGAGTGCAGGTGGTTGTTCGTCTCCGTGTGCCCTGCGATTGGATGGCAACCGGTTCAGGGTGTCCGCTCTAAAATCTTATGAATTAAATAAGTAAATAATGAAAACAACTCTGTGAATTATATTGTTGTTTTATAAATCATGCAAAAGAAAAAACATAATAATGATAAATCATAAACGATCATAGCCTGGTTTGTACTGATGGTCATGTTTGGTTCGTTTCACGCAGGACATCCAGAAGAAACGTCAAAACAAAGACCTTGTTGAGCTCCAGTCGCTGATTGATGCTCACTTTGAGTGCAGAAAGAAGGAGGAAGAGGAGTTAATTGCACTCAAAGAAAGAATTGTGAGATGTCCCTCAAGAATTCAGCATCCCCTGTGGCTTCGGCTCAGTGTGTAACTGTGTCTTTTGTTTGGTGTTTTCAGGAGAAGCGTCGAGCTGAACGGTCAGAGCAGCAAAGGATTCGAGCTGAGAAGGATAAGGAGCGCCAAGCTAGACGGGAGGTACAAAGCGGCTATCTCTGAACTTGCTTGTGAAACATTGAACATATTGGTTCATGGGATGCATCACAAAAGTCATTACAGTAATGGCATCACTGACATCGCAGTTTGTCAAAGCTCGCATCAGCCACTACGATTGATCTTACCACTAGAGAGCAGTAAAAACAGTTTCTACTTGGAACAATAACACTGGAGGAGTATTTTCCCTGCTGCTTATAAGTGTGACTTCATTGATGATATTAATTGTATATATATTATGCATGTGACAGGCAGAGAGGATAAGAAAGGAGGAGGCCGATGCCCACAGGAAGGCTGAAGATGAAGCCAAGAAGAAGATTGCTCTCTCTAATATGGGATCAGGCTTCACCAGCCACCTCCAGAGGGTATGGTTTATTATTCTTTATATTAAATCACTTATTTTTCTACATCTCTAATGTGCTGTCTTGTAGTCATAAAATTGCAGGTGAAGAATAATAAAGTTTTGTGTGATTTTACAGGTGGAAACAAAGAGAGGAAAGAGGCAGACCGAGAGAGAAAAGAAGAAGAAGATCCTGGCAGAGAGATGCCAACCCCTGGACATCGACGGTTTGAGTGACGACAACCTGAGGTAACGCGCTGAAGCCATCAAGTACAGTGCAATCGTTGATTAGATCACAGTGATCAAGTTCCATTGCATTCAACTTTTTCAGACATTGACTTGCTGGTTTGTGTTTATCAGGGAAACAGCAAGGGAGATGCAGGAGTGGTTGCACAGCCTGGAGGAGATTAAATATGACCACTTAGAGAAGCTCAAGAGACAGCGATATGAGGTCTGTGAAGGGCATTGATTAGGATTTGTTTTTTCTTTTTTGCACCTCAAAATTCTCATCATTTTGTCAGACAGCCATTATCAAGCAGTGTGAAAGAATTATGCATTATTGGTATATGTGTGAATGCATAGAGCCTACTTTGGTTCACTTTACCAGCAGTGGCTCATCTGCCTGAGACATTTTCTTTCCCCATCACAGCCGCATGTTTCTGTGGTTCAAGAATCCCGGAATGACTTGATCGATTGAGCAATCATGTGATGACCAACACGCCTTACATTCCATGAATTCTAATCATTCAATCAATCGTTTATGTCAATCTTGAACGGAGATCACACAATTTGGCATATAAGTAGTGACATAAATTGTAAGTGAAATGCGGTTCATTTTTAAAGTTGTTTTTCCAATGTTATATAATGATGAAATATAAATGTAAAGTGTTTACAATTCAATCATATTATCTTTCAGGTGATCTCTCTCAGAAATCGCATCGATGAGCTGCAAAAACAGTAAGTTTACTGAGATACTGCAAAAGGGCACTTATAAAAATATCTGTTGAAACTCCACAGGACTTCAAACAACAGCTTCAGAGTGAATTTGTTGAAATTAAGGGGAAGAGTATCAATGTTAATGCATAGATCATAGATTTAAGTGGTTTGCAATATTCCTGGACTAGCCTGAAAATCCTCACGTTGACACTAAGTGTTAAAGTGACTACACTGTGGTTGCACTGGTAAGACATTCAAATGAACAGAAAATATTTAAGCCAAATATTTTTTAGAATGCCATCTCATAGTTGTTTTAATTAGTTTAAGGACAGTTCAACTTTAGATATTCACAGATTTGATCATTTCAGTCGAATGAATGAAGTGCAAACTGTACAACAATTTGACTGATCATTTTATAAGCTTTATAAATGTCTTTGCAATAGTCAAGAATGATTCAAGGTTCTTTTATTCTGAATATGAATGTTCACTGTTAGGGATTAGTAGCTGTATCATTGCTGAAAAGTAATGAATACTGAAGATAACAATCCAGATATTCCGTAATATTCTTATTTTCTTCAATAATTCTCGTGTTTTTTATAGGGCAATGAGGAGTTCAGGAAAATAAGTATCTTATTTTGGCTAGGTCATACTGTACACCAGGGGTCCTCAAACTTTTTCCTGTGAGGGCCACATAACCTTTCCCTTCTCTGATGGCGGGCCGGTGTCAGTTTGTAACAGAAAAAGTGTGACGATCGTAGGGGAGCTTAAAATTTTTATTGTTTTACAGAAAGCCACCCATAACCAAATAACGGTTATTTAATAACCCTTTCCAGGTTCTTTACAGAAAAAAAGTCAGGAAACAAATAATAACACTATTAATGAAATAAATAATAACTAAATAACCCTCTCTGAGTTCTTCACAGAAAAAACAGGAAATAAATAATAACTAAATAACTCTCTCTGGGTTCTTCATAGAAAAAAAAACATGGAACATTAACTTTCTGTTGTGCCATGCACAATCTTAACAGATAAAAGTTCAGCTCAGTTGTCAGAGCAGAACCTCTCTGACACATATGAGCAGTCTCTTAAAGTTCTTGTGTTGATTCCTTATAATCCTTTTGTAGGTTCCAGTAGGCTTGTAGACACCGCTGTCTTTTTTGTTAAAGTTTGATAGTGCGTCATAGTCTGGGGTAAAATTTGTTGTGGCAATTCTTAGGCGAGATCCGAGGTGTTGGTCCGTTTACCTCGATCTTTGAGGGTAGATGTTGACGTTCATGTGGCTGAACGTCACGTCGCGTACGTCGAGCCAAATTGGCCACTCTCTTTTAAACGCTCGGCACTGTGTTCACCTTGCTTTTCCTTGGGCGACATTTTAACGGAAGGATTCCAGGGGAAGGTTTGTGGGTGGCTTTAGCGCAAAACTGCATCTGAAAGCTCAGCGCGCAAATTACAAGAATGCTGTCGTCACAGCCCACGCTCTAAATTCGGGACTGATACAAATAGAGCGCGAGTGCACCATGTCCGTACACGCACTTGTGAGTGTGCACCGAGCTTTCTGACACGGCTTCCGGTAGTAAATGCGCAGGCGAGCGCTTCCCCATCTACTGGGGAAACGCAGTCATTGCAGGCAAAATGAGCAAAAAAAAAAAAAAAAAGTTTAATAATACAATTTGTTCAGGGTTGGCGGGCCGGATTAAACGGTCCGGTGGGCCGTATCCGGCCCGCGGGCCGTAGTTTGGTGACCCCTGCTGTACACAGACAATTCACATGTGCCAGTTGGATTTGATAAAATTTTCAGAGCTGACACTGTTTCTTGTGTGTGTGAACCTTGCAGTAGCAAGAAGGGAGCCGCCACACGCCGCCGCAGAAAGTGAGGAAGTAAGGTCTGCTTCAGTCAGGCCGGATAGGTAACATCGTTGCCCACGCTGCGACCACCACAACCACGAGAAACTTGCAGTACGGACATCTTACTGCCTCTGCTTAGTGAAACTGTTTTCTGGATGGATTTACCTCCACTCAATACATCAAACGTTCATCATTGTGTTTGTATAAAGATGGTGTGACTGTCCAGAAAAATAAATGCTGCATCTGAAATAATTCACTAAGTTTCACTGTTTGATGAATTCATTTTACAAATCAGACAATCTAATTCCAATATTTGTTACTTTGCCAACGTTAATTTGTGATTTAGCCATTTCAGACCAAAGATTGTGCTGTGTTTAAAGGTAATTTAAACACAGATTATTTGAATTTAATCTGCTCTTTATATGGGGCAAACAATGTATGCAGGTATTATTTTATTTTCTCAGCAAAGATGAAAGCCAATGCTTTTTTCATGTATACACACATGCACACACACATGAATCAACAAACATCAGTAAACACACAAATAAATAACTACATATCCTTGGTATGGTTTTATTCTCAAACTGCAATATCTGTGAAACATTGGGTTGAAATTTTACACTCAAGGAACCAAGATACACATATTTGTCAATGATATGTTTAATGTCTTGCATGCGTCGTAGCAATATTTGAGACTGAAGTTTTGATTCCCTTACACGAGTTGTTATTGCGGTTAAGAGTGGGGTCGACAAATTCTGACAGCACAATCAATTCTATAGTATTAAAGCTCCCAAGGCAAACAATTTACAACTTCAATCCAGAGTGCGTTCTTGTAAAAATCTTTTTACAGTACTTTTAGTCATCAGACTGGACATTTAAAAAGATAAATATTCTTTAATAAAAGTATGTTACTCATAAATAACAATAATAAATCAATTCAAAATACAAATAGAGGTAATTTGTTATGTCTTACAAGGCCAAGTTCAGTAGATGCACAGTCGTTGTACGATGTGGATTTTTTCGATAAGGAATCCAATTAACATTTACTTGGACAAAACCTGTGCAAGAACAGGGACAATGTATAAAGTCCACATAAACGCGCACGTACGCAGACCCACACACACTTACACAAACTGACCCAAAATTTAGACCCACAATCCAAGCTGAGCCATCTCTCTATGAGGCAGCATTGCTGTCCTCATCAAAGACTAAATAAAGTTAATTATTGCCTGGTCTGCTGTTGTAGAAAATAGTCCTTTGGTCCATGTTTGTCAGTCAAGCTTGAAGAACTGGATGGCCACGGGGACTACGCTATCGCCCAGGGAGGTCATTGCCTGGTCTGTGTTGATGCGTTCCACAATGCTGGTTAAACAGTCCAAACTGGAAAGCAGTGATGGTGTGCTCTTGGTAGAACCTGGAAAAGTGAATAAGTGAACAAAATGTGAATTGATGAGTTGTAATGACAGCAGATACTATTGAAAACATGAATGAAAGAAGGCCATTTTTTGAAGGTTTAGGTACTTTCTCTTACAGTCCATTTCACAAAATTGTATCAAAGTTAAAAAGAATCATTGGGTAAGGTAATCCCACAAGTCATGACTGAGTCAGTTAAATCCAAAATAAAAAAAGAAATTACAAACAAGTCAGAAAAGTGAAACTCACTGTCTGTTGTCTGAGCACAGTAAGGCGCGTCACTGTTTTCACTTCTGGTCGAGCACGGAGAGGAGAAATTTGCCTAAAGACAAAGTTGTTCATTCAGCCTTCCAAAATGACCACATTGATTAACTCAGCCCAGTTAAAATGGAGCTTTGACGTATTTAGCTGTCGATGGCAGCGAATAAGTTAAGGAGAGGAAGTTTCTGAAAGCCTAAAAACCTTCAGGACATCATGTTCTTGGCAATGAATGCCACTTCTCTGATCTGAATCTGTTTGTCATGCCAACTAAGGAATCAACACATCATAAACGACTATGATGATAGTAAAAATGGCATTGACATGTCCATTTCAATAGTTGTCAAGCTTCAAGATTGTAAATGAAGATTCTGTGGAGTGTTTGAATACTGAAAACAAAGCAAATTGACATTTTATGAGCTGTTCTTGGACTCACCATGCCATCAGAGCAGTTGGAGTGGGGGCTGGAGGCGTTCTCGTCTGCACTGAAGTGTTCAAGCACTGGGTAGAGGCTGTCATCCGTGGTTGACCTCAGCAGAGTCTGCAAAGACTCGATGTAGTCGATGGCATTTCTGAGGATCTCCACCTTGGGCAGCCTCTGGTTGGGGTTGGAGGCCGAGCAGCGTTTTAGTGTCTCAAAGGCGTCATTGACCTTGCTGAGACGTCGCCTCTCCCTCATTGTTGCTGCTTTTCTCCTGTCTTCATGTGTTGTCTTTTTCTTGCATGCTTTGCAGGCCCATAGGAGACAGTTACCTCCCTGGTGGAGGTCTCGCGGAGCCCTCACATGCTTGTCTTCTTCTTCTGCCACTGGAACTTGATGATTGTAATGGTTATTATCAAGGTCTTGCAATCTAGGCGTCTCAGCACTATTTAGTTTGCCATCCAGGTCGTCAAAAAACTTCATGTCCCCACTGTTGAAGCAAGGATCTTCGTAGAGCTCATCGGCCGAAGAAAGAGGCAAGGAAAGGTCATACATATCCATTTTGCTCGGCAGGAATGGAAAATGCTCCAAAAGTTCCTCTGTTGAGTTCTAAAATAATTGAGTTTGTTGAACAAAGAGGGTGAAATGAAAAAACAAAAAGGAATGATTTGGTCAAAGTTGGATTGCTAGAAAAGGGCAGTTTTCTTGTAAGGATCAGTCACACTTAACACTCAGTGCTCTTGTTGACTGTTTATATTTAGTAGCAGTTACTTAAGGGGCGGGGCTACATGTGACTACCCAATAAGCAGAGTGGTGTCTGTATGTAACAGAAAATATACAAAGTCTTACACAAGTAGAACTGAACATCAAAACAAAAACACAAAACTCCAAAAAATGAATCCATTTTAGCCTCATATTTAGTTAGTATCTGGCGAAATAGAAACATCAAAGAGTAGTAAAACAACTAGGAAGGCGTTTCACTCATCTTTCTCCAATGACTACATAAAACTTGGATCCATTTGGAATTTGTGCTTCAATCAGTTACTTTTTAGAAAGCATAACATACACAAAATATTTTACTTTTAATCGAAAATAATTTCAACCGCAGCGTTCAAAACTTAATAGCTATGTAAGCAACTTGATTTGAATGTTTCCAAGAAAGCAAGTAAGTGACTTTTTAAAAAGGGAAAAAAATATTGTTCCAAATGATGCACTTTATTTAAGATTAACAACAGAAGACAACAAAGTTGACATCACATTTCATCCTAAGTAGTTGGCTAATTTTGTGCAGAGTTTTTAAACCCTTTTGTCATTTATTTCCTCATTAATAAAATGCAGTCAAACCTTGAGGTATGAGTGATTGTTTTCTTTCTTTCTTTTTTTAATTAAACTTCCTACATTATTTTAGGTGACTGTAAAATATTTGGGGCAATGTTTCCTTTTAAAATGGTGTTTAAAGCATTTTGATCATTGCAGTTTTATGAGAATGCCATCAAGTGGTGAGTGACACCAAAACGTGACTGCTCAGTGCGTCAGTTCCCGGTCCTACTGTGGAGATCACAGGGTCCTGAGATCAGAGACCATGATCTGGAGAGGACAGGCACCCCCCAGTGAGGGTCAGCACTGGACAACAGTTTAAGACACTTTGTCTAAACAGGTGACATGACGTAACTTCACTAGCAGATTCAGTTTTCATCTGTTTTTGCTTCAGGTTCATTTGAAGTTCTCGTCTGCTGTTTATTTATTTTTTCCCCTCCCTTTTTTTCTTTTAGCCTAACTTTTGCTAATCACAATTTTGTTTCAAATCTAAGTTTACAGATTTGTCTGGGTTCTTAAAGCAACCTTACGTGTTCATGAATTGTTAATGTTTTCTGTGTACTTGAGCAAAATGTTTTACAGCTTCAATGATACATGGAAAGAGTAAGGCTCTTGACACATTGTTGGGATGTCAGAAGTTTAAATTTAGCGGCACATGAAATCCAAGACAAGTGACCTTTGAGCTTTAGCGGCTATTATTGTAAAATAATTCATCTCACCTCCCGTCCCATGTGACTCTTTCACACTAGAAATTGTTGAATGCGCTGAAGAAGGTGCCAGTCTATTAAAATTGGCTGTCACTGTCTCCAAATGCTTCACTTAATACACTTGCATATTTCAACATTTCTACAACTGGACCTTTGAATCCTTTCCAAGTTGACATTGGCCGAGAAGCAGAAAACACTTGCCACGTATTTTATTTTTTTCTATTTAAAGAAGACGTGGTTGTGTTTACAGATTTACAATGTAGTGTCAAGCAAGTCCATCTTTAAGACAAAACTTTGAGAAATGTTAATATTCTGCACATCAACCAAAACTAGAATTAGGACCACTTGTCCAGTATCATGTCAGCCAAGTTTTGTTTGTGTTTAATATTTTAGTGATCTTAAATGTTGACTCAGTGGCCAATTCCACGGTATGTCTGTTTACATTGCAGAGAGCCAATTCATACAGGATTTTATCCACGTTCGAATTAGGAGGCCTGATTACAATCTCCTTATGAAACCAAAAAGCCTTTAAAGTGCATCTCCCAACATTTATTACGATAGCGCCGTGATTCACTCGTGAACTTGTGATCATTTACTGCTATTTTGAAGTTTCTCAAACGATTCTTCTCTTTTCCCACTCGTTGTTGAGAGTGGATTTCGCCACTTCTCCGCATTCCGACCATGCATGGATGAGTGTGATGCCTGAGAACAGTACTCCCCGGCACTTGTTTACACTCTCGCACATTGCATTCCTGTGCAGGAAGTACAGTAAGATTGAGATTACGCAATGCAGGCTGACAGTAGCTTTGTTAGAATATTGCTTGTGATGCGCTTCATGATTCACGTCACTTAATTCCATTATTTTATAAAACACAATAACATGAGCATTTGCCCATCCTCAAGTAAGATGACGAGAAAAAAATACAATGTTATCATCTCTATTTCATGGGTCGATTAAGGAACAATTTTGTCTCATCTAGAAATCTTACACAAAAATTGAAGTAGCTATCTAAAGTAAAGAGATGTTTAGCAGTCATACATGTGTCATAAATCATTGCACTGTTTGTTTGTCAGACACTCAAATGAAAGCAAACAAACCTTAAATCTTCTTCCCACCGTCATGTCAGCAACCTGACCATCAAAGCTCAAATGAGAAAACCATGAAAACCCAGGTCTACAGTACCACAATATTTGAGGCAATAAAAAAGAGAAAAAACTGAATTTGATTTGAGTTCTAAATATTCCAAATGTGTACTTTTGTACAAATCAAAATACTAAATAAAACTTTGTTTCTATAAATTCATGTTTATCTCACTGCATAATGATAATGAATTAGTTGTAAGGGCCCAATGATTGAAATAAACGACATAGTTTCATAATCTTTTATTGAAGTAAATGTAAGACATGCATATCTTACAGCATAACCTTTTTATTTAGAATTTAAAACAGCCAATAAGGGTGTTTCACTTTTACTTGTTTTAAATGAGTGTATTAAAATTATTGAGGGAGGGGTGCTGACTGCAGAGATAGTATCCAAAATTGTACAAATAAATGTCAGCCTCTATGTATAACCTACTCTACCCAGGGGCAAATGTAATTTAAACTACATTAGCAAGTGAACAACTGTATTTTTATAACCAAGCACATTTCAAATTCGCCATCTAGCTGGCCTCAATAGGGGCAGCATGTTTCCAGCCTTTGACTGGTTGGTCAGAGAAAGTCAACAAGCAGAAGGAATCTGTACAGAATAATAAATTCAGAATATCGGGTGTGTATGAAGTTGGTACTAACTTGCTTTACTTAAATTTTTTTTTTTAAAAAAAGGTCTTAAAAAATGGTTTAAAGCAAGTCAAATATGTCAACACAGACCTTAAGACGTAATGGTAAGTGATGTTATTTTTATTTCTATATTTGATACTTATTGTAAATTGTAATTGTATGTACTCTCCCTCACAAGGACTAGATTTAGAGTAGCTCATAGCTAAATCTGGCATATTTACAGTGTAGGTCAATTGTAGAAGTGTTCATTATTGTGCATTGTCCTTGTCAAAAAAACAATGACTACTACAACTACTACTACTACTAGTTTTATGTTTTTGTCATTTTATTATTGAGCTGTATCAAATGATGTATTGTTGTATTGTGTTAACAGTTTTTATAATTCTGTCGTGGTTGCATGTGGATTGATTTTGTTTCCGAAAAATATCAAACTAAAGAGATAAAAGGAGATATTTGCCCGCGTTAAGAGTTGTGATGATCCAGAGGTGGAGGTGGAGTTAGACAGGTGTACAACTTCTCTCCAATGTCACGGTTGTGACTAAAAATGATGACTTCCTTGAGAGGGTTGACCTCTGGACACACAGAGTGACTAGGTTTTTAAATAGGACATGAGTAAACTGCTGGGACACAGACATGTGCAGATGGTTTTAACATCTTTCTCTTTGGTACAGCTGATGTCAGCAGACTCATCTAGGTCATCTCATTTTTTCCATTGCGAAGGTGATACAGCAACTTGAGCTGCTGTAATTGGTTTCAAGTAAGAGGTCTCGCTCAATAGTTAAAAGTGGCGGACACAATCAAAAACAAATGTTTGCATTAATTATTTCTTGGTGATACACACACAGACACAAAAGTAATGGAATAGAATTTATTCAAGTTCAAATATCAGGATGATTTCATGATATCCATGCTTTCATTTTTGATATTGCTTTAGTTAGGCTACCTAAATAAGGTACCTTAGGTAGCAGGTGGCCTGGAGCCAATCCCTACGGACTTCAGTGACAGATAAGACTTCAAATTCACATACACACCTACAATTAGCCTGAATATGTTTTGTAGATATGAGAAGAAAAGCCATGGAAATTTCACACACACAGAAAGGCCGGAGCTGAGATTTGAACTAGGAACTTTTTGACAGAGGGATATGTGTGTTCAGTTACATAATGAAATGTCCTGACCAGTAATGGTAATATCTAAAACAATTTTGGAATAGGTAGCACTCTGGGATGGGATTTTCATTTGTTTATCATTTAATATAAAGTAAGTGTTACTATATTCAATAAAAAAAAAAAGAAATAGTTGTTAACCCAGCTTTGTAATATTAGTAAGCAGCAGCCTGAGACCATTTCCTATGATTTTTTCTTGAGAACAGATGACAAAGCTCTCTCTCCTGAGGGGTCAAAGGTTAAATCAATTCAACCTGCTCTCTCTATCTGCTCCTGCTGTGACAAAGCCATCAGCCATTTCCTGTTGAGGGGACAAAAGTCCAATGCTCTCTGTTGTTGTCGGCCGCGGTCTGGACTTGTCATCAGCAGCCTCTGACATTGGGATGTTTTTTCACTCCTTCTCGTAGGAGTATATCAGGGCAGCTCTGTCCTGTTATTCAAAGACGTGATTTGAAAACGGCACTGATGTGGTGACAACACTGACTTATTTTATGAGCTTGTCATCGGCACAGGAAGTTGGAAGTCACCAGGACTTCAACTTAATACTACTGGCTGTTGTACTCGGATACATAAAACATCTACAGATGATCTAAATATAAAGAAAAAGTTGTTGTTCATTTTGGATTCATTCACTTTTCAACATCTAGGGAGAATGTATTGTACGTTGACGTGAACAAAGAGTGAGATTTTGTCTTCTAGATCCTCAAAATGGGATGCATGAGCAAATTAATGAAGCCCTGAAGAAGAGTCAACATTGTAATGATTATTATTCATGAAATTCAGAAAATGTTTATTGTATTCTGCCGGATAATTTCAACATGTAAAACATTTAAAAATTACGAACCAGTTACCAGTTAGTCAAACAAACTTTTAGTACATGCACTTGTTGATGACAACTAGTATTATTAATATTTGTATCATCCATGGCAAATCCCTTTAGCAAAGCACCTGAACTTCAAACTGCTCAGCAGGGCTGAAAAGTGAATCTCTCTGACATTTCCATCGATGAGTGTGTGAATTTACAAACCCCAATTCAAATTAAGTTGGGACATTGTGCAAAAGAAAATAAAACCCTTTTCAATCAATACATTACTACTAAGACAATTAGTAGGTCTACTTTCACTCTTTGACATACTAAGTCACACTGTTGTAAGACAGGCACAATGTGGCTTGGGACTGTTTGTCGAGATAAGCAAGGACAACCCAGAAAAAGACGTTGTCTGGATGGAAGTCTATGTGCATCCAAAATTCCTTTCAGTAAAGGCTGATGTAATAATTTGACATCTCATTTTTTATTGTACATTAATATTTGAATTCACACACCCACACAGAAGAGATGCCTGTTTCTACAGCTGCTTCGTATGTGTCAAGCCAACAGTCACTTTTGACTCCCTAGATGGCTGTTGTTAGCCTTTCATATTTCTTTCACACTTTTTAATTTTGTTGACATTTGAGAAAATATTAAAGACCCCTTTCCCTCCTATGTCATCAAAACTTGCATATACATAATCGAAGCAAAGAGATGGTAGACAATACTAGACATACTATAATCTTGAATGGAAAGATTAGTTTTTTTAGTGCGGCATTGTTATCATTTTTTAATAGTTTCAACAATTTCAACATGTTCTAGATCTTAACTCGCCAGGTTTCTGAATTTCAGATCATGTGCTATTATGACCTGATGAAATTAAAGTTGTCCAAGTGCTCACTTATTCTCCCTTGAAACTCTAGATTCCTGTAATATTTCCTGAAAATTAGGTGAAGTGTGACTGCGTGTCACAGAGTGACAAGGCTTCAATATCATTGGTGACTCACATCCACTCGGTATGTTCTGTGAGGATATTTCAGAGGTTTTGACAATCCTTGTTGGATATTGTATTCTGGAAAAGAGGTGGACGGAAATGATTTGGTGTTGACACATCTGCTGACTAGTCATTCAATCACTAATATGGCTCAGTGCTATACCAGCTGATTTGTCTTCACAGCTCAGTGTTTATGATGTGCTTTTTTACTACCTACCTACCTACATACCTACCTACCTACATACCTACCTACCTACCTACCTACCTACCTACCTACCTACCTACCTACCTACCTACCTACCTACCTACCTACCTACCTACCTACCTACCTACCTCTTTCTCCTTTATTATGCATTTTACAGCTGGTGCGACTTGTACATCGAGCAACTTATAGTCCAGAAAATACGGTACTCATAATATTTACTGCACAATATCCTTTAATGGCATACACAAAGTAAACACAAATATTCTTTACAAAGAAAACATTGATTACAAATGGAAGTTTGTACCATACAAAACTTTTCCCCACAATTGTATTTATCATTTTTGGTTGATATCAACAGCAATTTAGCAAGTCAGTTGAAAAGGAAAGATCAATGAAATACCAAAGCCAAAATTCTTGACATTTTAATGGGATTCTTATTAGTTGGTGTTTTAGTTCTTAGTTGGAATGCTTATTTTCAGCTTGGTGGCTTGATACAATGCTTTAATTGTCAGTCCCCAATAAATAAATAAAGTGCTCCACACACACAACTGGATTTAAATCAAGTCACAATCATTATTTGAATATAGTATAGAATATAGTAAACATTAATTCCCATATGCAAATATACAGTTTTTCACTTTAATATATGTGAGATGTATGAGGAATTTTATATTTAAAATCATTTTTTAAAAAATTGACAAAAACGAATATAAAAGATGGACCACAGACAGTTTTCTAAAAGGGCTTCACAATGCATACACACTTATTGGATGTAACATCTACATCTACACTCAACCTATTTTAAAATAATTGTAAACACAGCAGTGTGTCACTCTTAATGCCAGTCATCAAATTAAATTGTTCCTGTATACCTAAATTCCCTTAGATTTCTTCAATAAAGCACATCATTCTTATTTGGGTTATTCTCTTTAACATTTTGTGACTATTTCTATCCCTGCAATGTAAATCTGTCTCTCTCTAGCCTCAAGAGGTCAGAGTTCAAATGTCACAGTGCGCAGTGTGTTTGCAGCTGCCAGCTCGGTGTTTCTTCACCGATCACTTCCCTGCCAGAGATGCAACAGCTTTTTTGCACGGTTGCCGGCAGATTACTTGAAATACTCTGTTGAGGCTCTTTAGATAGGACCCAAACCTCTGTTCATCGCAATATCCGTTCTAGGACCACTGGCAGGAACAGTCGGTGGGTTCTTGAATGGCGTAGCTGACCCAGGTGGAGTTGCCACTGCAGTAGAGCTGCACAGAGCGTCGCTGCAGCCCCATCTCCCGACAACACTTGCAGAAACGCGCATAAGTGTTGATGTTGTAGTTGTAGATGCTGGCTGACGGACACTTCCCGTCACATGAAACTATGTTGACCTATAGGACAGAAGAAAACAGAACGATGGTGTTTTGGACAGACGACAGAGTAAAAACTTTAAGACAACTTGACATAATTGACATGAATGTTACTTCTTTGGCACATTTTCTGGGTGAAATCCCCAACTGTGACCCGAAGCAGTCGAAAATTGAAGGATGGGAAATGATGGTACTTTACTGTGGAAAGAAAATGAGCCTGGTTTTCTAATAGTGATTGCAACTATACTACAATCCCATTTGTAATTGATTGTAGGATACTGTATTCTTAAAACAAGCATCATACATTCATTTAACTGCAATTTACTTAGCTGTGGTTTTCTAAATGTCCTTGTAGAAACTTCAATAACAGCCATCAATCACCACATTGATAGTCACGTAATTTCCAGTCAATAACTAATACGATGCACCTCTGGAAATGTCACATTCAAACCAAAGGCACAAACTGGGCAATAAATGTTATCAAATGTGCATTTGTACATTTCCTGGAAACTAAATCATGCATGTGGTCATACATTTTATGCGTTCTTTGTTCATGAGTGGTTGATCAGACGATCAATATAGTGCACAGGTATCCAACTCTAGGCTATAGGGAGCCAGATCCAGCTCACCGCATTATTTAATGTGTCGTTCATGTTCTGTGTTAAAATGCCCAAATTGTAAATTGTCTTCACTTTACAAACAGTGAGATTTGCAAGCAATTTTGTCACCAGTTTCTCTTTACTTTAAATGAAACAAATGAGAGTTCAGCACTTTTCATTTGCTTCTGATTTTCAAACCAGTTATGCAATTATGCTTTTAAGGTCATTAAAGCCCTCAGAGAAACGAGAACTACGATGGAGCAAAAAATTAGTTTGACACACATGGTATTGTGGGACGGTCAGTTTTGCGTGCGAGCGTGCTAGTGAGAGAGTGAGGCATGAAACATACCGGTCTGTTACTGCGACAGTCATTCTTCCTGATAGTCATCCTCACTGTCACCTTCTGACACGACTTCCCATCTTCTTTGCCTGTTCACACATAGGCAGGCCAAAGCAAACCAAATATGAACAAGAACAACACAGAGCATCGGTGTCTGTAACATAGCAAACACCAAGTGGAAGGAACACTCCAAAGAGAAGGTTGAGGAGGGAGAAGAGCACCGATATTCCAAATCATGCACGAGCAACATTTAACCAGATTGATGAGCAACGCTTAACCTAATAGTCCCCTAATAGTAATTACATTTCTAAATCCTTAAGGTAAATGAAAACCATATAAAAAAAAATCAGTGGTGCGTTGATGAGCAACGCTTAACCTAGTAGTAA
The DNA here is from genome assembly GCF_033458585.1 of Syngnathus typhle. Lineage (NCBI taxonomy): Eukaryota > Metazoa > Chordata > Actinopteri > Syngnathiformes > Syngnathidae > Syngnathus > Syngnathus typhle. The sequence continues at coordinate 8,717,998 of NC_083741.1, read as the reverse complement.
CCTAATAGTAATTACCATTCTAAATCCTTAAGGTAAATGAAAAAATTTTTTAAAAAAAGACAAATTAAATCAGTTCAATTCACTAAAAATTTCAAGACAGTGTTTTATTAAAAGTATACAGCATACACAATATGCTTATATACTTGTAAATAAACAACAATACTGTGTTGGCTTTGCTTTGTAACCCATAGGCAACATCTGTAATGCTTGTCAAGAACAACATTTTGGGTGATTTAATTAGAGTATAATTAATTGCTATAATTTATCCTGGACCCTGATGACTTTGAGAATGTCAAACTAATTTAGATTAGCTTTTGTACTTAAAAACAAATACTACTCAGTCATGTGAACCACCATGGAAAAAATACATGCGTGTGACGGATAGACGACTAATCACATGGTGCGAGTGACGGATAGAAGACTAATCACACAGTCAATCTATTTAACTCTGTCGCATAACCATGAAAGAGAGACGAGCTTGCTTTGTTCCAGCCGCCATCACGGCAGTGCTTCAGTGATGATGCCAGAGCCACATTTATCTGAGTGATGAATGTTCTAAATGTGCTTGGACCTACTGACAGGTCAGTCTATTAAGAGGCTACAGCAATGTTTGTGCACTTAAAAACTAAATCAAATATTTTTTTACAGTTATAACATGATACTGATACCTCTGACAGTTTCAATGAAAATTATTTCAAGCTCTAATCGTTTTCATACAGCGCTAATTCCTGAAGCCAGTTGGACGCTTCTATTTTGTGTTACAATATTTCAGAACTATGAAGATCAGCTTTAAATATAACTACACATCCATCAGGCAAAGCCAACTCAGTGGACTCTTTGTCAAGAGTCAAGGTTCGTGTTACGTGGGAGTCACTGGGGACTCGAGCTCCCACGAGGGAACAGTCATTAAAGTCATCCACCTGTGGGGTTTTTTTTCACACCGACGTAATTTCTTTATAATGTCATCATCTGATTAAAAAAACATAACTTTGTGTGAATTAGATACACCAGTCTGTGTAAGGTATCTGTATTATTTTATTTTATTTGGAACTTCTATTTGAACGGATGTTGCACTAAAATTGTAGATACTGCACCAAACTGGACTTTCCCCTTGTACAACTAAGAATTCTATTCTATTCTATTCTATTCTATTCTATTCTATTCTATTCTATTCTATTCTATTCTATTCTATTCTATTCTATTCTATTCTATTCTATTCTATTCTATTCTATTCTATTCTATTATATTCTATTATATTCTATTCTATTCTATTATATTATATTATATTATATTATATTATATTATATTATATTAGGTTAAAATCTTGAGACAGCAATGCAACATAGTTGTTGGTATGTCTTGTAGCCTACAGGTTTAATTGCAGGCTCAAGAAATGTGATTGTTTTGTTGAAAAGAATCATCGTGTGTATATATTGGTTGTGAGAAAGCAAATTAGGCTGTCAGAACTACTATATGTTGGACTTGGGAAGCACAGTGCATCATATAACAGCTTTGGTTTCTCAGCAAGCTAGTGGAAGAATGCAGGAGCATGGCAACCTTCTAAAGCAGCGACTTGGGAAAATGTCCCCAAACACCAAACCACATCACTATCAACTATGGCGGACATGCAGACATCTAAGGCCAACTACTGGGTCTCTACCAACAGCACATTGTTGGCAATCAACAATGCACTGCCCAGACAGTGCTAAATGTGGAGCGAGTGTAGAGACAACTCAAAGTGCTTTACATAAAACATTATGGAAAGACAACTTTTTTATTTAATTCACACTTGTTGGTTTTACACCCTCGAGTGACAAAGAGCTCGAAGCAAGCTTTGATTTGGAAAAGTGTTATTCACTAAATATAAGTGCATTTCAATGAGTTTAAAGAACATGTGTAAGTGGCAAAACTGTATTTTAATGGTCTCGCTAAAAGGTGGATTTTCACCTATTGCGGATGGGTCTGGATTTTTTATTTTTTATTTGCAATGAACGGGTGTTCACTGTATACCAGCTCTTGTTCTGTTTACGTGTTGCATGTATTTTCTACTCCAGTATAAAATAAAAGTTGAGAGGACAGTCCTACTTCGGTGTGTTATACCGGGAACATTTTGGAGGAAATGAGTACATTGTTGAATATCAACAATATGCGGTTGTAGTTTTGGTACCTCTTTCGCAGTTTGTGTTTACTGTGGGAGTCAGGGAGCTAACAGGGAATGGGAACAGAAGGAATCCGGTACCTGGTGGGATTTGTACATGTTGGTAAACTGCAGCACATAAACCACTAAGCCACTTACAAGCTTTCAGGTGCTTTTCAGTGACTGTTAAAACAGCAGGCGAAAAAAAGCACACTAATGTAAATACTCTGAAGATAATCCTGATAGCCGAGCAAGAGACAAATTTGACATTGTGGCTGGGAATTTAAACTGCACAGGTGAATATTACGTGTCAGAGGCATGCTGGGCGACAAGTGAGTGTCAGTTACAGCCTACAGCTCTACACTAACTATATTACAGCTGTGCTATGCTAACATCACAAACTCACATGTCTTGCAACATCCGTCCATGTAACTTAAGATAGTTCCTCCAATCTGCACACAAAAGAAAGCAAAAGTAATGAATCATCAAAACAATAACTCATTTAAAGGGGGCGGAGTTAATAGTCCAGCGCTAACAAGGTAATCATTTTTTTTTACCCTATTCCCAAAACGGACACAAGCAACATGTTTTTGTGTGCACGTGTTTGATAATGCTGACCTTCATACACTCTGTTTCGTTGAAGGGGGGACAGCTGAAGGGGTAGGAGATCAGTGTTGGACCAGACAGAGTGTCTGAGCATTCAAACTTCAGGCAGTTGGACACCCAAGATTTCCCTGGCTGAAAACACATTCATATGAACTATTCATCTATATTATATAGTTAGAATGAATATAGAATGTGTTGACACTAATTGCCCACCTTATAGAGCATTGTTGTCCCATTTTCATGAGTGTAAAGGCACGATATATTCTTGCAAACTCCACAGCACGTAGATTGGTCTTTTGCGGGGATATAGATTTGATTCTACCACACACAGTGTCACACACACAGGCACGCACACACACACGCACACACACACACAAACAAACATTCAATTACGACTAGCCCACAAGGAGTTAGGCAATGTCACTGTTATCTAATACAAGGTCATATGTTGAAAGAGACGCCAATCTTTCTCACGGAATATTTACTTAGAACCCTATTAAATAGTCGTTTTACACTTCCGAAATGTATTTCATTTAATTACAGTAGAATGCTGATATAAAGACTATATATTTTAAATTTATTAATTATTGGACCTCATTTAAGAATCACCAATCCAGCTCCCTACCACGAAGGACCAAAAAGCACGTTTGCATAATTCCAAAATCTAAAAAAATGAGCCAGCATTTTACTTTTAATTTCAAGTGAAACATCTGAGGATATTTTTAAACCCAAACCTTTGATCAAAATAGTTCCCACTTTATGTCTTACGATTTTACAGAGGGCCGAGCAGTTGGTGCTGCTGGTCCGGAGAATGTGAAAGCCACTTGACATGTCCAGGGTGCGGCTGCACTGCCGGCTGTAGCATAAGCCGTCCTCACGATGTTCCACCAGGGTCTGACCGGGTCGCAGCAACCCCTGTACCACCCCCTGGTACACGCATACCGCCTCTCGCACTGCATACACATCCACGGTTTGGATTGCATGGTTGAAATAAAAATACAATGTGGAGATTGAAGAGCCAAAATGTTCATTAGTTTCAAACCACATTTTACAAGCCAAAGAAACTGCACCCAAGTTCACTAGCCAGCTTATGATGTCCATTAAGTAAAACTTCCTGTGAAATATTTTCTTTGGTGATATACAATAAATACATTTTGGGCAGATCAATCTATAACAATTATTTTTCTTCAGATTTTATTTTTTATCTGTACAATGAATTATAATGAATCACTTCAGCGTATGAAGTTCCACTGGGTATATGAAGCCAATTTGAAACAACAATACTCACCACACTTGTACCTTTTGCAGGCACATTGATTCTGTGGGTCAGACAGGAAGGCCTGCTCCAGCTGAGGAGCCTCTCCCTGCACAACACAATCAGATGCATGTTGATATTTAATGATCTGTGCACTCCTACATATAAAATGTATATATATATACTATTTCGTACGGATATGATGTGCAAACAGGGGTCCCTAACTACCAAGCAGACGGCCCAGTCCCAGTCCGGGTCAGCAAGTCCTTTGGGAGACTGAACCAAAACTATTCATTGTTATTTTTATTTGATTATTTATTTTAGTTCATCATCGGAGTCATCAGAGTATTTTGTTCTGAAAATCTGTTATATTTGCACATGCCTGTCCAAAAGCTGAGATGATAGAATCAAGACCCTACAACTTTGAAGAAAAAGAAAGCTGTACTTAAAGACAGTTTTGTCAGTTCCACTTAAGGTACGGGTTATTGCTTACAGGTATTCCATGCACCAAACCTTTCTACATAAACTGTGGCGACAGGCTCGCGATAATTATACAACAATTAAATTGAGCGTATTGCTAAGTTGTATTTTATAAGTTGCTTTCAGGTTAATTTTAAGTTTTTACACAGGTCTGCCACAATATACCTTCACATGAAACTAGTCCAAGCCACAAAAAAGCATAACGCACATCCAGCTCTGACATCTCAAGTGCAAAAAAGGCAGATTTTAAGGACTTGAACATACCAGTTCACATTTGGGAGGAGCAATCTTGTCACAGGAGCACACTGAAAACAAAATATGATATGAAGTCTAGAAATATGTAATTGAAAGACCAAGCAATTCAAGAGAATCTGAGAATACAGTGAATGCTACACATCACAATATAGTATATATATATATATATATACTATATATATATGTGAATATATAGTATATATATATATATGAAAAACTGAATATATCTCATATACTATATTTTATGTTGTACCGCATGTGTGGTTGGCACAGCAGTGATCTGAACTGGTCACTGACACCAGTGCCATCCCAATTGGACAGCTGAGTTGAGGACATCTAGAAGGTTCACATACTGAACACACACACAAGACATTCACATACAGGTTCAATATTATGGAGTAAAAAAGTTAAAGAAAAATATGCGTTTTCTGTTTCTGTAATTGTTTATGTGTGTGTGTGTGAGCGTGTTTGTGCGTGTGCGTGCATGTGCGTGTGTGTCTGCGTGAATGCGTGTGAACTAACCACATTGGTAGGTGGGGCAGCAGTGGTCCTTGGTGTTAGGGCCCACAGTCAGAACCTCCCCATCCCGACACAGTGGAGGAGTGTCCACACAAGATGAACAGACTACAGGAAATAAACACACAAGTTCTTAATCACACTGTACAACACACATATGATTACAGTAGAAAACATTACCCTATTTACCGGACTATAAGTCGCTCCGGAGTACAAGTTGTACCAGCCATAAAATGTATAATAAAGAAGTAAAAGACATATATAGGTTGCACTGGAGTATAAGTCGCATTTTGGGGGGAAATGTACTTGATAAAATCTAACACCAAGAACAGACATGTCGTCTTAAAAGGCAATTTAAAATAAAAATAGAATAGAGGCAACAACAGGATGAATAATAGTACGGTATGCTAACGTTACATGACACAAACAACAAACTGAGAATGTGCCTGACATAACATATTAAGAGTTATTCAGATAACTATAGCATAAACAACATGCTTACAAAACGTGTCACTCCAAATCACTAAATCCAATGAAAACGTCATCCTCTGTGTCACTTTTAAACAATTCCGCTAACTCCGGAGGTAGAATATACTTCTTCTACGTCAGAGGTCCTCAACCATATTTATTTATATAAAGGCCGGTCCGCAAAAATATTTATGACACGTAACCGGGCCGTGGCACAAAAAATGTTGCGGACCACTTGCAGTTCCAATTATTCCACGGGCCTAGAGCGCCCTCTTGCGGTTTAGTGTGAAAATAACATGTGATATGATATTATAATGTGTTAATAATTTCACGCATAAGTCGCTCCTGAGTATAAGTCGCACCCCCAGCCAAACTATGAAAAAAACGGCATCTTATAGTCCGGAAAATACGGTACTCGTTGGCTATATTCATTACAAAAATAAAAATAATTGTTTGATACTTACTGCAGATGTGAGTCAGGCAGCAACTGTCATGAGTTCTGGTCGTGACCAAGGACTGGTCACTTCTACAGGTGGGAATATCGGCCTCACAACTTGTGGGATCACACTCTGTAACCAATGTGCAATTGACATAATGCACTTTGCACATGTGCAGATCAGTGATTCCCGAATGTGCCATGAGCGATACGAGTATCACAGGAAATTATCCATATTTCACTTAATTCATCTGACAATTATATAGTATACAGTCCCCATCCAGCAATGTATAGTGAAAAACAGAACAATTACATGATCTCCCATTGGATGCTGCATAAGGCATTCCTGTTGAGTTCTGTCATGCAGAAGCTTGGGCCGGCTAGTATGCCCTTAAAATAGAAATTTCACAAAATGAACAGTTCCCATTTTACTCATTTATTCCCTTCCCTTATAGAAAGAACAAATAGCATTATTCAAAACTTGTTAAACTATTCAACAATTTAATACATTAACATTTTAATTACTTAACTATTGTACTTATTAAATAATTTTTGTTTCCAGGGGTTTGCTTATTACAAACAAGCTTTGAAACTTTTTTCATTCAAGTTAATTTTTTCATTAACCTCCATCAACTTTAAGAAATTAAAAACATCTTTCTTTCTGACTCCGCTTTTGCGACGGCCCGCAGCCATGTGGTTAAGGTCAGCACTGCAAGTCAGTGACGTGGTTTGTCCCACGGAAGTCGCAAACAAATTCAAATTAACTAATAAAATTGATTAATTGCCCGGCGCTAGCAGGACTATATTTGGAGCAGAGGTGTACTCACCGCACACATAGTCTGGGCAGCACGAGTCTTTTCGGTAGTATGACACCAGCTTCTCCCCATATTTACAGTCAGGAGGCAGGAGGTCACAATGAGTCTGATTACACACTGCAAAGTCATATGTCATCTTATGTTTTTTAATAACTTGATGAGCTCCATACTGTATTGGTGCTGGACACTCCTCGGTGGCCTTACCACAGACTTTACGGGGGCAGCAACTGGTGTCATCTGCCAGGCTGACGACCACCTCTCCTGCTCGCTGGCACACAGGCGCCGTCGTGGTGGAACAGTTGTACTCCACAGGGATGACCGTGTCCTTGTCGCAGCGGTACATGCAGCAGGAGTCCTTTGAGGCCTTCCACACCTCACCGTGTGCACGTGGAATGCCAGAACTGTCAGTGCAGGCTGCACAAATATCACAGTTGAGTCATCCAAGTGCTTACATGCCATTTTCCATACAAACTGCTGTAGGGACTCTTACCACACTTGTTGGGGGCTATGCAGAGGGCAGTATATGGCCGATGGAGAAGCGTTCCTTCCGGGCAGGCACAACCCTCAGTGAGGCCTGAACATTGGTCTGGGTCTAAATCAAAATTCTGGTTTGGACATGACTGAGCTGTGCAGACCGGCAGACAGGCATGATATTGCAGCGTTTCAGGGCACATGAAGGCTACAGGAAGAGAGACACAAAGAGAATGCACTGGACAGTGTTTCCAAGTAAATTATGTAGATGCACAAACTGTCTTTATGCATCTTTTTAACAGATCAAGGCATACAAATTTGATACCTTTTGACAAGTTTTGAAGGCCACTTTGATATACTTTCATTGTGAAGACCTCTCATTTGGTAAATGACGCCACAAGAAGCAGGCAGTGTGGGTTTGTAATTATACCACAATAATTTAAGATAATATTTTGCATTGAAATTCTTTATATTCTATATAAAATAATTATTAAATGGTTGCAATGATTGCAACTTTTATGTATTACTGAAAGGAAGTGAAATAAGTCATAAATTGTCTTGTTAGTTGTTCTACCCAATTGGACAACTACAGTATATGCCATTTTAAGACAGCCCCACTTTGATAGGTAAATTTACAGTTTAAATGTACTATTTGAAAATAATTGGGCACTTTTTTCAGAATTTTGAGTAAACAGAAAATACATGTTTATGTGACCTAATTGCTGAGGCAAATGCATTCAAAAAAATCCAATTATGGTAAAAAAAAAAAAACAGTAAAGAAAATAATGACAAGGGGATTGGAAAACCCAATTATGGTAAATAAACACATTAAAATGACTGAAGGTGAATGTGTTTTGGGGATTCAGTCTTACGACAGTAATCTGGTCTCCTCCACTCAATACAGACGTTGAATTTGTGGCAAGAGGCTACGTAGGCAGCCAGTGCCACACACTGGTTGTTCACATACTCCGCATCTTGGACCCAAACCTCACAAAAAGTACTCGGGGAAACCTAGACGAATAAAAACATGATTTAATTCTTCTTGGTAATCAATTGATGTCATAATGTGGTCACCTGTCTGACTGGGTAATTTGATTTAGGCTGAGAAACTACAATTCTGTAAATTACTTGCTTAATGCGTGAACCTACAAAGGCATGGCAGGGGAAGAAGACCGGTTTCTGCACCATGACCAGGCACCGTGAGCAGTCACTGGTGGAGCAGTTGAACTCTCTGCGTCGACTGTGACTGACATAGCTAGTAGTGTTGGGAACCTCCCAGCTACTGATGAAGAGCGATGGATCCACGTTCCTCCCCACAGTGGTGCCATTGGCCAGAGTCAGGTCATTACTTGGATCTCCATCACAGAAACCTACAGGATGAGTGTGCATGCCAATGCAGAAACACATAAAAGCTTAATGACATATAACAATAATAATAATAATAACAATAATAATAATAGTAATCATAATAATAATAGGGGCAGCACGGTGGGTGACGCACTGGTTAGCATGTCTACCTCACAGTTAGGACGGTGCGGATTCGATTCCACCTCCGGCCATCCCTGTGTGGAGTTTGCATGTTCTCCCTGTGCCCGCGTGGGCTTTCTCCGGGCACTCTGGTTTCCTCCCACATCCCAAAAACATGCTTGGTAGGCCAATTGAGCATTCCAAATTGCCCCTAGGTGTGAGTGCAGATGGCTGTTTGTCTCTGTGTGCCCTGGGATTGGCTGGCAACCGATTCAGGGTGTCCCCCGCCTACTGCCCGATGACTGCTGGGATAGGCTCCAGGATGCCCGCAACCCTCGTGGGGACAAGCGGTACAGATGATGGATGGATGGACATCCCTGATCTAAGCACGAGTTTTCACTGTTCACTGTTTTCATGAGTTACGTATGTGTTATACTGACTGATAATAGAGTTGTGATAACTACTAATAAATGATACATTCTTTCCTCATTAAGATGAGAGAGACCGAGGTCAATGACATATTACCACACACAGGAATCCTCTGCAGACAACTAACATGCATTATTTGGAACTTTGGGAAGCAAACGGAAATATAAAGAGTAAACCCACGTCAAGCATAGAGAAATAATGTAACCCAGACCCTACTTGCTGTCAAGCAAGAATGTATCCATAAAGATCTACTAAAAAAAACATTAGTTATATTATCCCTTTTTTTGTCTTTGACTGTGATAATGTTCCATAAAAAAGGAAACGTGAATAGATCTTGGATCTTAGAACGTTTTGTGTTAATTGATGCAAAATGAAATCATGTTGGGTACACTGCAGGCTTGACTATTCAAGCCAGTTCATACCACATAGGCCCACAGTAGGCAGCTTCTTGCTGGAGCTGGGGCTTCCACTGTCGATCACCATCATTCCAGTGCTGTGATACCACTGCAGCTTGAGACCAGTAGGGCTTCGGATCAGATACATGTTGCCTGTGTCGTAGATCTCAAAACCAAGCTTTTTAAAACGAGGCCTGGCATATCGTGAGTTGACATACAGCTGCAGGAAAAATGTGCAATGTGTTAGTGTTAATAGTATGATTTCATACTGGAGCCTTCCAGCCCTCATGTTTGAGTTATTGTACGTATTAAGAACAAGTAATCCACTTTGTCCTACCCTCCTCTGGAGCCTGTCGATAATGATGTGGTCGAAATTATGGGTAATGTTGAGTGTTACCAAACATAGGTTTGTAAAATTCCACCGAAGCTTCAAAAGACATTTCAAAAAGTTATTTACATCAAATTGACAATAGTTTTTTTCTTTATGTATGACAATGGCTTACTTGTGAGTCTGATCCAGCAGGGCACTCCTGTACCAAAACACTGACTGTCTCATTGGGTAACTGGCTCACTATGAACCAGGCAGCTTTATAGATGGCAACACTACTTCCGTCAAATGTGATCACATTCAAATCTGGAAACAAAGAGCAGCGACCTGCAACAGAAACCATGAAACAGTGACATCATGAATCTATTTACTCAACACTGGATTAAGTACATATAAATCAATCATTGTGTTTTTCGTACATGGACAGTCCCACAGGGGGCAACATTTGTCACCATTAGACAATATGGCAAAACCAAGAAGGCCACAGTTCATCGGCTCAGAGGAGAAGGAGCAGCTTTGGGACTTATTGAACAAGACGAGCTGGCTGTCCACACAGATGAACTTGGTGCACTCATCAACAATCTCTGCGTATGGAGGCTGATTTAAAAACATAAACAGAGTAGGAACATTCAAATCTTGTGCGGTTTATCCAACAACTGCAAAAATAACGTAATACTTTTTGTTTAGGAATCCTTTGCTTCCTTTTCGATTGCTGTTTTATCAGTTAAATCTATTCGAATAATCTAGGACCATGGTGAGATGCTCAATAAATGGATGTTGTAAAGTGAACCCACCGTACACATCCTTGTGACAGATACAGCTGGGGCTGTTACACTATCTGATGTAGGCTTGGATTTTTCCAATGTTGTTACACCAGGACTGGTACGATTCATCCTATCCAGCACAGTTGTTTGGACTGTTCTGGTTACAGGAACAGACAATATAGCAGGAGTAATAGCAGGTCTCTGAGTCTGGATGGTTATGGCAAGTGGTGGAGATGTTACTGGTTGGGAAATGCCTGGTGCCGCTTCAGATTTTGTGGTTGTCAGGCCAGAGATTGGTATGGTTGCCTCAGGCATAGGAGGTGGGACCACTGTGGTGGGCATTGTTGTTGTGTCTGCAGGGGCTGTTGTGCTCACTGAGGTTAATGATTCTGCTGATGTGGTTGGAGATGGAGCTCCAAATACAGTTGTTTTACTTGGCTGTGGCGCGACAGTTGGTGAACTGCTTGTTTTGATGGTTGCTGTCAGCGGTCTTGTTTCTATAGTTACCCTTGCTGTGATTGGCCTCTCGGTTGATATGATTTTGGGTGTAACTCTTGTCACTGGAACTCTCTGTGTCGGTCTAATCGAGGTCAACTGTGTGGTTGTAGTTGTAGTTGTTGCAGCAAATGTAGATCTTACAGTTGACGCAAGCTGTGTGGTGACCTTGATAGGGAAAGTTGGTTTTCTGGATGTTGAAGACGTTATGTCAGGTAGAGAAACAGATGAAATTGGCGTTGTTGTGTCTCTTGTAAATTCCACGCTGCTCGTTACTGGATGCATTGTCACTGCGACTGGTTGTACTGTAACAGGCCTGTGGGTGGTGGTTACAGTGACAGGTCTTGTAGGCCCTATTGTGAGAAAAGTACCAGGAACTTCGGGTTTAGGGGGACGCACTGAAGTAATATGTGTCTTGGTTTTAAATTCTGTAGTAGGCATCCTGTAAGATGTAGTCTTAGCAGTTGTAGTAGTGTCTGCAGTTGCTGTAGCAGAGGTGATGACTGGCCTTGGCACTGGAAGTCGAGGTACTTCAGTTGTTTTAGTCAAACTGACCACATGTGGAACAGTTTGAGAGGTGCGCTGTACTGTTGTCTTTTTTGTATGACTGTACAACTGGCTGGAAGAGGTAAGGAAACCGGGAGGATGCCATGGTTGTGAAGTCTGCGTAGTGGAGCTTGATGATAGTGGAGGAAGAATGGTCTCCTTGGGACTAACTGGTGGGGCAGTTGACTTTGCAGATAAAATTGGACTGGTTGTCACAGTGGTGGCTACAGCTATTGTTGGAGATCTTGAAGTTGAAGACTGAATCAAAGTAGACCCGGGAATTGTGGCTGTAAATTTAGGGGGTGGCTGAGCAGTCAGTAATATGGTGGCAGCAGTTATTTTGGACGTGGTAGATTCAAGTACGGTTGTTGTTTTTGTAGTTGATCGCCGGTCTGAGGCTGCCGAGGTCGGACTGGGGACAGTTGAAGTCCAAGCAAAATAGATTGGCAATGATGTTGGTAGCTCAGGAGCAGCTGGGGTGGTTAAAATTACCTTCTCAGTGGTGAATTCAGCAACAGGGGGAGTCATAGTCTTTGGACTAATGAACTGTGTTGTTGTGCTGGTTTTAAAGGGTTCAACTGGAGTGACTGACTCTGTGGTTGTTGGTGAAGTGACTGTTGATGCGGTTGTTGTTTTGAAAGGAGGTGGTGCAAACAGGGGGGAAGTGGTTGAAGAGGCTGTACTTAGTAAACCAGGAGTGGCAGGTGCGATTGGGGACATTGGAGGAGTTCTCCCTAGTGTTAAAGGCTTTGTGCTCCTAGATTCAGTGTATGTAGTGTCAGTAGATCTGGGTAGGGTGGTCCGGTCTGTCACTGTTGAAGTCTCTGAAACTGGCGGTGTATGAGAAGTGGTTCCAAATGGGAACACCACAAATGGAAGTTTTGTCTCTGTGGACTTCTCAGTGGCAAGCGGAAAAGCGGATGTTGCCCCCTCATAAGAGCTAGTGGTTAATGTTGTGGTGGGCGTGGCTTTTGTGGTGACGCGAGGACGGAGGGAGACAGTGGGCCTGGTGGAGGAAGTTAACCAGAAAAGAGAAGTGATTACAAAGGGAGTACTACTAAACCTGAAGGTGCTGGATCCAAAGGGGCTGATGGTGGCACTCTTAGCAGCGGTATGGTCTTTGGTAACTTTTAGAGTGGACAGAGGTTCATCCACTTCAGGCCTTAAAGTGGGAGGCAATGGTGCAAGAGGTGCTGCTGTTTTGGAAGGTTCAGGAAGTGCAGCAGGTGAGGGGATGGTTGGTTGAGTTGACTCATCAGAAATTGATGGTGGCGTGCTCACAGCAAGAACAGTGGTGGTGATTTTGGTGGTTGGAGTAGACCAAGAAGGGGCAGATAGACTAGTGGTGGTCTTGAGTGATGCAGTGGTCGGCGCAGAGGATATAGTCCTAGAACTTGGTATGGCACTGGTTGGAATGATGGGCAAAATAACTGGGGCTTTGATACCTAAACCCAAAACCATGAAGAGCATGTGAGAAGAAAATGTATACACACTAGGATATACCGTATTTTCCAGACTATAAGGCGCACCTTCAATGAATGGCCCATTTTAAAATGTTGTCCTTATATAAGGCGCACCGGACTATAAGGCGCACCATTAATGCATTATGTCAGATTTTTAATCCAAATCAAATCATTCTCCATTTTATCTTTTTTATTTAAACTTCAGATGCAACAAATTACTTTATAATCACAAAATAATGATCCATAGTCTTTTTGATTCATGATTCATAGTCTTCAGCGGGCTTATGATTGATTTCATGACACAATGCTTCGGGCCAGTTTAAATTTAGGAATTTGGTCCATATATAAGGCGCACTGTCGGTTTTTGAGAAGATTTTAGGTTTTTAGGTGCGCCTTATAGTCCGGAAAATACGTTACCACTGATAGTTTGTATTCATTTCAGAGTGCTAGGCTTTAATAAACCAAATTGTGACTAAGGAGAGCATGGTTAGGCAACTCCGGTCCTTGGGGGCTGGTGTCCTGCATATTTTCTATGTGTCCCTGTTGCAACACACTTGATTCAAATGGTCAGAAAATTTGCAAGGTCTGCAGAAGCTGGATAGCAATCCTGATCATTTGAATCAGGTGTGTTGCAACAGGGAGATACAGAAAACATGCAGGACACCAGCCCTTGAGGACCGGGGTTGTCTGCCCCCCGATATAGAGGATGACCACTTCATTTAGCAATGGGGTCAAGTATTGCAAATTAACATCAATACTTGCATACAAGAAACATATCAGTAAAATCAAGAATGATTCTACTCACAGTCTTCAATGTAGACACAACGACGAGTAACTTCATCCAGGACCATTTGTGGGGGACAGACAGGAAGGCAGCCCTCCACTCTGATGAACATACAGATCAATTCAGAAAAACAATATGTTATAGAAAGCCTTATCATGTCCTACCCCTATCCACACTTAGTTCCAAGTGAGAACATTATGATAGTAACAAAAATATGCCTCCTGACTACAACGGTCGGCGTGAACGAATTAGATAAAGTCTCACCGTGGGATGGCAACACAGGCTTCCGCTGATGGGTCGCTGCAAGTTTTGAAACACGGGCTGACGCAGGAGTCATATCTCCACTGGCACTGTGGACGAGGCAGGTCATCTGGGCCAGAGCCTCATGAAAAAGACAAAACATTTATTGAAATTTTGAACATGTAAAAAGAGACGCAAAACAGACTGCGCCCACAAACCGATGTGGATGCTGATCTACTAACTGGGTGCAACCAGGACTGTGTCTGCCAATTGGGTGAATAAAGTGGCCTTATGAATGCACAGGGCTCAGTCACCCGAGGAGAATTTATTGCTTTAACTCTGGAGCAAGTTATAGTCCAGAAAATACGGTAATTGTAATTTTGTCTCATTTCTGCATCCATAAAAATTAAGACTTGATTCTTTAAAGGAAGACAAATGCTGCACTGGTTTTAGCTGCAATAAAAATATAGCCAGACTTGTTGACTTTTGACCCCAAGGAGGAGCAGTGAGACCATTTGAACCCGGTGTCAAGACCTCACGGTCAGCTGAGTGAAGCCTGAAAAACCCAGTAAGGCAAATAATTTAACACCTCAGTTTGACCTTCATTTCTGTCATCTCAAAAATAATATCATGACTGATAAGCCTGCAGAGTTTACAACAAAAAAAGAGATTAAAGTCACTCCTGTGATTTTTTTAACATTGTCTTTGCTTGTGAAAATGTGTCATATATTATTTACTGTCATTTCCTCACAATTCAATCGGTTTTGGTGTTTCGCCATAGGTCTTGTAGCGAGTCAGTGAGTAATACCTGCAAGTTTGAAAAGAGTGGCCTTGCGGAAGCTGTCTGTGTAACGATATTTGAGCAGGTGGAGGCGAGGGAGGGTGGCATGTAAGAAGAACCCAGGCTTTGCGTGGGACTCCAGAGAGTCAT
Source organism: Syngnathus typhle (assembly GCF_033458585.1). Lineage (NCBI taxonomy): Eukaryota > Metazoa > Chordata > Actinopteri > Syngnathiformes > Syngnathidae > Syngnathus > Syngnathus typhle. The sequence goes on along the minus strand of NC_083741.1, from coordinate 8,702,717 downwards.
AGCCTGAGACCCAGGTGTCCCTGTGGAGCACAAAGGTGGCTCGTTCCCAGAAAGCCTCGCTTTCTGCCCACTTGACCAGCTTCACCTGGCCACTGGGGCTCACGTACAGAAAATAATTGGGTCTATGCGCTGCCTCAAAGGATATCCGCGATGTGTCTGAGGGGAAAGAAATAGACAAATTCTATGCCACCAGTTTCTGGAGCATTTTGTAAAAGCAAAACAGTTTATTGGCTGACATCTATATTCTGTAGAATTCAAGATCTTTCATCTATTAACTATATACCACTCATCCAGTTCAAGGTTATGAGAAAAATGGAAGCAAAACTGAGAAAAAAAACCTAAGGGTGAGTTCTTGCAATGAACTGTTGATCCTGACCATTAATGACTAGTGGTTAAGATGAAGCCTGTTGAGTTAATAGGAGAAACACACCATGTGGTCGGGCTCTGCTCAGGCCTGGTGTCATCATAAAATGTGAGAGGGTGTCGGCGGTGTCACTGAGGTTTCCTCGCTTCACAAATACTGAGCCGCTGGACCTGCTGGCAACAAGCGCCGAAGTCCGATCTCTGAAGGGGAGAAACCTAAAAGGGCCTTTACCAAGAACTGTAGAAATGAAGCTATGTTATTGCACGTTGTTGAAAAGAAATGTTTCATTAAAAAAGAAAAACTTGTGGTTTACTCTGTGGTCATGAAAAATTTGTTATGTTGTTTTGAAGTTGTCAGATAAATTGCCTAAATCAAGCATAGACAGTACTAAAAGGCATCAGGGTCACGTCTCTGCTCCTATACTTGCTTATCAAATCTTTTTGTCGTTTTCCCGTGTATCCTACCTCCCATGACAACACGGTCCCCAATCGGCTAGCTTTGTCATTTTACATTTAACACTTTCCCCTTCTTGTATCGCTAATCTGCATTGCTGCGGAAACTACTGTAGAACTATATTCACATCAACAAACAAATTGGAAAGGCTGCTATACCTTTGTTGTAGAATTCACAATCAAATGCTGCAGAAAGAAATAGAGATACACTGGTAAGTATGATTATAAAACATTTTATCATGACTGCATGTTAAGGCAGGGGTGTCAAAGTCATTTTTTTCGCGGGCCGCATTGTAGTCATAGCTTCGTTCGGAGGGCCATTATGACTGTCAACTCAAATAAATGTATGAGCACCTCACAGTAAAAGCTACAAAACAAATTGACAAATAACTCATTTTTAAATCAGATAAGTAAAAACTGGTCAAATATTTAAAAAAAAAAAAAAGATATTAAAAGTGAAGACAATTTGCAATTCTAGTAATGTTAATTTGATGCACAATTTGTCTTTGCGGGCCACATAAAATGATGTGGCGGGCCGTATCTGGCCCCCGGGCCTTGAGTTTGACACCTGTGTGTTAAGGAAATATTTTTTTTTAAATTTGCATTGTTCTTGACGAATATATGTAATATTTATGTACATGTTACTTGTCAACTTACGGCACAGAGAGGGGGCGCGCCAATCGACAGGAATACGCTGGTGACAGCATCGTTGAGCGTACACTGCCACACTAGTGCAAAAGCATTCACAATCTCCTCCACGATTGCAACCACATGTGTCTGCCAGGCAGTTCATGTAGAACCAGGTAACATCCACCTACCAGCGAAGAAAACACCTCAAGTAGTCTATTCCAAGGAATCATTCCCCAACAAGATATGTTATGGTTAATAATGTTTAATTTTATGTGTGGGAAACATGGTGGGAAAATGGTTCGCACATCAGTGGCACAGTTCGGAGTTCAGGGTTCGAATCCCAACTCTGGCCTTTCGCTGTGGACTTTGCATGAGTTTGCGAGTGTAAATGGTTGCTCATATATGTACTTATGTCCCCAACCAGTCCTGGGTGTACCTTTTATCCCATCTAATTTGTACTTCATAATAGACCTATATTCATTGAGTCTTTTTCTCATTTTGTTTTTTGGGGGGTTAGGTTTAGGGTTTGTAGCCGTCCGTCCCCTTGACATTTTATTAAAAGAAATGCAATACGCAGATGACAATATCAGGCGGATAGAGTAAATTATTTTGATGCTATGTATCTGAATTGAATGGAAGCAAGACTAAAGCAGCCACTTATTCTACTACTGTGTCCGTCCACGCTCTTTGACTTGTGAGTGACTAGGTGAGGTGCTTCCGTGAACTTTAAATTGGTCACGGAAACTCATCGAATCGCTAGCGCTAAGGTTTATGCTCTAGTCATTTAGCTTTGTACCTTATATTGTCTGTTTAAGTTGCGTAGGATCGAAGATTTAGTGCAAGTTCATGTCGGACCACCACTTACCACTGGGTGGCAGGCCTGGAAGACCTCACTGAGCAGGACAGCACACTGCTGCTTGGCAAACGGCTCTCTGAGTGGATTCAGAGTGCACGGGTGTCTCATATCTGGACCATTCACACACTGAACACAAATTAACATTTTTTTAACATAGATGGATGATAAAAGGATGACGATCATTTGGAGCATGATAGTGAAATGGCTTATCAAACTGTCCTCATAGTAAAATGCAGCACAATGACTCACCGCAGCTGCTGTCCAACTATTTCCGAACTCTTGTGATGTTGTTGTGTCCATGTGGTCGGGTGTGCGCATCTCATTCACTGTCTTCATGTCAAAGTTTCCACATAGACCACTCAGCTTCTCCTGATAACATCAACATTGAGCAGAATTAACCTTTGTTGGGAGATGAAGAGCTTTTTCATGACCATCTAAATCCAAACTAAAATTTCAAAGCAATTGAATAACCAAATATTAAATTATTTTTACTTTTTGTTCAATTTGTTTTAATTAAATCAATTAATATGTATTTTTGGCATGTACAGGTATTTATGCTGCTCCAATAAGTAAACTTTTGGAGCACAAATGCTTTCTTGTCATTGCTTCCAACCAACTATTAAAATGATTTCCAGGAGTTATTATAAATTTTAAAAAAGAAATACATCTAGTATTTGTTGCATCAATTTCAAAAAACAAAACAGTAGCAACCAGCAGCATCGTGGATCTCGTAGTCATGGTTAAATGCACACTGTTATTTATAAATTGACAAATGCAAAAGAAACAGTATAGTATACAAGAAATGGCAAAAATGGAAGTTGAACAAGCCATGATGCACAGTAAATATGAAAATCAAAAGACGATTATATATTTTCTAATATAAATAAACTCATGAATCTCTGAAATTAAGCATTTATACTGACAATGTTCCTTTGAAAGCACAAACCTACCGCAAAGCATTTTGATGAGGACTGTGCTACATACCTGCCAACGAGGTCCAACCTGAATGTGGATCGTGGTTTTACGGTCCCATAGGATGGTGATGACCTCCTCTGGAAAATGAATCACAGAGAAGTAGCCGGCAGGCCAGATGACCATCTTCTGATTCTTTCCTATGACACTTGATGGGTTCTATAATACATATAGTAAGTATTACTAGGTGTGATTTGATTTGCAAGATATACATATTTTGCCACAAAATTGACTGCATTTGTTTACTGTAAAATAATATGTTATCATCAAATATTTTGATAGATTTTTAATATTTTTCAATATAATTTTGTCAATAATTTTCAATAGGATAATAAAGGGCGACGCAAAACTAGAATATGTGACTTACAGGCTGCCCAGTGTCATCATCAAAAGCTATGAAGGATCTTCCAATGCTGATCAACAAAGATTTCCTGCAGATCATGCCATTCTCAAAACAGTCGATGTTTTCTGCTATCACGCTGAAAATCATATCGGCACTGCTCTGTGCAGGAAATAATAAACCACAACAAAGACAATCGCTGTCAAAGTCTCAATGGATGATGTTTGGAATGTACACCATTGATATTGATATATGAATACTGCATGCAAATTTAAGTAATTGACGGCTATTTCACAGATCTCGCAAAAGAGGACTGGATGAGCAAGCCAGATAAAGAACAAAGTGCAAAGTATTGGTCACAAATCAAACAATTGGATAATCAACAATAATTTGGATGGAAAAGGGATCAGGGGTATTAAAATTCAATGGGGATTAAAATTAATGATGGATGATTATTTCCGGTTCACATAACCGGTTTGGGTTACGTTGCTTGATCATAAACTAAGGGGCCACTGGAATCACCAAATTAGCTCAGTTATTTTCATTCTGCCATAAAATCTGCAAATTCTTTTCTACGTCATTTATAGAAGTGCTATAGAGGTTTTACTTATTTATTGTCATCCTGAGTTGGTATTCTTCGAAGAATGTCTTCATGTCTACATTTTGGTAAAACACATAGATGAAAAAACAAAAATGTCTAATTCTTAGAATGTATGAATTAAAATGGTATATTTGGACATACCGTATTTCCAAATATTTGCTTACGTTACTTTTAAAAGCTGGTTTGGATTTTCTTTTTCTAGACGCTAAGAAACATAGTGAGGTCAAGAGAAAACTGGGAAATGCAGTGAGGTGTATGGGAGTTTAAACTGAAACACAAGCTTTAAAAACACTTTATGTACCTTTACAAGATAAACTGGACAAGCACCAACATAGTCAAAGAGCAGGCCATCAAAGGTTCTGTAATGACGATCTCCGTAAGTTGTGCACATGGATGGACATGGACGGAACACACACTGGAAGGTCCCATGCTGACAAATACTACAAAGACAGCAAAGTTTCAGGGTCAACTTTTTGTCGCTGCACTACAAAGAGTTTGTTCACATCTCTGGGCCATTCATTTGTCTACATGAGAATAAAGGAAGTGAATTATCAAATGGCTGAATCACTATTCATTGCACTGTTGGGCTGTCATCATCATGTTCAACCTGGATCACAAATGGAAGGAAAGCGTGAGATCACTGGGAGAGGGACTCCTTTCACCACAGCAGAAATAATCAAAGAGCCATACAAGCGCCCACTTTGTTGCCAAACCTTTTCTCCTCTGTGATAATATAATTATGATATCAGGTGGACACTTACATTGCTGACTATCTCATCACTTTGTATCAGATTTTAGGTCAACAAAAATTACGATTTTGCTTTAACTTTGTTTCAATGTATTCGATACGCAATGGATGAAGAATCAATGAAATGAATGAGAAAACCGGACAAACCATTTAAAAAACAACAAACTCCATCCGATTTTAGATGATACTGAATAGCCATGAACGTACCACTGATGGCAGGGGGAAGACACTTTGTCGCCAGGGTAATACTCTTTTCCTTTCCACAGACAGGGGCACGCATCAGGCTCAAAGCAGTCGTCTCCATGTTTCAACAAGCTGACAGAAAAAGGATGTTGAACAAATCATGAGTGTGTTCTTCGGCGTCTTTCTATATACTTCTAATATGTGATTAAGTGTTGATCAACAACCATCAAGGAGTGCTTGTAATACAGTCATTGTAAAACACCCGTGTTGCATATTGTAAGCCAGGGGTGTCAAACTCGTTTTTTTCGCGGGCCGCATTGTAGAGGGCCATTATGACTGTCAACCCAAATAAATGTATGAGCACCTCATATTATATACAGTAAAAGCTACAAAACAAACTGACAAATAACTCATTTTCAAATCAGATGAGTAGAAACTGGTAAAATATTTAAAAAAAAGATATTATTAAAAGTGAAGACAATTTGCAATTCTAGTAATGACACAGGAATTTGATGCACAATTTGTCTTCGCGGGCCACATAAAATGATGTGGCGGGCCGTAGCTGGCCCCCGGGCCTTGAGTTTGACGCCTGTGTTGTAAGCGGATGCCGTGCACCAGACATTGAGCTGGGACAGACTGGATGAAAAATAAGATTTAGAACGTAAACTCAAAGTTAAAGTGGAGTACAGTAGTGATAGGAATGAGAGATAGTTGCTTCTTGCAAACTGCAAATCAGAGACGAATCTAACTGTATCAAAACTGATTAAAAAGTTCTTCCTGATTGTCCTTTATAAAAAAAAATAAAAAAAAGTCATGCTAAAATGATTTCCCCCTTTAAGAAATAATCCAAGTTTGTATATTCACAACCTGTTGATGTGGCATGATGTAATACACATAATATACACAATTCTCTGAAATGGTCAATAGAACACTTCAAATGTTCTATCTTCATTTCCAAAATACGAAAGAATTGGAATTGTCGAAGTCAAAAGTGTAACTTGAGGCAATGGTCAACACTTAGTTGTGTTTCATTTCCACAATGTGTTCATTTTTTCCAACCATTAAAGTAAAAGTACAGTCCACACATACACAAAAAAAAAGAAGAAGAACCAAAGCAGCCTCACAATCAGAGAGGAACTATGCCAGAGAAACGAGAGCGCCGCAAAGTTGCACGAGTGAGCACAGATGAAGAAAAAGTGGTTAGATTCGCTACCCACATGAGAAATCTGGACAATCGGATTCTCACACAGCAAGAGAGAGCGTTTTTTTTTTAGGCTGATTCACTCCTCCATTTACTTCTCGCTCTGCAATGCGAAGCTGATAAGTATCTTGTAATATCAACGGCTGAGTTACATCCTCTAGTCAGGGTGCAGACAATGAAGTGACAAACTGATTGACCCCTTCTGAAACCCCCCCGATGCAACTGAGTAGAGTTACACCCTAAATAAAACGCTGTTAACAGTTTCCTTTAACCGCCAGCCAAGTTGTTGTATCAATGACTCGCATCAAAGTCACCTACATTAGTGTTTGTACCCAAATATGCGTAGAATATTGCTCGAGACAGTTTTAATGTAATTGAAGATAATGTAATTGTCACACGGTTTACCCTTCAAACTCTCCTATTCCAAACTTGTGATGTGACAAAGAAATTATCAGAACAATTACCGTTTTTTTCCATGTATAATGCGCAAAATCTAACTAATTTATTGTCCTAAAATCTCGGGTGCGCATTATACATGGATACAAAAAAAAAAATGTTTTGTTTTTTTTGGAAGAAAATCATGGTACAACAATTTTTGAAGAAAATCTTCCTCAAAATAAAACTTGAAATCACCTTTCTTCTTGTTTGTTGTAAATCGCGCATCGCATTCAGCCATCCTGCCCAACACACTTATTAAAATTCATAATTGACGACACATCGTTTGATGCGATGGTGGAGTCCTTGATGGTGTGTTATTGTCAAATATTGTTTGTTTTTTTAATCTCCATCGCAAACCGGAGGCCGCCATTACAGATGCGCAGAACTGATGCGCAAGACACGTCAGCTATATAAAGAGCGAGAGTTCAGTTCTCGACCTAAATGCGTATTACAGGTAATATTGTATTTCACAACACTTTGCCTTGTTCCTTTCTTCTCTGCTGTTCACTTCAAACACGCTCCATACGAACACAATGCTCTCGTATCAGACGCTTGCTCGATCACCTGCTCGTTTGCTGTCACAATGTACCCTAAACAAATCCGAAATATTTCTTCGCTATTGAGTTTGCTAGCGCATGCGCAGTGATACTGACCAGCAGAATAACATCCGGTTGTTCCCAAAGATGATATTTTTTCTGAAATAATTTTACGTTTACGGACTTAAGTAGGAGTCAAAATTTGGGTGCGTATTATACATGGGTACAGGCTTTTTTCCAGCATTGACATGCCATTTTTAGGGTGCGTATTATACATGGGGGCGCATTACACATGGAAAAAAATGGTATGTTAGTGTAGACTGCAGCCTCTATTAGAATCAAACCAAATACAGTAAATATTACTACTAATGAACAAATATTAAGCTGTTTGTGGAAAAACATTATAAATGTGGTTTTATGTGCAATCTGTTAAATTGTTGTTAGAAGAGAAGCATTTTAACACTATTAACTAAAAGAGACTTTTTCTCAATGCATTATCTATTTATCCTAATGTAGAAAATAAACTTTTGGTCAACCTTGTGGCCTCATTCACAACAACAAGAGCCCTTTACAAACTACATAAAATGATGGCATCCAAGTTTTTGTCATTTTAAAGGTCATCTTGGCTTACTGAAGTGAATGACTCACCCTTCTAAATGACACAGAGTCCTTAAGACTAGGAGCTGTTTGTGCACCTGGCTAACCTTTTCTCCGTGTAATGACGTTAGCAATTAACACTGTTGGAACTCATGGCTTCTTAGTGGGAAGGGGCAAGTTTAACATTGAGAAATTTCATCACATGCATTCACGAATAACATGGAGGTCAAACACCATAATTTTAGATGAATGACAATCCGGGTATATGGGGAAGCTGTTATAAAAATTCTCACTTCCCATGCATTTTTCTTCCCTGGAAAAGCTCACATTTTTACAGAATTGCAGGCAAAAGTTAAATTGTGGCCATAATACACTGTATAAAATACCTGTGACGTTTGGGTTGTAAAAAATATAGTTTTCTTTTTTTTCGCATATCGGCCCGAGGTTTCTTTGCCAGTTTTTTTGCCTCATGAAAGAAAAGTGTGCGTACAGAGCTGTTTCTCTGATTTTCAATAAATTACTCGACCTACCACTGAGGATATTGGATAAGTGAACCGTTTTATATTAAATATAAATAATGAGGTTACACTGCAACACATTTACTATGCCCTGTCTGAAAATGAGTGCTCACTGGTTGGCTTGGTTCGATTTATGTAGAAGTTCCTCACCCTAGCACAAAACAGTCTACATCTGCCAGTCATCCCTGCAATCGGTTCAAAGAGGTCATTAAATTGGATACATTTCTTTAACTCCTGCTAGTGTGTACTGTTATCATGATGACTTTTTGCTTGGTCTCACAGAACAAAACCACTTAACCCTCTTTTTGGGCATGTAGCCAGTCTGGATTATCGGGATCAAATAACTGGAGGCCCTCATTGGATGGCTATGATGACGTTAGTTTCAAAGGTTTGCCTGAGAATAGTAGTCTGCAGTAGTAGCAATAACGGTACATTAGCCTCTAACCTCCTTGTCTTCCGTCTCCACATTCAAAACCTACTCACCCAGATGGGCAAGTACATCCACTTAGACATGGCTCATGTGCTGAGCAGGTCAGGTTGAGGAGGTAAGATTCACAAGTACGCTCACAGGCCACACCTCGTCCTGGAAGAAGGCCATTCTCATCCTCAGAGCAGTTGTGGTATAACTGACTCTCAGGGCATAACCTGTCTGCATGAACAGAACAAATAGCAGAAGATGTTAAGAAGAGGAATCCATCTGTAAATGGAAGTAATAATGCAGAATTTTGTGCCCTAAAAAGCTTTAGGTACATTATTTCTAAAAGATTGCATTTATTTTATTTAAACCCTTTGTTCATTATCTTTGTAAAGGAAGTGATTTACAATTTGTACTTACCACCATCTGTTGTTTGTGACACAAATTTACCATCCAGACACAGCCTAGAAGGACAACAAGAGAAAAGCCACAATGATGATGAACATTAGGACATTTGAGGAAAGAGAAAAAGCTAAACAATTCTTATTTAAAAAAATAAAATAAAAATCTCAGTGTGGGGACAGGACAGGCGTCAGTCTGTGTTTTGAGGCATCCAACACTCATCAAATGCTGGATCTAGAAGAAGTATTATGGGAGCTTTTAAAAAGAAATGCCTTCTAAATATGTGTCAAGTGGGACTGACATGAAATGAAATAAAACCTCATTGAAACGTTGTTTTTGTTTTACTGAAGAAATCTGACCTCTTAAAATCTGATTACACTAACCTCATGTGTGAGTCTCCCTCAGTCATTATATTTTGAAATTAAGCTACCATATAGTTTGGAAGGTTACGAAAAACAAGTGCTGCATGTTATCTATGAGGTGTAGTTCCATTTTAAACATGAAGGAGTGGCAGTGATGGAGAGGAAGCTCTTACTGAACACCTGCTGATGTCATGATCACGTCTCCTGGTTCGTAATCAGCACCGAGGAAAGTGCAGGGACACTCATTCCTGCAATATCGCCAAAGAACAAACAAATAGCACTACTCAGTCCATGCAATGCAAATGTGAGTTGAACAATTGCCAAGAAGGTCTTCCTTGAAAATGAACCTTGCCAAATAACTCACTGGAACAATTTAGCGTTAGCAATCACCTCGCATTGAGGCCAATTTTGATGCTGCTTGCTCAGAAAACGGCCATCCTTTATTTCATCTTGGAAAGTGGTTGTGATCCATATACAATCTCAATTTTATAGTTTTAGTCATATGTCAGTGTACCACTCGCATAGCTATCATACATTTTATACTGCGTAGGCCTGTCTTCCAGTCTGGGTGAGTGTTTCTCTGAGCTCTGTTGTGATACAGAGTTACCCACAATCGCAGGCCTTAGGGTTAGGGGTGGCTTTACTTCCCTTTTCACCCCCATTCCATGCTCCAATCCCACCCACAGCCCTTCCACCCCAGGGTCAGTGTGTTCCCGTGGCTTGGGGCGGCCCTCGGGGTGGGCTGCACCTGGCCACCCGCCTTGGGGTTGATCAGGAGGGGGTGAATCGGTTTTGCCAGAACACCCTCGTTTACCTCACTGGGTGGTCAGGCTCTAAGGTCATTGTCCTCTTGATACACATCACACAGAAAATCATAATATTATCGCTTAGAGTGACTGCATGACTTTAACCAAATACTAACAACCAGGAACTTTGTATTTTGGTAAACCTCATAATTAGTGCTGTATAAAATTTGGAAGAAATGTTCAGTAACTGCAGCCGCAACCGTCCGGTGTATAAATCCAAGGAAAATCAGCATAGTGCCAGTCTTTTTGTTGCCTGTGAAAGGTGAAAGGCAAAAATATATGTTTCGTTTTATTATTCTTTTGTTTCTTGTGTAAGTTCAAAGTGAGTGTGTAGGAATGGATCACCCCACTCAGACAGAAAAGAAACGTGTCTGATGCAAGACAAAAATGCAAGAAATATGTATGCTAGTCCATATTTATCGTGTATTCATAGTGTAAATAAACTATATCAGAGGTGGGCAATTCATTTTGCAAAAGGGCCACATGAGGAACTGGAAGTGAGGGCCAAGCCAACATGCTAACCTAAACTTTGTCTAAATGTTTTATGTATTTCGAAAAAACTATTGTCTTTCATCAATAAATTGCCATGTATGTAACTATGGTATGTATTATTATAATTTGGAAGTACTGCATACATTTTAAATTAAATTATGAGTAGACGTTAAAATCACACATACACACTTAAAATTAGAAGTCGGATAAGTCGCGAGATATGATGAGAGCATTTCTATTTGGCAACACTACAGACACAAGTAGTGTGTGCATGCTACCTGCTTAAAATGGCGTCCACAACTGCACATGAAAAAAGCCAAACTTAGACTTCTTGGTTATTGTGAGGGCTGGGCTGGGGCAGGCCGGATGTGGCCGGTACCCGGGCCATTGTTTGCCCAGATACATTTGTAAACAAACAGTTACTGCTATCATTCTGACACTTTATGAGTTGCTTGGTGTTATAAAATGTTCAACATGAGGCATTTACAAAGTTAGATAAAATTCAAGTTGATCTCTTCTTTGGTAACTGGCAAGGCTTTGTGACATATGGTCCACAAATTGGCCTCTGTCTTACAAGTTCTCTCCCACTGGTTATCAGATATCTGTGTTGTCTCGACCCTAAGTGGGACTGAAAGGGGGGTTTCACGGTCACTTCCTTGAAGTAACTCTATCACATAGTAAGCAATGCTGCAGAAGGATGTGAAATCGTGGGACAGTTAGGAAAGAGTAAGCTTGTACATCTCCTATGGCAAAAGAGCCTAAATGGGAGTGCAGACTGATTGGGCTCTCAAAAAGTCCAGTTTCCGCCGAACTCAATGGATTGGAATGGAAGGGATTTGCATAGTATGGTAGGTTACAAAAATAATTTGTTGAACCATCATATCAAACTGAACAAATATTATAGCATTTTTATGAAGGTAAAGGTTCATTACATTACTTGTCTTGATTTCTGACCCATCCCTCAGCCAGCCTGACCTGTGCACACAAGTGTGTGTTAGCTGGTTGTAGAATAATCCCAGCGGGCAGACACAGCCTTCTTCGCACTCCCCCCCACAGTGCTGCGAGGAGGAAAGGGCGGAGCAACGGCGTTGGCAGGATGACACGCACACGCCGTACTGCATGGTGATGGGGCAGGTGACCGCTGCAGTCAGAGTGGCACACAACATCCATGGAAAGTTTGAGCCTTTGACATTCAGCAGACAGCTATTTATCTCATTTTTACTAGTGACTATATTTCCACGCAACACAATTTGCTCACAGTCATGAGGACCAGCTAATTAGTCATAGGGTCAACTTCAAGAAGTTTTAACATGATTAAGAAAATGCTAAAAAAAAACATTTTGGGGATATTGAAATTATGCTTATGAAGTTTATTAAAAAAAATTATCACACGGTGCCTCTAATTAGGAAACTCATGGTTAAGTGAAGACCATTATCTATGTATGACAGAACACAAATATGTCCAAAACTCACCACAGTCGTGTATATGTGACCGGAAGTCAATGACTATGGAAAATCGGCGGCAGTGGCGAGCATAGTGAGCCAGAGCAGAGCAAAGGCAAGCTGTTCCGCATTTGCAGGTATCTGAACGGCACTGCTGGTGAAATGGCACTGGACTGAGGTATTCATGGCAGGGAGAGAACAGATCCCGGTTCAGAATATCACACATCTCGGATGCATAGGCCACTGAACAAAAACAAAGAAGAAAGGAGGTGATAAGATTAGGAAAAAAAAAAAAACAGGCTGTACAAAAAAATAATCATCAATTAATATTTTATAGCTTATTTTTTTATTTTCTATAGCTTATTTTATTTATTTGGCATTAAAATATGCATGCATTGTACAAACTTTTTTGAAAGAAATTTGGGATGTGTGTTTTTAAGTGCGTATTTAAATGCGTGCTCCAGTATAAACCATTTCAAACTAACTTGAATTAGTACATTTAACAAGTAGTTAAAAGTCAGAATCAATATTTATCTAAATTTTGAAAAAGATCTAATGAATTAACACAATGGGATGATCTTAAAAAAAAAACTGACCAGCTTGTTGGTGTGTGTCGCAGGGGTCAAGCTGAGGAGTGATCAAGCTGGGCGTACACGCTGACGAGACCCTCCAGGCATTTCCAAACAGTAAAGGAGTGCTTTCTATCATACCAGCTGGAGATCTGAAGGGAGACAAGAGTAGGTGATGACTATTGGTGGCCTATTTGTTATAATAAATACTAATAATAACATGGGTCAGATTGCTCAAACAGGTTGGAAACGTGCAAAAATAGTAAGCAGACAATTGTGATTATTTGACAACACCTGCGGTGTTGCCCAGTTTTTGTGCTATCCACTTGCCAGCTCACCAATGCCCTCATGACAAACACTTATGCTTGAGCGAGAGCATCGATGACCAATGTGATGTGCAATTCACACAAGAAAATAAGAAAATAGACCCCAAATAGTTGGTTTGGTACTCAAATAATGACATCATAAAGTAATTACACCTGGCCCACACAGATGCTCCAGGAAAAGCCTGAACAGGATAAGTGGTGTTGAAAATGCATGGATGATGAATGTCAACATACTCAAGCAGAGTAAAATCCCCTCCCTTCAGAAAGTATGCGGTTATTCCAATATAACTCCAAAGACATCTCCAAGACAATAACTTGAGAATAAAATTGAGAATAATAACATCGTGATATAATAATCGCGATGTACTGCGCCAGCATGTCTCCAGACGTATAAGTAAACCATTTCCATTGTCTGTAAGCCAGAATAATGATAAACATTTAAAGTAACAAAGGTTTGAAATATTTCAATCTATGCACAACGATTCCATACAATTTGTAACATGAGTTTCACTTTAAACCCTGACAAAAAAAAATCATAATATTCAAATGTATTTGGGTATATACATACGAAAAACTTCATTGTGTACAATAATCTTTTTCTTTTTCACATGTTTGAAATAAACGAAACGAAACGAAACGAAAACTAAAGCAAGTAAAAAGCTTTGAATTGTTGTTCCATATACATGCGTGGCCCACAGTACTGATGTCATCTCCATAAATTAGCGTGACTTTGATTACATATTGCCATACGATACAACTGATGTCATGCACATTATTTTTTAAGAAAATGTTGCTCATTATTGCTTGAAGAGATGCACCAAATTCCACAATTTAACAGAAACATCAAAGGCACGGGCGCTATTTTAGTACCGTATTTTCCAGGCTATAAGGCGCACTTAAAAACCTAAAATTGTCTTATAATAGTCCGGTGCGCCTTATATGTGGACCAAATTCCTAAATTTAAACTGGCCCGAAGCATTGTGTCATGAAACCAATCATAAGTGGCCCGCTGAAGACTATGAATCATGAACCAAAAAGACTATGGATCATTTGTTTGTGTTTATAAAGTAATTTGTTGCACCTGAAGTTGAAATAAAAAAGATAAAATGGAGAATGATTTGGATTAAAAATCTGACATGATGCATTAATGGTGCGCCTTATAGTCCGGTGAGCCTTATATAAGGACAAAGTTTTAAAAGGGGCCATGCATTGAAGGTGCGCCTTATAGTCCGGTGCACCTTATAGTCCGGAAAATACGGTAAGTGAGTGAATTCCACTTTGTTACTTGCAATACTGTATATATATATATATATATATACCCTTTAGTCCCAGACTCCAATGTATATCCTTTTACAGCTGCTGAACTACATGCGCCCTTTACGACTGCCCATTACGACACGGTACAGTGGACCTCTAACAGTAAATTCCTTGTTGAGGATCTGTGCCCTGTTGAGGAATCGTGTGAGCCGAGCAGTGTGCATTACAGAAAGTGTGAGAAAATAGTTCATGTTTAGAGCTGCACAATAATTAGGTTGTAAATGACAATTGGGTAAAACATATATTATATTATATTATATTATATTATATTATATTATATTATATTATATTATATTATATTATATTATATTATATTATATTATATTATATTATATTATATTATATTATATTACATTACATTACATTACATTACATTACATTACATTACATTACATTACATTATATTATATTATATTATATTATATTATATTATATTATAATCACAAGAACTGTATGTTGTTTATAGTGAGCTCATTGTAGATCGAGTTATCTGAACAATCCACTTAGTATACACGTTCTCAGGTGAAAATACGCAAAAATGTATTCCCATCACACTGTTCTCTCTTTTCCTTAGATTTGTGAACAAAAATACACTCACAAGAAGTCATCTTGAATGTTGCCGTTGAAGGTTCCACAAAGCCCCACTGTATCATCCTTCCATTGCGCATTGGCCTGCAAGTAGAGACGAAACTCTTTCCAGCTGTACTGCAGACGTAGGCCGAACATTGTCTTCACTTGGAGGAACATGGATGAGAGCTCTTGAATGTGGAAGTTGTCTGCAATAAATGAAGGATAAGTACATTAAAGTGCAAATGAGCAATATTCATATTATTGTAACCTCTGTAACCGGAACCTCTGTCAAGAACTTTATTGGTACTTTGGTGCAACTGCACATCAGTCATATAGTATCTACACAATGTGTCCACATGCACATGGTACAAAACACACTCAATGCTATTTTTGTCACAGAGCACAACTGCTTGAAATCACAATATTGGAAGAGAATAAAAGAGGGGTTACCGTCAGAGTAGGGTAGGGAGATGCGATACTGCCCGGCAATGAAGACTTCGCCAATGTGGCTCAGTGTAATCTCCAGTTTAGGATCCTCATCAATAATTAAGCTCACAGACTGGATGCAAGACCCATCCAGATTCTGCGATCAAAACAGAATGGCATGACAAACATACTAAAGAAATAAATACTGTACTGAAGTCGTTCTCAAATAGTGGGGCGGAGGTCGTTCTCAAATAGTGGGGCGGAGGCCCTCCTGGGGGATACCAGGGGGCGCGCATGTGACCCCAGGGGACAGGTTAATAAGTATACAATGGTAATAAGAGTTGAACAATTTTATAGTCAGATGATACTATTTATAGTCACTGAGGAGAGATGCTAATCATTTTATCATCATAATCACTGAATGTTTTGTCTTCTAAATGTTTTTGTACAAATATCACAAACTGAAAAAAACAATGAATAACAAAGGTATTTTCATGCCATATGGACAGTAAATGTAGTTACATGTCTTAGCTTAACTAATCAACCTTAATAACTCAAATATTTAATCACTGACATCCTGGTTGTGTGGAACCAAGAGCTGACTGCGTTTTTCAAAACCCAGCTCTGCCTTCTACTCTTAATTGCCATCTCCCTCTCTGTGTCCAAAACACCGTCGGTCACCATGACGGTGCCTTACTCACTGCACTCATTTTTTTTGCGGGCCGCATTGTAGTCATAGCTTCTTTCGGAGGGCCATTATGACAAATAAATGTAAGAGCACCTCATATTATATACAGTAAAAGCTACAAAACAAACTGACAAATAACTCGTTTTCAAATCAAACAAGTAAAAACTGGTCAAATATTTAAAAAAAAAGATATTAAAAGTGAAGACAATTTGCAATTCTAGTCATGACACACGAATTTGATGCAGAATTTGTCTTCGCGGGCCACATAAAATGATGTGGCGGGCCGTATTTGGCCCCCGGGCCTTGAGTTTGACACCTGTGTATTAAAGGATAGCAAAAGAGGGCTTGGGTTTGAAGTGTCACATGTTCAAGACTTTTCGTCTTAGCCTCGATCGCTCAGCCTGGAACGACGGACCACTGGCAACTCACGATACTTGATGGACAATTTACAAAAAGCCCCCAAGAAGAGTTAGTAGGGTCGGACTGTAAAGGCTAGAGTTGACAAGATATTGACAGACTATTGGCAGAATCAGGGAAAAAATGAGGATATTCTTTGCACTGTAAAACCACATTGAAATCAAACATGCAGTTGACTCACAGCTCCACAAGGGGCATTCTGGATGGTGACTGTGAACTTCCTTGAGTTGCGACTCTTGACAAGGACATACTGACACGTTGCGGGGAAGGTGTAGACACGCCCATCGAATGACTGGAAATACATATCGCCAGTCACAGAGCATTCGCCTGTTGGGGAAGGTGAACAATTTCTACATTACTTCCAAAACATTCGACTTTTTTGATACATACTTCATATGCATATTTTCATTCCTAAACCTCGCTTACTGCTTATTTTTAATTGGCTAATGAGGAAAGAAAATTGATGAAAATGGGTCATATTCTTATTTGCAGCTACAATAGAATAGCCAAGACATTGCAAGATATAATGCTGTGCCTCAAATCAACCAGACAGAAAGCTAATACAGAACATAAATGATCTACATGTATTTTCTTTCCGTTGCTTGTTGCTTTGTCAGCAACACATACTACCAGCAGTAACCTCACATGAACTTCTCCTATGCATATCTACCACCATTTAGTGTCCCCCCCCAAAAGAGACTTAAATTCACTCGATGCTACTAATCTCTGTCTTGACATGCATTTTAGTAAAAATTGAGCCATTAAAAGAAGGACAGAAACCAACCTGGACAGTTGTATTCAGTGCAATTCCACAATCCAGCCACACATGTGCTGAAACACAAAGTGAAACATTTATCACCTGATATAATGGGCGATAAGGACAGATATATTTTACAAACGATGAGCCCCACACCAATTTGTCTATCCTTCATTTAGGGCACATGGGCTGGTAGTGTATGGAATAAAAAAAAAAAAAAAGTGCCTTACCAATTGTTGCATTCCTCTTGTATGGTATGTCCAGATGGGTAGAAGACACCATGGGACTCACATGGACAGTCAGAAGGCGTCACACAGTTGCCATCCTCAAATATCAAACCTGAACATGGGAAGCTCTACTTTTAGTTTCACCTTTTCAACAATCACAAATGGAAACATCAAATCACCATCGGGACAGTGACATCCATCCAGGCAGGTCAGCCTGCTATCGATGCATGTTCGCTCCAGCTTGCAGGATGACGGGCAACAGCTGATACATTCCAGGTACTGCAGACCTACCGGACACTCCTTCACTGGTTGCAATAAAAGAAATAATAAAGAAAATACTTAAAATGGTCAAAGAGATATCACTGAGCATTTACAAATCTGATTTAACCTGGTCTTAGCATTTCCTAGTTTTTGATGGTGTAATGGAAACTTAATTGAATGCACATTTTAGCATTTTTCAAAATCAAGACCACTGGCAGCGCTAGAATTTTTTTTCTTGGGGTGGCCAAGAATATCGCAGAGGATCCGCAAAACAAACAAACATAAAATTTACATACCCTCCCCCAAAATTCTTTGGAAAACACAGATAAACATTAATTTAGTGTTCCCTACACGAGACAAGAGGAAATGTGGGGAAAAATCCCTGAAAAATAATCTGAATTACTTGTGGTCAAGCATATTTGACCAGCAATCAAGACGGTACGGTGTACATTGCGGGACATATACATGACACTACAAAAATGGGAAACATACCACACTGAGGAATATGGTCCCTCCAGTCGTTGAGTGGATGGTCAGCATGGGCGCAGGCTCGGGAGTACTCCGTAAACACTTGACATACCGCATCATCGCTTGGACCCGACCTTCAACACAGAGTACATGGTTGGGTAAACTTTTAATGGGTTCATATTGCTGGCTGATTGTCACAATAGCATCATTTACATGCTATGAGATTAAGTGAATATTTGAATGAGTTAGACCAGTGGTGCTCACACTATTTCAGCTCGCAAGCCACTTTTAAAATGACCAAGTCACAAAGATCTACCCACTACAAAAAGATTACAATACAAAAAAAAAAAAAGAAATTTGAGGACGCCTAACTGACATAAATGACATTGTGGAAAAAAAGTGCAACTCCCATTCTGTATGAGAGTGACACGTTTTTAGCTTCTTACTTGGTCCACGTAATTAGCACCCCTGAGTTAGACAATATTCCACACAATCGCAATCAGATTAGAGAAAATCTTAAAATAACAAGTGCAACATGCTATTTTTTTTTTCTTTCTTACGAGCAGATGTCGTTGAAGCAGCTGGCCATGTAGGACAAAGGGCTGACAAAGTCGTGGCAGCTTTGAAATGGTGGATCTAGCAGCATTAGGCATATTTCCTCCACTTTCTGATGGAAAGAACAATAAAAGGAATTACATTTTTAACAACAATCCTACAACTAGAAACTATAATTTGCAGTTTCTGTAGAAATTGCATGTGAAGGCGAAGAGGCTGAATAAAAATTAGTTTACAATAATAAGGTTAGCCCAAACGAAATTGTTATATTTTTAAATCCCAATAAATCCTTGAAAGAAAACATAAATTCAACAAAATGAAAGTATGAATTTTTGGGCTGTTTTGTAATTTCAAAGATTAATACAGGCAAAGAAAAATCTATCTCACTAGCTCCATCTTCATAAGCATGTTAACAATTTTTTTCATCACAGTGGATGAAAGTCAATTGCACTTCACAATTGTTAGGGAGCACAGTTTAATACAACACATTTTTCCCTAGTTATATCTTCTTTATTTTACTTGTATTTTTTTTCCTTTAATTAAATACTCAAGCTTACCAGCAAGATATGCACATCAACTGCTGTACAAGGTGAGGGAAAACTCAAGGGCACCATGGGACACGAAGCCTGAAGTGGTTCTGTCTCCGCCCAGCTGTTTCCAAACATTTCTATTTCATGAGTAAGGACACCTGCAAGTAAAGTTGTACACATTTGCTTGTCATCATTTTTAAGCAATATCATGTATTGAATTTGATTTCTTGGTATCTCAGGGCATTGAATCAATCTCAAGTGGAGCGGATTCTTAGGAGACGTTTCAACTTTCTCATCCTTGAAGGCTTGATCGGTTCATGCAGCTAGGCTTGGTTAGGACAAACCAACTGAGTACAATTACTGCAGAAAATCTTTACAATATGTCATTGTTTGCCAAAGCATGCTTTGCAAATGCTCAAGTGTGATTGACACACGTATCTACGTGTGACTTTGTATTATTAACTACCGTATTGGCCCGAATATAAGACGGTGATTTTTGCATTGAAATAAGACTGAAAAAGTGGGGTCTAGACAATATACCCATTCACAACGCTAGATGGCGCCAGATATCTTTAAAGTGAATGCTGAACTTAACTCCCCAGGCCAAAGCGAACCCCTGTCACGAAGAATAAATATAAAAATAGCGGTAGCACGAAGAAAATTTAAAAAATAGAGGTAAGAAAGAAAAGAGAAGGAAATGAGAGAAGAGATAACGGGACAAAGACTAAGCACAGCGAGGCAGAGGATGTTTCTGAGGAGTAATGTTCTGACAGGACAGATCTTAGCTACTCTCAAGTTTAAACCAATTTGCATTATTTTATTGCAATGTTTTTCTTTATTCAGATTTGTTTCAAGACTACAGTTACAGTTAGACTTCACTCTGATGGTTAATGCAGTTATTGCAATTGTGTCGTTTTATCACAGTAGATTGGTTTATTTACATTTCAAAAAACAGAAGCCATTCATTTACAAACATGATTGGACTTTAGTTTACATATTTAAATGTTCAGATATTAAGATGTGATAGACAGTTTTTACATAATTTGAACGAGGCAAAATAACATGCTTTTTCCCTCGATAATATATTGTTATAATCATTTGTTTCAGATGTACTGTAATTATTGTCTGTATAAAAATTTTATTAGGTGTTCAAAAAGTCTTTCTCCAAACTTGAGTCTTGAAAAAGGGGGTTTGTCTTATAATCAGGGTCGTCTTATACTCGGGCCAATACGGTAGTAATAAAAAAATGTTTGGTTACTTCTAAATTCAAAACCACAAATAAACCACATATGATAGACAATGAATGAAACAGATTTTGACTGCCCGCAAGCAAAGTGATCTTACCATAGCTGGTCCTGAGGTCGTCCTGTACATCGGCATTGAAGTTCCCACACAGGCCACAGGTTCTGCCTACAAATTCTGGGCTGAGTTGAATGTAGACTGAGCCGCTGTGTCCCTCCCAGGCTAGTGTGAAGCCTTGCGTTTGTTTCACTAACACGTACTGGGAAATCTGCTCCAGGTGTAGGTTATGGATGTGATGTGGAAGCTGCAAGCTGATTTTTTTTTTATTGTAAAATAGAAGAATAAAAAAAAAAATTAAAAATACTGACACATTATTTTTTGTACCGTTTTCTTTTCTTTATCCACAATATTCAAATATAATTTAGCTAGTGCTTTGAAAAAAAAAAAAAGTAATACTTCATTCTTGTTAAATGTGACAAAATCAATGTGACGAATGGACTGCTGCTTTAATCAATAATATTTCATCATGATTTATATGAAAGAATCTCAAAAAATACTTGACAATAATGTTTTTATCTTGTTTCCACTCACCTTTGACCTTTGAATGTCACATCAGTGGCGTGCAACTGGATCTCACCTTCCCATGGAAGGAAGAGGCTGACTGAGCGCTGGCAGCTGTAAGGCTCGGCGCCACAGCCTGCATCATTGTGCACCTGCAAACAGAATGACGCTTTGCAACATAAAAACATGTCCTTTTGGAAACATGACATTTAGCATTAAGCATTTGATTTACTTTTGGACTGATTTTTGTCGTCTGTTTTCAGCTACAGATTTATCATGGTATTATTACTGTATTTGCAGTATAGGGCCTTTTTGTCTCTATGCAGAATGGAACCTCGAAAGTCTGACACCCCTGATCTTTGTCAAAAGGGGATACAACTCACCTGGACAACAATGCTGGCCTGAGAAGTTTCCTCACAATCTTTCAGTAGTGTATACGAGCATCGGCCAGGGAAGTAATAGTAAAGGCCGTCAAAGGTCTCAAAGTTGTATTGACCCCAAGTCCTGCATGTCATCTCCCTCTCCAGGCCAGGATTTGGAACTGAGCACATGAACCAGGAAGGTAGAAATAACCAAATCAAGACTGAATTAGCAAGTTTAGGCAAAAGAAAAGCAAGAGTGATAAAATAACATGTTCATGCCCAATGCTGTGACATCATTAGGCCTATTTTAATGGGGCTTTGGATGTTAATTTCATTAACTGCCAAATTAGTACTTCTAAATAATACATTGCATCAGGACCCCCCTCACCCCCAATATATTGTTGCTGGCAAGCAACATTTCGGACTTAGAATACCCACACAGTGGTATCTGAGTAAAGGTGTAAGATCACCCACTTGCCTGAATATTATCCTATGAAATAGTCCCCCTTAGTCACTGATTGACTGGATTTTTTAAAAATAAGTTATACCTGTCTGACACCTATTTCCAGTGGCCTGAAAAAGGCTGCAGTCACATGACTTAGACTGAGTGCACCAACCACCATTCAAGCATCGGAAGGAACATGACTCTACAAAAAGACAAAAAAAATAGTTATAGTACACTCTGGAACAATCCATAAATTCATGCTTTTTACATACACAGTAGCACTGCTTGTTATGCACCGTCATTTTTGGCGACCAGTTGAGGGAGTATAGCACATTTTGCTGGGATCGGCTGTGACAGTGGAAGTGGTATGACAGATGGCAATACTTTTTTTCAATCATATTGGAATTTTTTTAAATACTGTATTTTCCGGCCTATAAGGCGCACCGGACTATAAGGCGCACCTGTAATGAATGGCCCATTTCAAAACTTTGTCTTTGTATAAGGCGCACCGGACTATAAGGCGCACCATTAATGCATCATGTCATATTTTTAATCCAAATCATTTTCCATTTTATCTGTTTTATTTCAACTTTAGATGCAACAAATTACTTTATAATCACAAAATAATGATCCATAGTCTTTTTGATTCATGATTCATAGTCTTCAGCAGGCCACTTATGATTGATTTTATAACACAATGCTTCGGGCCAGTTCAAATTTAGGAATTTGGTCCATATATAAGGCGCACTGTCGGCTTTTGAGAAAATTTTAGGTTTTTAGGTGCGCCTTATAGTCCGGAAAATACGGTAGCTTTTTACACATAAATCATCCATCCATCCATTGTCTGGAGCGCTTATCCTCATGAGGGTCGTTGGAGCCTATCCAAGCTGACTTCGGGCAGTAGGCGGGTGACACCCTGAACAGCTATAGATTACCCATCTTTTAATTTTATTCCTTTGGGGTACACCCTGAGCCGGTCGACAAGCAATCGCAAGGCACATGTACACTGAAGAAAAACAGCCATTCACACCTATCTTCAATTATCCGAACATGATTTTTGGAATGTGGGAGGAAGCTGCCGCACCATCGTAAACCTACTTCACACATCAACACCCAGATCACAATAATTGCAAGGTGCAGCCTATTTCTGCCAAGGTTGATAGCCAAGCTACAAATTTGTCCAATTCAAAACTACCCATCTGTCCTCTGGAGCAGTGGAGCCCTAACGAATTACCAGTTTTTGTTCACATCACCAAACACCAAACAATAGCTGCTCATTTGGCCTGTTACACCATCTGCTCGGTGGGTTCACAGCATGTGTGTCCACTCATCCACATCAAACACAAGTGAAGGTATCAAACGGAGGGGGAAATTAGTAAGGCTCCTTTTTTGTTTGACAACTGAGGGTACAAGAGAGCTAACTAGAGTCTGTGCGTAACATTCAAACACTGGGGTTGTATTGAAAAGACAACCAAAATTTTACACCACACAATTTAGTCTTAATGAATTTATCAAACATGATTTGGACAGTGAGTGTCAAGGGTACCAGGAGGAAACCCACAATAGCAAACTCCACAGAGAAAAGCTCAGATGTCTGACACCAACTACATATATTCATTCTTGGATTTATAAAATTACCTGAAATCATATGAAACCTCAGAGCTTCTTTTGCCCTTCTGGTGAAAACTGAAGCATTAATTGGACGTTCATCATGAGAGAAGATTCTGTTTGCAGGGTTTCCTGTTGTCTTAGTTGATACTTGGATAGATGGGTCAATCAGAGTTGAGTCAGAAGGTGCTGGGTAGTGATAGGTGGTCAATTTGTCTGGTGTTTGTGAGCTATTTCTGGAATAGTTGGCTGTTTGATGAGTAGATTGAGAATCTACGGATTGGTTGACTGTGAAAGGTTTTGCTGTTGTTTGGCTGGAGGATGACTGACTTGCTGGTATCACTGCTTGATTAGTTGAGGGAACTGAGGACTTGCTGGCTAGTGTTGCGTGTGATGATGGTGTCGTGCTGCCTGATTGGCCGGCTGAGGCTACAGTGGTCGGTGATTGGCTGCTGAGCACGGTCTGCGTTGGCGATGGCTTAGACATCGCTGAGGTGGTTAAGGATTGTTTGGATCGTGCTTTGGTGGTGGGCTCCATGCTGGATGCTGTTGTTCTAATTGGTGATTGGTTGAGTGATACTGTGGTTACTTGTAGTTGCTTGGATTGTTCTGTTCCTGGCGGTAATTCACCGTCTGGTACAATTGTTGAAAATTCGGTAACGTTCAAGTCCAATTTCTTTTGGGACATGATTGATAAATTACTGGAGGTCATGGTCGTGTTGTTTTGACTGGCCAACGATTCCATGGAGGATGATGTGTTGGGAACTAATGGCACATCTGTTGAGTGAAATTCCTAAAAAGAAAGAAAATTGACACTCTATTGGTCTTTTGTTCAATAAACATAACCGGCCAACCACAATAAATGGAAAAAAAAGAGTTTGTTTTGTAGCTTTTACTGTATATAATATGAGGTGCTCATACCGTAATTTTCGGACTATAAGTCGCACCGGAGTATAAATCGCACCAGACATAAAATGCCCAAAAAAGTTAAAAAAAACATATATATGTATATAAGTCGCTCCTGAGTATATGTCGCCCCCCCCCACCCAAACTATGAAAAAAAACGCGACTTACATTTATTTGGGTTGACAGTCATAATGGCCCTCCAAAAGAAGCTACAATGTGGCCCGCGAAAAAAATTAGTTTGACACCCCTGGCCTAAGTGAGGATTTTTTTTTTTCTTTATTAAATCAATCTATGACAAGCAAAGGTTTTTGTATGTGGAATGACAATAGTTCCACTAAGCATAGTGTCTACCTGTCCATAGTTCTTTATCAGGGGTAGTGTAGTTAAAAGACTTGACATTTGGGCAGTTAGCATAGATTTGGTTTTTGCTGAGTTACACATGTGGGCAAGTATTGTAAATGTTAAAGTGATGAATTTGAGGGGTTGGTGCTTTGCACAAAGGTATTTTGATAATGCTGAGCAAGCAGACCAGTATCACTCCAAAATAAGACTCAGTTTATTCATGTTACAGTGACTTGTTGTTGGGTCATATTTCATATAATATAACTAACGATTTGGGAATGTTTCTTCCATGTAATCTTTAACAACTAAAAGACTATAAGACATTTGCTAGAAGTGGGACTGAAATTCTTCATTGATGCGACATTAGCATGTGCCAAATTTCACTGCCAATGACTTAAATTCAGAATATGGTTTACTGGAACCAAAAATAAACGTTAGCACTGACTTTAATATAAATGTTAAGTCACAAAAAATTAATCCTCTTCAGCAAAAAAAAACAAAAGATGCTTCTAGACTAGAGGCTCCAGGGATACCTGAGCTCTCGAGCCAAGGCTTTCATCTCAAACAGCAGGAACAAAACAGATGGCAAAGGGGAGTATTGGGGGGCACAGGGGTTCGCTGTACGATTAATTATTCATCAAAAGGTCAGTAACAGAAACTGAGTATTGAACCAAACTGGCCGCAGTTCAACTAACCCAGATGTCAGAGATTAAACAACCGATGTGACGCAAAATGACAAAGGTTTTTTTGTTCTAATATGACCCAACTCAGCCTGTGACCTGCAACCTGTGCTACTAATGATTTTGTTCTTTTTTATCACGTATGTAGTTTGGACCCCATTCTCAGGCTTTTCGGAGCCTAAGGAGAGTTGGACAACAGGACCAACTAACCACATTGGGGCTGATGGAAGCACTGATAGATAATAGTGAGACAACTTTAGTATATTCCTACAGGAATTTCTCAAGTCATTGTTTGTTTTTTTTACCATTTAAAATACATATTTGTTCCTTTTAATGTATTTTCTGTACATTTTCCAGTGTAACTGAACCAATGTTTGGGGTGATTTATTTATGTGTAATAACTGAACTCCTGGATTTTATCATAAGAACAATATCCTCATGTTTATTTATAAAACGGACCTAATGGAGTCTCTTGTATATTTATTAAATAGAACAAAGTACATGAACTGAACATTTTACAAAAAAGGACAATACATTGAAATGAGGCTGCCAAGAAAATTGCTAGTCTTCTCACTGACTCATGTTTTGGTGTGAATAGTCAAGATTTAGGACTGATCCCAGCAACTCAATCAGCAAGGATGGTGAATGTTGCTGCCTACCTGCTTTCCCTGGGAAGTGGTGTCCCATTTCTGCTGCTTTATCCTGGTGCTGTTGCTGTTAAGAGAAAGAACAAGGACAGGTCTGTTGTTCCTGCTGCTGCTTTCCCTCATGAGCCCCCTCACAGCCAAACTACCAGAAAACCAAACTGTCAACCAAGAGAAAAACCAACTTCCGCCTCTTTAAACCTACCGTACCTTTCAAAAAGTGTGAATATTGTGCAATGCCTCTGGAATGAATGAATGAATGAATGAATGAATGAATGAATGAATGAATGAATGAATGAATGAATGAATGAATGAATGAACGAACGAACGAACGAACGAACGAACGAACGAACGAACGAACGAACGAACGAATGAACGAATGAACGAATGAATGAATGAATGAATGAATGAATGAATGAATGAATGAATGAATGAATGAATGAATGAATGAATGAATGAATGAATGAAAAGAAAAAGAACAAGGCGATTTAACAGTTTAGCATAAAAAAAAACTCAGTTCAAGACTTGAATTGCAGACATCTACTGAGTATGGTAAAGTGTTCATCCATTAATCAACAGAGTCATTATTTTTTTTAATCTAAAACCATCCAAATGACATTGCAGAATGTAAATTGTTTTTCAACAACTTACTTGTAAAATTCATCTGAATTCCCCACGTCGACAGCATTGCTTGACAAATGCACTGAAATCAAGATGAGTACATTCATTAATATTTTTAACAAATATAAGATATAAAAACAAATTCATCACCTATTTTTTTCTTTGTTATATGACAGCATGTGTGACATTTATCAACATGACTCACCTTCATAAATTAAGATAAAATATAAAAATAAAAAGTGCAAGAGCCTTCTCCAGCCAAATCCTAAGTGGGGATCCATTTGTGTTTTGTAGATCCTCAGTCAGTCAGCTTTAGACAGCATCACCTGGTGAAAACCCCCCAGCTGGACTCCCGCTGCTGCCTACTCTGCTCCATCCGGCTCATCCTCGAGGCGCTCGGCGTGCACCTGAAGAACTGGTGCACCTTCTCATTAGCATAAAACATGCATGGATGGGCTGGGCTAAGCAAGTATGTAAGATGTATCGTCCTCTACTGCTGCCACTTCCAGTAACTTGGCCATCATCTGGAATAATAGTACTGAAACATAAATCATTTTATGAAGGAAATAGAACAATACCCTTTTTAAGTCACTGTGTGACTAAGGTTTTTATTGATTTGATGCAACTGATTCTATCCATCCATCCATTTTCTATATCGCTTGTCACCACGGGGGACATGGGCGTGCTGGAGCCTATCCCAGCAGTCATTGTGCAGCAGGCAAGGGACACCCTGAACCGGTAGCCAGCCAATCACAGGGCACACAGAGACGAACAACCATTCACGCACGCGCACGCACACGCACACGCACACACACACACACACACACACACACACACACACACACGCACACACACACATACACACACACACACTTTAGGCAATCTGGAGTGCTCAATTGGCCTAACATGCATGTTTTGGGATGTGGGAGGAAACTGGTGTGCCCAGAGAAAACTCAGGTAGGCACAGGGAGAACATGCAAACTCCACACAGGGCAAACGTCACCAATAAATGATGCACTCGTATCTTCTGCAAATGCTTCAATCACTGTGAATGATTCACATCGTAATACATTACACTGATCAATACGATCGATATTAAGTACCGTTATATGACATATGACATGATATATGATATGGTATGACATTACAGTATATTGTACCTCTTACGAACGTTATATGTTCCGCGATCGTGTTTGTAAGTTGAAACAGTTCTAAGTAGAAGCAACATTTCCCATAGGAATCAATGTAAAAGCAAATAATGCGTGCCAGACTATGTTCAATGGAACATTAATGTACGGCGAATGCTCCCAAGTGTGAATCTGAGATTAAATATACATATCATAAAATCTTGCAACCTATACAGTACACAAGCATAGGACCCAAAATTAAATATAAAAAATATAAGTTACAGTAAAGCACTTGTCTTTTCTACAATATTAAAACAGACACAAACTAAAATAAGTTAAAACCATGCAACATTTCAAAATGGAGTACAACAAATTTATTTGAGACAATTCCAGTGCAAACAAATGACACTTCTCTCCTGCATCTTACCGGTTCTAATACAATTACCGTTGTGAACCATTCAGACTTGTATGTGAATTTTGCTTTGTTTTCCTTTCTTAACAAAACAAAGATTGGCACACATATCTAAAGATCTGGTCCAGAAAGATTAAGCAGAACTTGCATAGCAATGAAAAAAACAAAAGATTCCTGCATAATTACCTAAATTACTAAAATATAAGACAATGCAGTGCTTATCAACAAATGCAACTTATAATAAAGGCAACAAAGAAACAACATTCAGAAATTTACAAAGCTTTCGCATCAAACTTTGTTTTTACTGATCTCAAAGTGTTTGAAGCGAGCTGTTGAATAAATCTTGTCAATTGAACACGAGATCAAAACAGTTTGAACGACCCAAAAATATACAACATTCATCTCATAAAGTCCATTGCCTTATGTATGTTCTCCAACATTTACTCAAGGGTAATGATGTTGATTACATATTATGTTTTTAATTAATCATAATCCTTTGAAAAACATGACCCATTACTAAAACGAAAACCTTCCTGAGTGTTCAAACTCATGACAATATGACTACGTGCTTGTAATCTTGGAGCAAAGCTCATGAAAATCAACAGAGACTTCCTGTAACATTTCAACAAATTAAAAGTATGGGCTCTATTCAGTAAAAGAGTATATTTTTTTAGAATATTATTTTGGTAAGACTTTATAATAATGTCACCTTATAAAGTATTAACAGCGCTAATCATGAATCATTTGTAAAATATTTTTATATTTATTCCGGTTGTGATCAGCATTTGTGATCATTTGAATTCTAATCGAAATGCATGGCTCCTTGTAAACGCAGCTTCTTTTTTAAACTAAAAAGTACCCTTAGGTTCAAATTCAAAATTCAGATTAACAGAGAACCACTGCTCTCTTATGGTGTTCAGCGTGCATGCGAGTGTGGGATTTTGGATGGAGACTCTTGCAAGCTCCCTGGAGTAGTGCGTTATCTGGCCCGGTGGTTGGAAAGCAGGAAATCTTTATCTTTGCAGGTCAGGCAAAGTTTGAGGTTCCTGAGGGACCCGCCGGCAGAGTAAAAGGCCCACGTGCCCATTAGGAACAAGATAATGTAGGTGGGAATCAGGCTGGCAACATACTCCGGGTTCTGGAAGGTCTGTTGAAGGAGAGGTAGATACATTCAAGTCAGTGGTATGGGGTAGCATGCAACTTCATTAGGTAGGAGGAGTAATAAAAAAATTAATTAAAATTTGGGAGCTGAACTTTGGACTCGTTTGTGCAGAAATTGAACTTTCCCAACACTGCTGATAGCAACGCAGCCACATCATATGCAGGCTTCTGCCTTCCCAAAACGAGCCCCCCAACCCCACTTTCACTTCGCAAACACTCACCAGACAGGAAACGACCAGGTGGCTGATGACAACAGCAGCAACCGCCCACCATTGCTGTTTCTCACAGGAATCAAAGAAGACCACGCCCCAGAACATGTGGAGGAGGATAATGGCCATCGTCATGAATGCTAGGATGGGGAAAAAATAGAAGGAAAAGTTTCAGTAGAGTGGAACATGATTTGCATGCATTTCACTTGCTCCACATCATTCATAGTTTACCATAAACTTTACCTCAGTCTGCCATACTTCCAGATTCAGCCCTCTATGGCAAAAATATGTCAAGGGGCCTCACTAACTAAAGTCGTCCACCCGCGCACCTTGTTTTATGTATTTTGCATTCAGCCCTAGGTCTTAAATTACAAGATATGGCTAAAGAGAAAGCAGTTAAGTTTTAAGCCAGGTTGAGATGGGCTCATCTTTTAAAATGGGGTTTGTCAAAATGTGACAAGATCTGCAAGAAAAGGGAGCACTGTGCTTGGATCGAAAACTGGCCACATGGAAGCGGGATAAAGACAAAAGTGCAAGAAAAGGGGGATATTCCACTGCAATCAGTGGCAGCACAATACTGATTAGGTTTACATGAAACAATATTTGGGTTGGAAAAGAGGTGACGCGGTGGATTTAAAAACCCGAACAAAGGCAAATTTTGGGTTGTTCACAGAAAACCTGAATACTTCAAGTTTTAAATGGATTATTGCTCTTCCACATCTTCAACATGGATCAGAGCCAGATGACGTGTCTCAACCATCTGGTTAGGATGCCTCCTGGAGAGGTCTTCCAGACGCGTCTCACTGGGAGGATACCACAGGGACCACCCAGGACACGCTGAAGAGACCATGTCTCCCGGAAAAGCAGGACGAATTGACTTAGGGGGAGTCCGAACTTTCTTCTTAAAGCTGACTCTCGGATGAACGGACGGACTGCTTATGGCAACCATTATTCAAGTAATAAAGTACATATTTTACTCCAACTGTCATGGAAAAGATAATTCAGTTTCATTTGATTCCTTGACCGCAAAGATGAGCACTTTCAGACCATAACAGAAGATATAGGCCCCTCAAGTACAATCGTGCACTTGAGAATGAAGCGGTACCTGAAGACAGGAAGTAGTGCTGCGAGTCTCCATGGATCCCAATAGTTCCTGGGCCAACCGAATCAGCCAGAATGTTCACCACAGAAAATGCGCCACTCATGAATCCAAAACCAAGGCCAGACACTAAAACAGATCACAAGAAGAAGCATCTAAGACTGGAACTATACTACACCTCTGACATGGTGAATTTGTATGTACACTGTTCCCTCACGTTTTGCGGGTGATACATTACAAATATTTATAGACACTATGCAGTCTATAACAAAATATTTTAGCTGATCAAACATGTGGTTGTACAATTAAGTTTAATTTAAGTTAATTAGAATTTAAAAAAAAAAATTAAATGCAAGGGATAAAAAATACATTTGCAAAGTTTTAAATGCAAAATACGGTTAAGATGATTGTAGTACATTAGCTTTTTTTTAATTAGCTTTGAGGACAATAGGAGGGTTACCCCTTTAAAATAAAAATTCTTGTTAGTTTGGGACGTGTACCATAAGCCAGTTGTCGTATGGAGATGGGCATCGTTTCCTCCTGACTGAGGGCGAGGAGCCCTTCATTTGCTTTCCTGCAGACAAATGCACAGATGTCATAAAACATCGTAAATAATTATGAACAGAGTATATGTGGCTCAAAGGCGATATGTGGTGTGCAAATGAGCCTTTGCCAGACAAGAAAGAAAGTAGAAATGTGGAAAAGAATGCTCTGTCACAGCAGATTTTTTAAAAAACGTGCTTTTTTTTGCCATCACTGGCAGCTTTCTGTGGCACTGTGGTATTATGCTACGTTCAGATCAAAAGCAAGGGGAGCATTTCTGTTATTATGATTTCATATGTAGTCAACATAGTTGGCACAGTGTGGAAGCATGCAGGGTGGCATACGTTTGGAGCGCAGTTTGAGCCATGGCTCAACGTGGGTGCACCTAAACGTTTTACTTTACCCACACATTCCAAACGCCCCTTTTGTTTTCTTTTGTATTTCAACCATACAGGAAGTGCGCCTTCTGCTGGCCATATGTGGTGTTGCAAACATCCAACTTATTCCTATGTGGCGAACATCTTTTGACCTCAACCTTTAGACCAAATGGCCTGACATTATGAACCAACATCGACTCGTATTTTCAGGACCCCTGAAAACGCTGAACGAGCTTTCATGGCTGTACAACCCTTTGGTCACCCAGAATGAACGTCAAAATGGACCTTTTAATCAGTTCAGTCAATTCTCTGCCCCGACTGGCTGAGGGGTTACCGTTAGAGTGTGTAATTATGTTATTTTTAAAGTGTTCTACTCATTTCATGTTAAGTGTGAATGTAGCATTATAAAAAAATACAGACAAGCTAAAGAAAAAGGAAAACACACATGGAACTGACATCTAAGAAGCACAATCTGAAGTTTGGCATGGATGCAGATTAACATCTGAAGTTGTGTAGTTTTTTTTCCAGAAATATACAAGAATTCCTAAATAACATTTTTTTTATTTTTTTTATTACAATTGGCTTGAGATGATCGAGCTTACTTGAGCAACTTGTAGTAAGCGAAGCGGAAGGTCTCCTGCAGGAGAACGGAGAGCACCACCCCAAAAATGAGGAGGCCTTTCTGCTGGACCGCACTCTCCTTATTACTTATTTGAACGGAGATGAACCAAACCAGAGAGGACAGCAGGAGAGAAACAAGCCAGAAAAACGCTCTGGGGGGGAATAAACACAAGTTAGTTTCAAAAAAGGTCCCAAGTGCCTGCAAAATTATTTTTCCCCTGTCAATACAATTCACTCTACTCAATGGAGATCAACTGATTTTGTGAACCCGTGAACTCAAAACTTTAAAGGAGACATCTCATGGTAAGTTGACTTTTTAAGTCAGAATTCTAAATCTGAGAAGAAAAATTTTTTAGAATACTATAACCCGTCCACCCTTTTTTTCTTGACTGGCCCTAATCCTCTTCCGTACTCTTTGCATTTAAAGCAGGGGTCCTCAAACTTTTTCCTGTGAGGGCCACATAACCTTTCCCTTCTCTGATGGCGGGCCGGTGTCAGTTTGTAACAGAAAAAGTGTGACGATCGTAGGGGAGCTTAAAATTTTTATTGTTTTACAGAAAGCCACCCATAACCAAATAACGGTTATTTAATAACCCTTTCCAGGTTCTTTACAGAAAAAAAGTCAGGAAACAAATAATAACACTATTAATGAAATAAATAATAACTAAATAACCCTCTCTGAGTTCTTCACAGAAAAAACAGGAAATAAATAATAACTAAATAACTCTCTCTGGGTTCTTCATAGAAAAAAAAACATGGAACATTAACTTTCTGTTGTGCCATGCACAATCTTAACAGATAAAAGTTCAGCTCAGTTGTCAGAGCAGAACCTCTCTGACACATATGAGCAGTCTCTTAAAGTTCTTGTGTTGATTCCTTATAATCCTTTTGTAGGTTCCAGTAGGCTTGTAGACACCGCTGTCTTTTTTGTTAAAGTTTGATAGTGCGTCATAGTCTGGGGTAAAATTTGTTGTGGCAATTCTTAGGCGAGATCCGAGGTGTTGGTCCGTTTACCTCGATCTTTGAGGGTAGATGTTGACGTTCATGTGGCTGAACGTCACGTCGCGTACGTCGAGCCAAATTGGCCACTCTCTTTTAAACGCTCGGCACTGTGTTCACCTTGCTTTTCCTTGGGCGACATTTTAACGGAAGGATTCCAGGGGAAGGTTTGTGGGTGGCTTTAGCGCAAAACTGCATCTGAAAGCTCAGCGCGCAAATTACAAGAATGCTGTCGTCACAGCCCACGCTCTAAATTCGGGACTGATACAAATAGAGCGCGAGTGCACCATGTCCGTACACGCACTTGTGAGTGTGCACCGAGCTTTCTGACACGGCTTCCGGTAGTAAATGCGCAGGCGAGCGCTTCCCCATCTACTGGGGAAACGCAGTCATTGCAGGCAAAATGAGCAAAAAAAAAAAAAAAAAGTTTAATAATACAATTTGTTCAGGGTTGGCGGGCCGGATTAAACGGTCCGGTGGGCCGTATCCGGCCCGCGGGCCGTAGTTTGGTGACCCCTGATTTAAAGAGACCGCACCAAAACAGCTCGCTCTGAGCCGCACCTCAGAACAAGTAGAAAAGTGTGTGATCGTATCAAAATGAGGAATTCAGGCAATAGCATGGCTTTTCCACATTATGTAGACCACAACTGAAAGAGTAAAACGTAAAACATTAGAATTTATTACCGTGATACTTGGGCTTTGATGGGTAAAATGGGTTTTGTGTACAGAGCAGCAGTAAAAAAGGAATTGCAAAGAAAACACCAAGTCGAAGTGAGTTACTGTGTGCACAACAATAATAATTAAAAAAAAAAAAAAAAAAAAGAAATATACAATTTGACACGATGAGCAACTCATTCAAGATAAGTGAACAGTTACCGAAGGTGTTCGGGAAAGCTAATGGCCCGTTCGGCTACAATGCTAGCTACACAGCGATTCCCGTTTATCGATCTAAACATGACTAAATTAACGTTACGGTCCTTACAACGACACATATACGCTAAAGGTCCCACAGGGAAGGGTGCGACTCACCCTGCTATGAGAAAGATGACCCTCAGAGGCTCCTGGGCGATGGTAAACAGGAACAGTGAAACGGCAGGGCCGAACGCAATGAAGGTACAACCAAAAAACACTGCCGCTGTCATGTTTGATGTTTCTTGGTTAGATAGGTATTGTTGCGTTTGTCCGTCGTCGAGCAAGATGTGGACCAACAGTTGGTTCTTTATTTGCAATATCTTCGGTTGTTTTACGGCAGTCGGTACACAATACACTTCAGCCGATGTAACAACAACGTCATACTTCCGGTCATAAGGCCTGTGTCAAAATCAAGGCCCGGGGGCCACATCTGGCCCGCCACATCATTTTATGTGGCCCGCAAGACCGACTTTGTTTCATTACTAAATTTACAAATTCTCTTCACTTTTAAAAACATATATGAATAAGAGTATTTACAGATTGAATGACATGATAAATTATATAAATTAAAAGGAGTATTTACACATTGATTGACATGATTAGTTATATAACTTAATAGGAATATATACACATTGATTGACATGATAAATTATATAAATTAATGGGGATATTTACTCATTGATTGTGTTAAGTATTATTGTTTATGTCCGCCCTTAGACTCACTGTGTGTATTAAGGTACCAATTCTGTTTACCTTTATGTTTGTTATATACGGTAATGACGTCACTACATTGATGCTACCGGGAAAGAAAGTCCTGTGACAACGGACATGCGGATTGTTGTGTGGAATTGACTGACGGAGAAGTTGTTGCGTTTACCGCCAGTGTGTTTGTAAAATAAATAAGCTGTGTTTTCAACTGAGAAAGGAATCACGCATCGTCCTACTTTTCTCCACCACGCAGAGACCGGAAAAGTCACCGCTGCACACCATTTATTTGGTGAAGAAAAAGGAACACCCCTCTTTTTCACTTTACAGGTTATGGGCCCAGGGAAGGTTTGGACATGAGCTAACGTTAGCATCGGTAAGAAGACCGGAAAAAGTTATCGCGAAGTATATACGTGAAACTTGTGTCAAGCTAACAAGAAAGCTATCCGTGTACCAACCACCTGGAAATAAGTGGACGTGTTTAGATTCCCGGAAGAAGTGAAACGTGAGTGGCGATATTTGCATGTGGTAAATGCTAAAGAAGCCAACAACCTAGCTTAGCAAGTGAAAAGTATTTTAGCAAGCTAGAGTGAACGTGGCGCGTCAACAACAACAAGAAGAAAAATGGCAAGCACAACAGCAGGAATCATTGCAGCACAGATGTTATTCGACGGTTCAGAAGATAAATATGAACTATGGGAAACAAGATTCCTGGGACACTTGCACATCCGTAAGTTAAAAAGGACCATTTTGAATGAGCCAGCAACCGACACCAGTGAAGAGGAATTAGCCCAAGACGTAGCTAAAAATGCTGACTGTTATGCAGAGCTGATAAGGCTGTTAGACGACAAAAGCTTATCACTTATCAGACATGATGCAGCTGATGATGGCAGGAAAGCCTTG
Organism: Syngnathus typhle; assembly: GCF_033458585.1. NCBI lineage: Eukaryota > Metazoa > Chordata > Actinopteri > Syngnathiformes > Syngnathidae > Syngnathus > Syngnathus typhle. The sequence goes on along the minus strand of NC_083741.1, from coordinate 8,666,771 downwards.
AAAATGCTCAGAGAACATTATTCAGGAAAAAGCAAGCCAAGAATCATAAACTTGTATACCTCGTTGACCAGACTGAACATGACAGGTAACGAGAGTGTAACAGACTATATGATAAGGGCAGAAAACCTGATTACTGCTCTGAGAGATGCAGGTGAGACTATGAGTGATGGATTGACCATAGCAATGGTGTTAAATGGCCTACCTGATTCCTTCAAGCCACTAGCCGTACATGTAACACAAAATGAAGATACAGTTACATTTACCGATTTCAAGAGAAGGCTACGGATTTATGAAGAAAGTGAGAGGATGAAACTAATAGAGTCTGCAGATAATGTGATGAAAACTTGTGTGAAGCCAAGCCGAGGCTCCACTAAAAAGCACATCAGCAACAGAAACGGTGAATATTCTGCTGACCTGACATGCTACAGATGTGGAACAAAAGGGCACAAGTCAAGAGGATGTACCAGAAAAGTTTGGTGCAGTTACTGCAACAGCAACACGCATCAAGAGTCCATATGCAGGAAAAAGAGGACTCAAGATGGAGCGAGACAAATCGCAGAGGGAGAGACTGGTAACCAAGATCACCTTTTCAAAGCCGAGCACATGAAAAAGAAGAGACTGTCAGATAACGTGAAGATGAAAGGCATCATGGTGGACGGGGGAGCTACATCTCACATTGTGAATGACATCCAGACGTTCACCAGCTTCGATGAGTCATTCAAGCCTGAGTCTCATTCAGTGGAACTAGCCGACGGGACCAAGTGCAGTGGAATAGCACAACGCAGAGGAACAGCGGTGATCTACCTACGTGACGATGCCGGGCGCCAGCAGACAGCGCAGCTGAGAGAGGCGTTGTACATGCCCTCATATCCTCACAACATCTTTTCGGTGGCAAGAGCAACAAATGGAGGAGCGACTATCACCTTCAAGAAAGGAGACAGTCACATAGTTACCAAAGACGGCAGCAGGTTTGACATCCATGAGAGTGGTAACTTGTTTTATCTGCCAACCATTGAAAAGAATGTTATTGATAAATGTAAACAATGTGTGAGTCATGATGTGCAAACTTGGCACGAGATTTTTGGACATTGTAACTACGATGATGTACAAAGATTACAAGGTGTAGTGAAAGGTATGGAGATAAAAGGCAGTGCAGTAAAACCCGCATTCTGTGAGGTATGCACACAGGGAAAATTCACCCAGACAAGGAACAGAGAGCCAGATAGTAAAGCTAAAAAGCCTTTAGAACTAGTGCACACTGACCTAGCGGGTCCCATGCGGACACCAAGCATAGAAGGGCACAGATATGCACAGTCTTTCACCGATGACTACTCAGGGACCATATTGGTGTATTTTCTTATGTCTAAAGCAGATACAGTACAGGCTACAGAGCGGTTCTTAGCAGACATAGCACCTTATGGGGAAGTAAAACGTATCCGTTCAGATAACGGGACTGAGTTCACAAGTCGAGACTTCCAGACATTGTTGAGGATAAATAGGATTAAACACGAGACGTCTGCACCATATTCTCCCCACCAAAACGGTACAGCAGAAAGAGGGTGGAGAACACTGTATGATATGGGCAGGTGTTTTCTCATAGAGAGTAAGCTACCAGATACGCTGTGGAACTACGCTATTCAAACAGCAGCTTACGTGAGAAACAGATGTTACAATAGACGTACAAAGAAAACGCCATACGAACTGTTAAACGGCAGGGAACCAAATGTATCCAAACTACAAAAATTTGGATCCGTATGTTTTGCTTACAAACAAGAGAAAGGCAAACTAGAGTCAAGGTGCGAGCAGGGTGTGTTCGTAGGTTATGACAAAAACAGCCCAGCTTACCTGGTGTATTATCCAGATACAGAGAAGGTTCAGAAGCATAGATTGGTGAAATTCACCCAAGCAGCCAAAGAGAAGGAAACACAAACACCTGAGTCACATACAGGATGTAATGACATAGAGGTACATCCCAGGGTCAACAAGGATGAAAATGTTGATGATGAATGTGTGTATGTGCCAGATGATTGTACCCAAAGTGATGTTTCCAGAGCTCTACCTGACATGACTGAACGTACACCACGGGGTAGAGCTGCTGAGACTGAGATTAGAAGGAACCCACCGAGAAACAGGAGACTTCCAAGCCACCTACAGGAGTTTGAGACCGAGGACACTGTTGACAAACTGATAACATGCGTGGACTTTTGTTACAAAGCCGTATGCGACATTCCTCAAACCTACCAGGACGCCATAGTGTCATCCAAGTCAAAGCAGTGGAAAAATGCAATGGACGAGGAGATGAGATCGCTGGAGGAAAACAAGACCTTCACCCTCACCCAGTTGCCACCGGGTAAACAGGCAGTGGGTGGTAGGTGGGTCTATGCACTCAAGAGTGACATTGATGGATCAGACAAGTACAAGGCAAGATTTGTGGCAAAAGGCTACAGTCAGAGACAAGGGACTGACTATGAGGAAACATTCTCACCTACAGCCGACATGACAAGTGTGCGAATAATGATGCAAAAAGCGGCGCAAGAAGATCTTATTCTACACCAGATGGACGTTAAGACAGCTTATTTGCATGCACCAATTGACTGTGAGATATATCTGGAGCAGCCACAAGGTTATGAAAAAGAGTCTGAAAATGGTGGAAAAATGGTATGTAAATTGCACAAGTCTCTTTATGGTTTGAAACAATCAGGCAGGAACTGGAATGTGATGTTACATACATATCTGAGTGAAAATGGTTTTGAACAGAACCCAGCAGACCACTGTGTGTACACGAGAGAAAAAGATAATGAGAAGGTTATTTTGCTAGTATGGGTGGATGATCTCATAATAGCAGCTAGTAGCGAGAATGTACTGAACAGTGTAAAAGGGATGCTTGCAGACAGGTTTAAAATGAAAGACCTTGGTAAGTTAAACCATTTTTTAGGGATAGACTTTAACCAGACAGAGGGCCAGGTAAAAATGTCACAGAAGAGATATGTAAACAAGATACTGGACAGATTCGAAATGCATAATTGCAGGCCCAGAGAGACTCCTTGTGAGCCAAAGCTTGAGTATTCAGAGCATGCTCAGAAAATGAAAGACTCAAGGAAATATAGGGAAGCTGTGGGAAGTTTAATTTACCTGTCCACATGCACTCGACCAGATCTAAGTTATGTGGTCAGTAAACTATCCCAGCACTTTGCTGATCCAACAGAGGAACACTGGAGCACAGTTAAACATGTGTTCAGATATCTCAAAAACACCACAGAACAGGAGTTACTTTTTAAAAGAAGTGAGACACTAGGTCTAAGAGTGTACTGTGATGCGGATTGGGCATCAGATGTAACAGACAGGCATAGTACAACAGGATTTTGTGTAAACATGAGTGAGAGGAGCGCTCTCATCTCTTGGAAAACAAGAAAACAATCAACTGTGGCTTTGTCTACATGCGAAGCAGAGTACATGTCCTTAGCATCAGCTATACAGGAATGTATCTACTTAGAACAGCTGCTGAGAGGCATAGACAAATACGAGTATGCACAAACTAAAGTGTACGAAGACAATCAAGGTACTATTGCACTAGCCAGAAACCCAGTAAGCAGGCAAAGATGCAAACATATAGATATAAAGTACCACTTCATCAGAGAACATGTAAAAAGTGGGAAGATAATCTTAGAGTACTGTCCTACTGAGCAAATGGTTGCTGACGTGTTAACTAAACCAGCTACTAAACTTAAACTAAGAAGGTTTGCTCAGGACATGTTTGGTACTTAAATGTGCATAGTGTATTTGTGTTATTGTTTTATTTGGCCCAAAGAGGCAAACTGTGTTATTGTTTTGTTTTTCTAGATAACACAGTGAGTTAAGTGCGAGTGGGTGTGTTAAGTATTATTGTTTATGTCCGCCCTTAGACTCACTGTGTGTATTAAGGTACCAATTCTGTTTACCTTTATGTTTGTTATATACGGTAATGACGTCACTACATTGATGCTACCGGGAAAGAAAGTCCTGTGACAACGGACATGCGGATTGTTGTGTGGAATTGACTGACGGAGAAGTTGTTGCGTTTACCGCCAGTGTGTTTGTAAAATAAATAAGCTGTGTTTTCAACTGAGAAAGGAATCACGCATCGTCCTACTTTTCTCCACCACGCAGAGACCGGAAAAGTCACCGCTGCACACCATTTATTTGGTGAAGAAAAAGGAACACCCCTCTTTTTCACTTTACAGATTGACATGATTGATTGACAAGATGGATGGATGGATGGATGGATGGATGGATGGATGGATGGATGGATGGATGGATGGATGGATGGATGGATGGATGGATGGATGGATAGATGGATGGATGGATGGATGGATGGATGGATGGATATGAAAAATATGAAAGTATAAAAAGTATAGGTTCGTATAAACTAATATAAATATGTACACATTGTTGTTGCTCTTTCTTCAATATGAAGCCTAGTTTGTTTGTGTGACGCAGTGATGTGTGTGACATTGGCAAGTGTGCCAAATGTGAGTGGGAAAGAAACCTCGAGAAGGTGTGTAAATAGTTCCGGAATAAAAAGTGGCTAGGAAGAGCCCTAAAAGGAAAGTGTCCTACTCTTTCTTCAAGTCACTCAGTACAACGGTATCTTGCGAAGCAGAATAAGGAGAAATAGCCCCTGGCCGCTGAATTCATTATAAAGAACTTTTATGTTGATGATGGCATTACAAGTGTTGAATCTGTTGACGCAGCCATTAAACTGGTGAAGGAAGCCCAAGCTCGGTGTGCCAAAGGACAACTCGGTCTCCACAAATTCATCTCCAATGATCGAGCAGTTCTAGAATCAATCTGTGAGAGTTAAAGAGCCAAGGGAGTGAAAGACATAGAGATTAGCCATGAAGAGCTACCAGTTCAGACAGTTCTTGGAGTTAGATGGAATGTAGAAATGGACACTTTCTTCTTCAAGGTCATACCCGAAGAGAAACCATGGACACGACGTGCAATTCTCTCAATTGTAGCCTCGATGTATGACCTTTTGGGTTTTTTAGCCCCATCTATACTCTCAGGCATTAGGTTCTTCAGAAAATATGTCGGAAAGGCATCAGCTGGGATGAGCCACTTCCAGATGAGTTAAAGCCAAGGTAGGAGTGCTGGGTTAGTGACCTTAAGAGCCTAGAAAAGATTTAAATCAAAAGATGCTCCTCACAACGAATGGAAGCTTGCAAGGGTGGTAGACGTGTGTGAGGATGCAGATGGAGTTGTTCGCAAAGCAACTGTGCAGATAGGTGATCGAAGATTAGGCAGAAGAGGTGAACGTCCTAACAAGTCATCTATTTCAATGTCGATGTTAAAACTTGGCTCGCAGTTTCCGAATGTTATACGTGATGGGTGTTGTAAAAATTTGCTTTAACGATTGAGGTGCAAAAACAAAAAAGGTTGATAATAATTATTAGTTGAATATCATTATAGATTATTTGTAATAATGATAATAATGTTGACGATGTAATGGCAATAATAAAAATCCATCCATTTCCCATACCACTTGTCACTACAGGGGTCGTGGGTATGGCGGATCCTATAATGATAATAATAATTGTTAATTCATTTATTTGGTCATTTTGTTTGTTTGTTTGTTTGTTTGTTTGTTTGTTTGTTTGTTTGTTTGTTTGTTTGTTTGTTTGACCTCCCCAGCGGGAATCTCTGGCGCTAATCCCAAAGCCATACTGATGAGCGACTGCCTCACCATGTTTATGTAAATTTGCCTTGTGTCAATTCCAAATACATAAAAACACATGATAAAATGTTGTTTAAGACTCAATGGAACAGTTGATACTACAAAACAGTAAGTATTGCATTTTTTTCCTTTTATTTCACCAGGTTAGTCTCGATTGTTGTTTTTGTCCATCTTGGATCATCATTTTCCTGACATATTTCCTTGAATGTGTGATCTACACAACAATGTGAATAATGTGGTTACATATAAAACACTTATGTCACACATGTCAACACTAAAATAATTCTAAAAGCTCTCTGGTTCAGGCCTCTGTCTCAAACATTTTCTTTCTGCCATCCATCCCGGATTTGTCCTCGATTTTCTTTCTCCAGTCACCAGTCTGTTTCTCCTGAGTGAAACATATGCAATCAGCGAATATGTTCTAAAATATAACAGTCTGAGTGAAGTAGATGAATTAGATTGGTGGAAAAAGAAGACACGTGTATGTGATTTACCAACCTCATCCTTTGCCTCCTTCTTGACTTGCTTTAGGTTGCCCCTCAGGTCCATGGACACTTTGTGTTTGGACCCCAGCAGGGCCGCTAACATGGCGTCAGCTGACATCCGAACCTTCTTCAGGGCTGGCTTCCTAAACTTTCCATTGAAATCTTGAATCATTAACTTCAGGTCGTTGATCTGATAGGGAAGGGTAATGTAACTTTTAGATTTCAATAAAAAAAACAACAACAACAATGCAACAGATTCTTTGTAATTATTGATGGAGAACCAAAAGATGCATATGTAGGCGTACCTCCTTTTCAGACTTCTTCACTTTCATATCCATGTCGTACCTTTCATCATCTACCAGATCGATCTGCTTGTGAAGTTTCCGACAGAGCTCCTGCCAATGTGTAATACAGATAATGAGAAATTTGAAAAGAATGGGTGGGTTGCATCTGTCTGCTGAGAGTACAGTATTTAGTCCAATTATACCAGTGCTCCCTCAACTTTTCCATCATCACATATTCATTTAAAGTGATTTGAACTTGGACTGGGCGGCTCGGTGGCTCTCTGGTTAGCACGTCCACTTCACAGTTCGGAGGGTGCGGGTTCCTGTGTGGAGTTTGCATGTTCTCCCCGTGCCCGTTTTTCTGGGCACTCCGGTTTCCTCCCACATCCCAAAAACATGCTTAGTAGCAGGCCAATTGAGCACTCCAAATTGCCCCTAGGTGCGAGTGCGGATGGATGGATGGATGGATGGATGGATGGATGGATGGATGGATGGATGGATGGATGGATGGATGGATGGATGGATGGATGGATGGATGGATGGATGGATGAATGGATGGATGGATGGATGGATGGATGGATGGATGGATGGATGGATGGATGGATGGATGAATGGATGGATGGATGGATGGATGAACTTGGACAAAAAATTAAACCAGGAGAAAATGAAGTCTTCTTTGCACTGGCTGTGTGAGCTCGTACGTGTGATTGTTCTGGTCCAAGTCAGGTCAAATAGTTATCAACACAATGGCAATACAAGCCAGGGATAAGATAAGGAAGGGTTAAGGTGAACCTCAGAAGCTGGTTTGGTTCACAGTAGATAGGTAAGGGCTCGTTTTGTGTGTTTGTGAATTGGACACCTGTTGGTTGTAAAGTTTACCTGCAACTCCTGCATGCAGCCAGGGAGGGCGAGAACTGGGCAATTCTCCTCCATATATATGGTCTTTTCCTCTTGGGCCTGTTTAGCTGCCTCGTCCACCATTGTCTGACCAATCTGCAACAGCAAGCTCTGAGCACAAGGATCAGCTGACAGTTCAGAACCACGGAGAATTGCATTTGGACAAAATTATGTATCACAAAATTTCATGAAATACATTTACTATACAATGCCCTACTAAGAAAGGATTGGAAAATGTAAAATTGGAAAATGACAAGACAAATTGACTGTCGTCTGAATGCTAATTTTGGATAATTGTTGCAGATGTGAATAACTAAGGCTGATATATGTCTTTGTTTATTTCCTTGTGAAAGCCCCAAATTGCAAAGTCCTTCTATATAGTAAGGATGATTGGAATGATTCATGTTTTAAAGTTAACATAATGTTCAATTCTGAGTAGATGGTGTAAAGGCTCTTGATTTCTTTTTAAAGTTTTGATGTGTTGTTTGTATCATTTTCAGCGCTCCATAAAACCGCAAAATGATTCAAAATGACCATTGTACTTCACCTTGAGGTAATTCCTTCGGCTTAATGTCATCTTTTTCCTTCATAAAGAAATACAGAAGATTCCAGTGAGTTTTGTGGATTAACAATTAAGAAGGAAAGAGTTGAAATGAGGACTTACTCTGCCATTTTGACACCGCAGCAGCTGATTCCTCTGTGGCCTGCAGGAAAGAAGTGAGATGAATAGGAATGCTCCTGTCTTTATAATGGGTGTGCGCGTGTGTGCGTGTGCGCGCTTGTATGCACGCAATAGACCAGTTGTCTTCAGAAGCTGTGGGTAGAATGTGGGATTTAAGAGCTGACAGTTGCAGCTGAGCAACAAATGTTCCAGGAATTCTCTTCTAGAAGCATCCCTCAACAGTATGTTGTGTTTTTATTTTCATTTAATCTGTAACCTGTAGCATTCCATTGGGGCTTAAAATGAAATATTTTCCCCACACTAAATCTAGGATTTGTTGCCTTTGATTAAATCTGAGGCAGGGTTAAGATCTTAAACTGTACATAGATTTAGGACTACAACAATTAAGTAGGCTTTATTAGTATTTTTTTCACTTCAGTAAAGTGTACCTTGGATATAAACTCCAGTGCACTGATATACGTATCTTTTCACTATCGAAAAAAAAATTCCAACACCAGAGTAAGAAGTCTCAATTCATGAAGAATTCGTCATCTAAGTCAGCATCAGTTAATTGTCACTCAAAAAATATATATACGAGAAAACATGGAATGTAAGAACACTTTTAAAGAGGTTATGTTAAAACTATTGAACATAATATTATCCATATAAGATTAAGCAAAACAATTCCGAGAGGTTTGTTTGGTAAATTATTCATAGGTGAACCCCCCTCCCCCACCCCTTTCAATGATTCCCCACTTGCAATGAACATAGATTAGTAGGATGAGCAGCACAAGGGTGCTAAAGGATAATTCCCATGAATCTGTTTTGTCATTTGTTGAGAGTGCAGCTTCATGTGCAAAAGGTTTTAGTTCAAATCCAGATTAGAGGACTAGGAAAACAGTAAAGTCTTGCTTTGAAGGAAAGGTTTCTAAATTCTCGAGGGTGAGGTTGGGTAGACCCAGAGCCAATCGTCAGGGGGAAAAAAAACTCACATTTGTTCATGCATGTTTTTGAAATATGGGAGAGAGCCATTGTATCTAGATAAAGCCCACCAAGAGATTATACAAAGGAACCAAGATTCATACACAGAACAACTTGACTGGGAAGCGGATTAACAAACCGCAAGCTTCATTTTAACGTAGCTTTGCATTCGATTTATCTGATACTTATTGTGTAGGTTGTCTATTGGGCCCCCGTCATTGGGAGATTTATTCAATTACTGAAGGATCTGAACAGCATGATACATCTTTGAAATATGTAAGTTGTAAATAACTGCGAGAAGAGGGCGGATTAGTATGGCTGCCGAAGAGCCAGAAAAAGTCTCACGGCAGCTGTCAGCTCTAAATTTAGGAGGATTTATGGTCCTCCCTGTTTCCCAATCACCAGCTCCAACGCCAAGGTAGGTGGGTGTTAAACTTTGCCCACATAAAAACAAAAGTAAAGTTGTAAAGTAAGAATTATATTTGTCCATACGTACTCTATCCTGCCACAGACAACTAAAGAAAAAATGCCAGTCGTTAAAACCTTGTAAAAATGAATTTATTTTGAAATCCTGACAGAATTAAGAAACACTGCAAACTATAAGCATAATGACAGTGTCAATCAAAACTCTGTAACGGTAAATGAGGAGAACATGTTAAACTGTTTTGTAACTCATTAGGTATTGTGTGTAGTGCTTAATTTTCATTTATTTACACCACATCATGGTTGCATTTATCGGCATTGGTAATCACCAAAATGTCCATCCAAAAATTCCAAACACGCACGCACACACACGCACACACACACACACACACACACACACACACACACACACACACACACACACACACACACACACACACACACACACACACACACACACACACACACACCCCAGGACTATATATCAATGTAATATTTTTCTTTAAAATGTGAAATGTAATTTTTAGTGAAACATGACATTAGAAACAATCTTGATTCAAGATCTTGAAAGCGACAGCTACTTCTTGGGTAGGCTATTGAGCAATGCAAAGAACAACCCATTGCATCCACACTTTAAATTATTAATGATACTCATTGATGTGAAGACACATATTTTCTCGCAATAAGAAACACTTCAATATAAACAGTAAGTAATCTTTTTTTTTTTTCTTCAATAAACGCCTGTCGACATTTTCAAATGATCACTCCTACAACATTCCTAGGAAATGACAATGTCCCTTGACTGGTGACGGGACAGTTTATTTCGAGAACAGGCTCGCAGGCACCACATTAGTGGTCCCTGGTCCAGCGGCATACTGATTATTGGATGAGAAGTCTTGTTTATTATGTGATGTAATAAAAAGGTAAAATTAATCTAATGGATATTGTGTCTCGTCGATAAAACGTACGTCTTTTATTGTTAAACCGGCAGCTGTGTTGTGCGTCACTGCACACTTTTATTGTGAACTAACTGACCGGAAGTAGTGCTGTCTTTTTCTCACCGCGCTAGTTAACGGTGATGTGAAGATGGCGACGCACAGTCGCTCTCCGCTGCTGCTACTGCTGTTATCATACGTGTGTCTTTGTGGCTTCGGCTCCGTCTTCGGCCTCAAAGCCGCCAGCGGCCCCGCCGAGCCTCCGAATAATCCGGTTGTCCTCAGAGCCGCTGAACCACAAGCCAAGGATGCACCTGCCGCCGCTGCCGGGGCCTCACAGCCTCGAAGGGCGACCGGTTGGAAGCTGTCCGAAGAGGAGGCCTGCAGAGAGGACCTGACCCGACTCTGCCCCAAACACACATGGGCCAATAACCTGTCAGTGCTGGAGTGTCTACAGGACCGCAAAGAGGTAAGCGACAACCGCCGCTTGATGTGATGATGATGCTGGCTGCGACGCCGCGGCCGCCGTGCTTTCGATTCATGGCTGTCAGCTGGGCATTGAGGTGGACGTGAAGCTGCATCGATGGGCTGCTGTGTCCTTTTTTTGTGAGCACTTTTACGACACACTGAGCATACGGAGTATATTGACATCAGCAGATACTTTAGCCAATCATTAACAAAAACGGCAGATCAGAGATGATGAAAATCTTTGCCCATTTAACGAGGCAAGTTCCCTGTGTTGTCTTATTATATTTTTTCATTGTGATGGCTTGTGACGGAGTGTGAAGAAGCATTTTGGAGGAGGAAGATGGGAGGAAGCGTTTGTAAAGTAGGAGCGGATAAGAACAAATGAGACAATATTGAGTTGACTTCTCGTAGGGAAAGGAGTTCCAAATAAACTAGGATTGCAGTGTGGTTGGGCCTCCCCTGTTGATGACCGTGACGCCTCCTTGGAGAAACCTCACCCCTGCATCCCCTGACTACGGTCAGGCAGCAAGCAGGAACATTAGAGAATGTGGGGCTTTGTAAAGTGCTTTGGCAGCCTCCGTATGGTGCACATATTACTATGATATATGCACTCCATCATTTCAACAGGATTGGATTGAGTTTTGGTCCCAAAACGATACATTTTTCAGCCCCTCTTCTGTAATTGTATTCAGGTCTTGCTTGGATATTTTTCCCTTCAGTTTTGTCTTCAGACCGTGGAATGGATTCAGGTCAGGTGATTGACTTTGCCCTTGCTTAACATTCTTAAAAACTCTAGTTGCTTTTATTGTATACTTCAGGTCTTTGTCAATCTGCACTGTGGAATGCCGTCCAGTGCAGCATTTGGTTGAATAATATGAGTTGATAATATTGCCTGAAACATTTCACAATTTATCCTGCTGCAGAGCTTGAGATTGTGGCCAAAATGACAAGTTGGGTTGATTAGAAAAAAAAGAAATCAGTCTATCGCTGACTGTGACGGAGAGCCAGCAAAACCTGCCATTTACAACTATTCATCAGCAAATAGGGTCATGCTTCTCCTCCAAAAAATGAGTGTGGCCAAATCCTGTGCAAAAGTTGGCCAGTTCGTAAATAGGAAGCCCTGTGCTACTTTTCTCAGTCGTCAATCAATCCAATTGACCCACTTCCTTGTTTGTTTCATTTCAAATCTGTTGCAAAAGTGCTCGGAGTCAAAAGATGAGAATTGCATCAATCTATGCATCTACCTGACTGCATTTGGAATGGCATCGGGTATTTAAAAAGCATCTAAATGAGTTTTCTCACATTTGTGCATATACTTACTGAAGTATGCATGTGTGCTGATTATATGTGTTAGTATCTCTTGTACCTCAGCACCATGCTGTTCACCACCAACACACACACAGGCACACACACCACCAACACACACACAGGCACACACACTCGCTCTCTCTCCCTGCTCCTCAGGCCCCTTTTTTGAGATAACTGCATTGCTTCAGCTTAGTAACAGCTGTGGCCTCCAGAAGAGGAAAGTGGCTCTTATACCCTGCTTGGCACTCAGCATTAAGGGTTGGAATTGGGGGTTAGAAGGAGTGGAGCTCTTTACAAGCCCTAGGCTTCGTCTCCCTCCTTGCACAGTTATTGATATAATAATATGTGCTAAACAATAAACTAACTAACTAAAACTAACTATAAATCTGCCTGCTCTCTAGAGAGGAAGAAGGTACACACTAGCACACAAGGCATCATTTGGACATAGCCCACGGGCACTTCCTGTTTGAGGTCAATCCCATCACGTTCTGCTTCAAGATTAGCATCCATCTGATAGGCTTCTTATCAGCATTTTATCATGCCCTCGTTAATTTATGTACACAGTGAACTCCCCATTCCCAGGGGACACCCATGTAAACAAACCCTTTATACCGTTAAAATGCATCCGTTTCAAAACCAGTTTTCACCAACAAACTGGTGGGCTCTAACTATAACACCATGCTATTGAGAATAGAATAGAATAGAATAGAATAGAATAGAATAGAATAGAATAGAATAGAATAGAATAGAAGTCAGCAAGTCAGATTACTTATATCACAAGGTGCAATTGGAGGGGCTGGACCCTATTCTCCGCCAGTCGTGGGGGCTTACATTATATTCAAGCCACTGTCCTTGTCTTTTGTGATTCCGGTTAGTCTGAAGTTTGCAGGAATTTCCCTCATCCCATTCACGCCTTTATCAACTCCAATTAGTCAATGCTATTTCAATGCTTTGATGATTTGCATTGATCAATCTGCTCATGTTTCCAGGCCTTTGATCTGAATAGAATACATTGGGTTTAATTAATAACGCATAGTCTGACTAATTGGTAATTTTATATCTCGGCTGAGTCTTCTCCGTCATTAAGCTTGTCGTTCCTCTGTCCTTGTAACATTTAGTGGAAAGTCAAGAGATAGATTTCTGTCCCTGTTCCTGCAGGCAGAGAAGGATTTGGATTATCTTGTCTTTTCTATGCAAAGTGGAACTGTGTGATCAACATTTCCTGCTAGGTTTCTTTGGATAACGCATAATGTAATGTTAATTAAGAACTTCAGTTTGCTTCTCACATTTTTCTGTTATTCCCAGTTCACCTACATTACTACCTTTTATAGTCGCAGTAAAATTACAGTCGACAATTTCTTTAACCGTTTTTAAAAAAAATTAAGACGCAAGCAAACTTCCTACATGTTTTTTGTCCGTCTGACTGTGCCTTCGATTTTTCTGTATAACATCAGTTTTTATAATATAATTTGTACTATGGTAATATTACAATTATGAATCAAAAGTTAGTTTCAGCAACAGTTGAAAAAATAATTCTGAACCAACATAGCTATAAATTACGACACATGGTAAAATCAGCATTTTAACTTTGATAGGTCATCCTTAAAAACAAAATTTGCATACACCTGAATTATATTTTCAAACTGGGACATAATTCAAACAATGCATTTGTTGGATAAATTATGTTCTGAAGAGGGTTTGGTACATTCCTAACTTGCGGCACTAAATACAATAGTTTTATTGAAAATATGCATTGAAGTGTCACTGCCATTAAGTTATTTTAGCATACAGATGGTGAGTCACAATTTTCTGCTTTTGTGTGTCTGCAGGAAACTGAGATGGCTCCTGCTTGCAACCATGTAAGTACATAAACACAATTTATTTTCTGCCTTGTGTTTGCGTTATTGTCTTGGTAGGTTTTTTTTTTGTTGTTGTAAACTTTGTGTAACCGTGTGGTTTTTTTTTGTTTGTTTTTTCGTGAGGAGGGGGGGGGGGGGGCATGGCTCGCCTCTGCCGCATACACATTCCAGATTTTCTGCAGGAGCAATTAATTACAAAGGCTCGTCTCGCTCAGTACATATCAAATGTCCAGAGTTCAGTGACACGCCAAGGTGTTCTGAGAGGATTTATGGAAAGAGGTTGCTTCAGTTGAAATACACAAAACAGCCTTTTTTGTGTTGACATGGTGTTCTATTCTGTGTGACACACCTGTCACTGGCTCTTATTGGATCTCCCATGCACAAAGAAAAATAGCCAACACCTCAACAAAGAAGACACAAGGAAAACAGGAAGATTTGAAGGGGAAAAAAATCATCTGGAAACTTATTTCCATAAACATGTACTGGGGTGATGTGTTTGTCCTGGAATCTTGTTTACTTCTCAGTATAATATTTTTCATGAATTTAAATTGTTGTATTAGATTGATTCAGCGTATAAAAAAAACAAAAGGCTCGTATATCAAACCATTAAAATTCTCTCTAATCCCCAGAAACATTCTCTGGGATTCAGTGGTGGGGTTTTTTTTTTTTCTCTTAGTGGGATCAGACAGCAGTGTGCGGTAATCAAACAGTTTTGTTCATATAATCATGCACTTCTCAGATTTTTGTTCCCCAGATAAATGTCTTTTTTGGAGCTTTAGTTCAGGGTCGAATTAAAGTGTTTCTTGAGATAAATTCTCATTTGTGGAATACTTTTTATTGCTTATCCAGCAGCTGGCTAGACTGTGCAAATGAATGCATTCTAAAATGTTGTGATTTGGACTCAAAGAGAGATAAAAGCCCTTTATGATACTTTTTATATGTATGCAGGAAGCGCCAATACCTTTTATAGTACTTCAGTCTTTGAAAGATGTGAGGAAAAAAATATTTTGTTGGACCTTCATCAGCAGGTTTGTAATTTCACATCATAATAAGGACATTCTTTGACCAAAATAATCTGTTAGATTTACCTGGACTCTCAATGTGGCTCCTTAAACAGTAGCCTTGCCCAATTACAAAAGACATATTTTTTGTTTGACACATCTAGATTATGTACATATTGCGCTTTACTGTACAGCACTTATGAGTGCAGCAATTTTATGTTCACAGCAAATGACTTTAAGTAACTCTGCGTAATGGAAATATAATGAATATGAATAATAAATGAATAGAGAGCACTGAATAACTAAATACTGAATAACGCTCTTCATCAGCTCCTGTGGAACTACAAACTCAATCTGACCACTGATCCAAAGTTTGAGTCGGTGGCGATGGAGGTTTGCAAGAGCACCATCACTGAGGTCAGCATTCAGCTCTCAATGTTATCTATCTGCAAATAGTGATGGGAAAATGAAGCTTCATGAACCAGTTGTTGTATTCTTTGGCTCCTCTAGATGGTGGGTGATGTATGTTTTAAGTGAGGATTTTAAGAAATTGCAAGTCAGTGGGCTTTCAGCTCTTCTGTGAAAAGAGAGAGTGAGTGCCATCTAGAGGTCTAAGTAAACACAACAACCGGTTCATGAATCATCTTGAATCTTCATTTGCCCATCATTATCTGCAAATACGTTAGGTATGCCAGTCACTGATAATGTAGACAAATAATGGTAATGCAGTTGTTCTATTGCATATGCAACGTGACCTTTTTTTTTTTTTTACATACATTTTATCACGTATTTTTAAACACACAATCGCCTTCATTTGTTTCCTTCCCTTTAATGATCACAGCTTAAAGAATGCAACGAGGAGGAGCGTGGGAGAGGCTACCTGGTATCTTGTCTGGTCGATCACCGTGGAAACATCAGCGAGTATCAGTGTAACCAGTACATTACCAAGATGACCAGTATTATCTTCAGTGACTACCGACTAATTTGTGGCTTCATGGACAAATGTAAAGAAGACATCAACAATCTACGCTGCGGGAGCATCAATATTGGACACAAGGTGACCTTTTGTTAAAGCGAATGCCTAGTTCCTCTCGCGTTAGTTTTGATCCTTTACATTCGCTGCTTTATGCATCAGGACATCCATAGCCAAGGGGAAGTCATCGCTTGTCTGGAAAAGGCTCTCGTGAGGGAGGCAGAGCAACAAGACCAAGTTCGTCCAATCAAAGAGGAGTGTCAGAGGGCTATCCTGCGTGTTGCGGAGCTGTCGTCGGATGACTTCCACCTTGATCGACATCTTTACTTTTCCTGTCGAGACGACCGTGAGAGATTCTGCCAAAATGTAAGCGCATGCTTTTTTCTCTCTCATCATTAGTATGAATCCATATTACTCTATCCATAAGGAGAAACAAGTCATAATCTACGATGCCATTTTCCATCTCTTTATTTTAGACTCAGGCAGGAGAGGGAAAAGTCTACAAGTGCCTGTTCAACCACAAGTTCGAAGAGGCCATGTCAGAAAAGGTGCATCCCACCTCACTGGTTCATGCTCGTTTCCCGATTCATGACTCGCGTTGCTTGATTGTGTTTGCGGATTATAATGTTGGCTTTCTCCTTACAGTGCAGAGACGCTCTGACAACACGGCAGAAGCTAATCTCTCAGGACTACAGGGTCAGTTACTCTCTGGCTAAAGCTTGCAAGCTCGACTTGAGGAAGCACCGCTGCAGCCTGGACACCAACCTGCCGCGTGCCCGCGAGGCCCGTCTCTCGTACCTGCTCCTGTGTCTGGAGGCCGCTGTGCACCGAGGTGACCTCTTCATGTTGCTTAAACATGATGTTCAAATATGATAAATGTTCCTTCATCTCATCTCTCATCTCGTGTCGTTGAGGAAATGAGGAGCGGCGTTGACATTCGAGGGTATCATCATGAAGTCATTTTCATCCATTTATTTATTTGTTGTGTTTCTCTGTATGATCTTTTCATCCTGTGTAGGCCGCCCGGTCACCGGCGAGTGTCAAGGTGAAATGCTGGACTATCGGCGGATGCTGATGGAGGACTTCTCCCTCAGTCCGGAGATCGTGCTGCACTGCCGAGCAGAGATCGAGACTCACTGCTCGGGCCTTCACCGCAAAGGTCGCACTCTGCATTGCCTGATGAGGATCGGCCGCGGTGACCGCAGCGCCTCAGTCGACGGTGTTTGCCAGAGTGCTGTAAGTCACGGGGGGAAAGGCAAGGGAATACATAAACAATGGTTGTCGCTTTGCTCGTATGCAGAGCAAATGGTGCAAATGATTTTTTCCAATCACATTATGTAGTCTGCGGTGTTTTCGTTTCTTTGAATAATTCCATTAACTCTGCTAACACTTCAGCTCCAGACACTGATTCAGTCAGCCGACCCCGGCGCCGACTACAGGATCGACCGAGCGCTCAATGAGGCCTGTGAGTCTGTCATCCAGACAGCCTGCAAACATATCCGCAACGGAGACCCAATGTGAGGGCACATACACACACGAGCACACAAAATACGTGAACAATCAGTCTTATTATTCAGATGAATAAGCACCTGCCTTTTAGAGAGTGACTGACCCCCTCCCTCTGTGTGTTTGTAGGATTTTGTCTTGTCTGATGGAGCATCTGTATACAGAAAAAATGGTGGAGGATTGTGAGCATCGACTGTTGGAGCTCCAGTATTTTATATCAAGGGACTGGAAGTGAGTGTACTCACTGATAGGATTTATCAACCAGCCAATTACCCCGACATCTGAGGCCTGACCCTCTCTTTGCTCTATTTTTACTTGTCAAGTGGAATTACTAACCCATGTGGACAATCTTTATATAGATGAACTTTGTTGTTCTTTGGATTGTAGAACTTTCAGCCTTCATACTCTGTTTTTCTATACATGGTCTGATCACATACCACCCTGCAAAGACGGGTTTAGTGACTGTGGTGTGCTCCAATTTGTTGTCTTAGATTGGACCCTATATTATACAAGAAATGCCAAGGCGACGCTGCCCGACTATGTCACACGCATGGCTGGAATGAGACCAGCGAGTTGATGCCGCCAGGCGCTGTCTTCTCCTGCCTGTACCGCCATGCCTACCGGACTGAGGAGCAGGGCCGTCGGGTATGACATGAGAGCAGAAACTCGAATCTTGACATTGTGTTGGAGCAATTCCAAGTTCTTCTTGTCATTTAAAAAAAAAACTTGTACATGTTTTTAAATTTAATAGGTCAACAATGACATTCTGGTAAGTGGTCTACAACCTCTGTCAATCGAGATTCTGGTGAAAAATTTGAATGATTAAGATGCTTGATGGCGCTGATGATGGTGAATCGGCACTGAAATAAGATTTTAATTTCTTTGGATAATTTAATCTGTGGTAGCTTTTTCTGGGCTTTTAAAATTTGATATTTAATTTACATAATAGGGAATGATAAAATGATGGCATGTTGGCATAATGGGTATTAAACATCATCCAGCCAAAACATTATGACCACTTACAAAATGAATACTGACACTGCCAGACCGGTTTTATTTGAGCAAGATGTTAATTATGGTCATAATATTGAGGGTGCTTGGTCCACATTATAATGACGGTGTTTATTTTGCCTCTAATTATCCTATGAGGTATTCACGTCAATGTCTTAGAATAATGGTGTGCGTCTTGTCTTTACGTCTGCAGTTGTCTCGAGACTGTAAAGTGGAGGTTCAGCGAATTCTCCACCAGAGGGCGCTGGATGTGAAACTGGACCCTGAGCTGCAGAAGCGCTGCATGACGGACCTTGGCAAGTGGTGCAGCGAGAAGACCGATACTGGACAGGTTAGACAAATGATTGTTCACATCTGCCAATGATGCAGATTAAATCTGATTAAATCTGTAGGTTTACGTTTTGGAGTTTATTTACTTGGTTCTTTTCCCTTTGGCTACAGGGTAATAAATACATCAGCGGTTTCCAACCTTTATTCAGCCAAGGAATATATTTATTTTACGATATAACAATACACCACCCAACGAAAAATGTCATGCAAGTATTTCTACTGAGATAATGATGATCTTGTCTCAATTTACTAAGAACAAATTGACTAACAATGTGGAATCTGAGCCTTTTATGTTCTCGCACCAAACCACGCCTTAGTCTCAATGGAACCTAGTGGAGAAATTTGCTTCTATACCTCATTGCCATTGATACGTGAAGAAACATTATTTGAGGTAAAGTTATAATCCTCTTAAATGACATTGGATAATTTCCCATGGCACTCCGAATAATCTCTTGCTGTACGAGGAGCCACTTTTTACGTGTTCCACATGAATGAAAAAATCAACATCATTTTTACCTCAGTCAGCTCTAAAATCTTCCATAATAGATACGTACATCCACGAGAATACAATTGCTGACTAAAATACTGGCTACACTGCTCTTCTCATGAAAAATGTTTAATTTCCGTTGCACTATTTAAGTTTTTTTTTTTCCCACAAGCGACACACTTTGAAACATAGTATTTTTAAGGAGCCTACTTGCGTATGGCTCTTTCAAACAAAACTTCCTTTTGCACATCCTATTATGAAGTGAATTTTTTGTCAATTGATGTAACTACTGTTGTGGCGTGTTTTCCAGTAGTGCCAGGAGACACTGCAGAATGAGTTTGGAGGATTTGTGTGACCCCTGAAATACATATTCAATACATTTTTACCAGTGTTGAGACCCCCCAAAAGGGGATTGATTTGTTAAGCTACATTTGAGATGCATTTGTGTGTTGCTTCCCAGGAGCTTGAGTGTCTGCAGGAACATTTGGAAGACCTGGTGTCTGCCTGCAAGGATGTTATAGGCAACCTGACAGAATTAGAGTCAGAGGTCAGCAACGTCATCGCTTAAGTAGGAGCAGGTGGCGACCGTACATTTAACCCTGCCATTGTTTCCTTTTCAGGATATCCAAATAGATGCACTGCTTATCAGAGCTTGCGAACCCATGATCCAGGCCCATTGCCACGTGAGAATATTCCTACTACTTTCTGAGCACGCATATAGACACACCTACCAGAAACAAACAACTCTTTGTCAGATATAATAAACTTGGACAATCTTGAATAACAGTAGAAGGCAATAAGCTTTTGTGTGTTTGTCTTTAGGACTTGGCTGACAACCAAATAGACACAGGTGACCTTATGGAATGTTTGGTTCAGAACAAGCACCAAAAGGAGATGAACGAAAAGTGTACAGTTGGCGTCACACACTTCCAGCTGGTAAGCGTCAGCTTCTTCTTTTAAAGCCCATTTCCCACTGTTCCGAGTGTTGGATCGTAAACATGCCTGCGGATTTTGATAAGTCGTCTTGTCTGTTTGTAAAGATTCAGATGAAGGATTTCCGCTTCTCTTATAAGTTCAAGATGGCTTGTAAGGAAGATGTGCTTCGCTTGTGTCCAAACATCAAAAAGAAGTACGCACACTGATATTCCCATTTGTTGCATCGCTACATTTCTGCCTTACTCTCTCTCGCGTGCATTTCAAAGTACATATTGTACACCAAATTTGTCACACTTGAATTGACTCATCATGGCCTATCTAGAATCTTTTCCTCAAGGAATCAATTTAAAAAAAGGGATTGTTTTAACTTATCGGATTGCTAACCACGAATGATCCTCTCATTTAGAGTGGATGTGGTCATCTGCCTCAGCACCACGGTGAGGAACGACACATTGCAGGAGGCCAGAGAGCAGCGGGTCTCTCTGAAATGTCGTAAACAGCTGCGTGTGGAGGAGCTAGAAATGGTTGGGATGGCCTGTCGAAAATCATTTCTGCCAGATGAAGCCGATACACATTTCAACTCAAATGTATTCTTCTTTTTCTAGTCGGAAGATATAAGGTTGGAACCGGAGCTGTACGAGCCTTGTAAGTCCGACATCAGTCGTCTGTGTCCTAACGTGGCTTTTGGCAATGCTCAGGTAAGATGAGGAACGTTAGATTTACAATTTCCGCAAGCCTTCCAACAAACTCAGTCTTTGCCTTCCTCCTCAGATGATTGAGTGCCTAAAGGAGCAGAAGAAGCAGCTCAGTCAGCGCTGCCACCAGCGGATCTTCAAGCTGCAGGAGGCCGAGATGACTGACCCAGAACTCGACTACCAGCTCATGAGAGTCTGCAAGCAGATGATCAAGGTGAGGAGAAGCAGAGCAAATATTGGGACGTCACGAGAATCACATCAATTCTCATTTTCTTGGCTCTAAACACCACCGCAATAGATTTGAAATGAAACTGACTACATGTGCTTCAACTGCACAGACTTCAGTTGTGTTTACATTCAAACCAGGCGAACATTATAAAGGTTTGAGCATACGTCTCCCGTTTTTAAAGGGACCACAAGTAATGGGACTTCAGAACTCACGGTGCAGCAAGTTTGTAATGCAATGGCCAAGTCCATCACCTGACCTGAATCTGATTGAGCGTACATTTCAGAGGGTGAATACAAAAAGCGTTGGTGGTCTGTGGGTTCCAGAATTCAGGTTGTGACTTATTATATTTATGATTGCTGTTTTGTTCTGTTACTTTTGCTCCCTTAAAAGTGGAAGATATACGTACAAACTTTTCCAACAAACTACACCCACTCCATTCACCTGATTTGGATACCCTTAAAGTACCGTATTTTCCGGACTATAAGGCGCCACGGATTATAAGGCGCACCTTCAATGAATGGCCCATTTTAAAACTTTGTCCTTATTTAAGGCGCACCGGACTATAAGGCGCACCATTAATGCCTCATGTCAGATTTTAAATCCAAATCAAATCATTCTCCATTTTATCTTTTTTATTTCAACTTCAGACGTAACAAATTACTTTATAATCACAAAATAATGATCCATAGTCTTTTTGCTTCATGATTCATAGTCTTCAGCGGGCCGCTTATGATTGATTTCATGACACAATGCTTCGGGCCAGTTTAAATTTAGGAATTTGGTCCATATATAAGGCGCACCGGACTATAAGGCGCACTGTCGGCCTTGGAGAAAATGTTAGGTTTTTAGGTGCGCCTTATAGTCCGGAAAATACGGTAAATCTTAAAAGTTGGAAATTAAAGCACATTTTGTTTCTTTTCAAAGCCATTGTGGTGGTGTTTTGAGATGTGTGTCCGTGTCCCAATATTTATGAACCTCATTGTATGTAAAATAATCTTCAGCAATATCACCAGAGGTGGCAAAAGTACTCATTACTATGCATATGTGTACTTTCTGTAATTATATGAAAAAAATAAAGATTTGTAAATGTAGGACAAACCTGAGTAAAAGGAAAAAAGGGATAGACTACTTGAGGGGAAAAAAAATAACCTTCTCAGCACACAAAATCCATTGAAACAGTCCTGATGGTGAAAAACCGCCTTATGAACAGAATCCACTTTGTACTTCCCACCACTGATTATCACAAACGTTCTTTTGCAGAGATTCTGCACTGAAGCCGATGCCAGGAATGTTCTCCAGTGTCTAAAACAGAACAAGAACAGTGAGTTGATGGATCCAAAGTGCAAACAAATGATCACCAAAAGGCAAATCACCCAGAACACAGGTGCGTGAACATTTGACAGGCCAGCATTTGAAGAGTCAGACTCAAATCGGAACTGCACCCTTCTCCAGACTACCGATTGAACCCGGTGTTAAGGAAAGCTTGCCGAGCTGACATCCCCAAATTTTGCCAATCCATCCTGAACAAGGCGAGCGAGGACAACGAGCTGGAGGGTCAGGTGATCGCCTGCCTCAAGCTCAAATATGCTGATCAGGTCAGTCCAAAATCATCAGACATCTCCGGTTCCAAGAGAAGGCAAAGTCAGACTTGCTTATGGTTGCCCATCATGGGCTGGTTTGGTTTAGAGATTGTCCGCAGACTGTGAAGACCAGATTCGAGTTATTCTCCAGGAATCGGCGCTGGACTATAGACTGGACCCCCAGTTGCAGATGCACTGCTCGGATGAGGTACGCTGGTCATTAAAACCTGTACTTTGTCTTTCTGACGTCCGCTTCTTGTAATGCCGCTTCCTTCTCCAGATCTCTCGGCTGTGTGCCGAAGAGGCAGCTGCTCAGGAGCAGACTGGTCAGGTAGAAGAATGTCTGAAAGTCAACCTGCTCAAGATCAAACAGGAGGCCTGTAAAAAGGTAAGTATTATTGAGAAAGAAAAATAATAATATTTGATAGCGTGATGCTCACATCTGAGTTTTGGGGGAAAAAAATTGTAAATTGCTCGATATCATATTGTGACGATCTTTGCGTTTTGGGTTCTTCTCCCTGATTTGTTGTTCTTGTGTGCAGGAGGTTTTGAACATGCTCAAAGAGAGTAAAGCAGACATTTTTGTGGACCCAGTTCTCCACACAGCCTGTGCCTTGGACCTCAAACATCACTGTGCTGCCATCACGCCGGGAAGGGGAAGACGTGGGTGCTTTCACCATCATCGCGTGTCACTTTTGACGGGAAATATTAAATACTATGGGTGAAAAGAACCTCCCTCTGCTGTTCTTTTTCTTCTCACCATGCAGAGATGTCATGTCTGATGGAGGCTTTGCAGGACAAGCGAGTTCGCCTGCAGCCCGAGTGTAAGAAAAGACTTCAGGACCGCATTGACATGTGGAGCTACGCGGCTAAGGTAACCACTAGGAGGAGCCATTTTCACCTTCATTGAAACCTTTTCAACGTCAAGACAGGAAAGTTAAATAGGGCTGAACGATGTAAAAAAAATGATATATATATTTTATTCCACTCAATATTGCCACTTAGTATGCAATTTTTTTTTCAAGTTTCTCTTCCCATGAATTTTTTTAACAAACAAGCTGTATATTAATCTGGTACAATTTCAGATTTATTATGCATGCAGTAAATGTTTTGGTTATAGAGGTTGGGTGCATGCTAAAATAAAGGCAAATGAGCCACAAATTAAAAGGAAGGGCACTTTGTTGATCCACTTGAATCGCGTTAACGTATTCAAAACGTTTACTTGCACGCTTTTAAGTGTTCACCACGACAACTTCCCAAGATTCTACTAAGTGTGGAGTGAACATAAACCTGCAAATCCCATTACAACAATAATTCAAACAAATGAGTGACTTCCCTGTTTCATTCAACTCTGTTGTCCTGTAGGTGGCACCGGCAGAGGGCTTATCAGATCTGGCCGTGCAGGTGATGACCTCACCCTCCAAGAACTACATCCTGCTCATGATCGCCCTGAGCTTGTGCGTCCTCTTCCTGTTGGGGCTGCTGTGCGGTCGGATCACCAAGCGCGTGACGCGGGAACTGAAGGACCGATAGAAGCCCGAGAGCTATTGTCACCTGCTTCGCCCCCTTCGTCCTTGTCCTCTTCAACCTCAGTCTGTCACCAGCCAACATGCCCAGTGCCAATGCCAGTTGCTCACATGTGGTCCTCCTCTTTTCAAGCTTCGCTGTGATATTGCCTAACACCCACCAATTGTCTCATCAAATCAAAGCATTTTTGTTTTCGTTTTGAGTTGGTTGCGTTAAACCAGTATCAAAAGGAGCACTGTAAGTGACATGACTGAGGACCGCTGAGGTTAGGACACCTTTCCCCTAGTTTGAAAGAAGACTGGAGTATGCAGCGCTTCATCTCTTCCGAAGAAGAGACGTCAAACAGCAACTTGAGATGTTGAGGCAAACATTCAGACATTTTGCTGTTGCTTTGAACCAATTTCGGATCAATTCTGATGATGCCTCCCTCTTTATTCATGTACAGGATCTGCTTTGACTCGCCATGTGAGGCTAACACTCACAAAGGTCAAACACTTCTCACCATAATCATGCCAATTGGTATTTTGTTTTCATGCCTTTTTTGTATTGATTGTTTCGATGAGATTTGAATTTGTGAAGCCAAACAATGCAGTTCAATGTCAACATAGACGACGGCAGTGCAGATGAGGGTTACTGTATTATATATCTTCTGTATTTCATATTTGATCACTGGAGTGCAAGCCAAAATTGTGTGTTGAGACGTGTTTCCACATAGTTTGCTGCCTTCAAGTCCCATCAATCATCACAACATAGCAACAACAGGCATCCCGCTCTGAACACATCAGCCAGTGTTGCTTTATAGGGATTTGATATGGTCATTTTCCTGTAGATTTATGATACGATTGCTTATATGAAGATTGTCTCCTATTTTCAATAGCAAGAAAAGCTAAAAGCAAGTTAAAATCCCAAATATGTAACATTTACTCAATGATGAGAGAAAAAAAATGGTTGTAATTATAATCTTGTATAGTAATGGTTTGCCTCAACCTTGAACTTTTTCAAACAGTTGACATCCTATTGAAGAGCAACAATTACTGAACAACAGCCAGCAACTTATGGAAAGCTGTTTCAGCATTCCCTAAGAGTCATGTACTCATATGCTTGTTGTCTTCTCTCTTAAAACAATTCTGTGCAATAGAAGGGGATTAAATAAAATTATACTAGCTATCAGCTAGTTCTTGAGGAGTATTCGATGTCAAGTTGTGCAGACTTTTGCCTGATTAGTAAAACACGGTTGTCTTCGTGAAGACCGTTATGGGAATGGATATGTAATAATGGCTTTATGGCCGAACGACAGTTTGTATCTCAAAATATTCAATTCAGAGCCCTCGAATTTCAAGGTACCATAATGGATAATGCTCGAGGCTTGCCATAAATGCTGTATGAGCATTTGCAGGACACTTGGTTTTATTATTCAGTGCAGTACTAAGTAAATGCTCTGTCGGCTTTATCGGAAAGGGCTAGTGTCTGGCTCAAAAAAAAAAGAAAAAAAAAATCAACAAAGCTGAAAATTAGCTGCTCGCGCTCATCTCAGTTTTGAAGGTCATTATGATGTCCTGTTATTTTCCATGAATCACAAGTTTTAAGGATAAATACTAATACAAAAAAAGACTGGATGCAAATGTATGTTGTTTTCAGATCACTTCAAGTAATGGGGCAGTTATTGTGAGATTTCGTTTTGCTGTACAGATCAATCAATTTAATAAAAATGTCTGCACATTTTCCTAACTTTGCTTCAGTATGCATTAAAAAAAATCCAAACATGATTTTTACCAAGTTAATGCTCAGTTTTGATCAACACAGTGAGAGGTATTCGATTTTTTTTTTTCCAATTGTGGTTGAAAGTTCTTTTTAGAATAATATTAGTTACACTTTGATATAGCTATGTACAAAATGTAATATGAACACCAGTGAAAATTGTGTAGAAAGATCTTTATTGTTGCCTTTCAGAACTTGCTTCTCTGTACAGATTACACATTGAGGGAGGACTCAGATGCTTTTATGTGTTAAAAAGTGTTAAAAAGGTTCTAGTTATTAGGTTAATCCAAAGAAACTCCCTCATGAAATTACATCAAACAGCCCAAACCCAGAGCCTTTGAATGGAAGCATTTAACAAGCGTGCTTTGTGTCTCCATAGCAACTTACACCACACCTAAGTTTGTCATTAAACTCAGCAGAGACTGAATGAAGAAGAATTTCCAACATCTAAATTCAAAGAAACCAAAGTTGAAAAACGACCAGCCTCACATTCATAGCCCAAATCAGCTGATGTTACATACAGCTATTGCATAGAAAAGGTAAAGTGGATGCAGTGTCACAATCAAACGCGCTGTAGATTTATTAAACGTGAAGCAGGGTGGCAGTCAAATCTATCCATCTATTATTTGAATCGCTTATCCTCACTGAATTTATATCACATAAACTGCTTCTGGGGAGACAAAAAATGTTTTTGGACCATCTGACGTCAGGCGTTGAACACACCCAGCAGGTGATGTCATCTCTCGGTCAGATAGGAGGAAACTAAGCCAAATCTATAGCTTAACTCATACATCTCTCCTAAAATACTCTTTTGGTTTGAAACATATATTTTGCTTTCATATATATAACTTTCTGTTTATAATATATCTCATTGATATTTTTTGTGTTAAAAATGATTGTCAAGTTCTTGCCGCATTTTATAAAGGGATGTCAGCTTGTCTTAGCTTAAAACCTAGCTAGCTTCTTGCAACGTGTCGGCATTCAGGCTAACATGCGTAGCGTCCCATTGACAAGTTCTAAATGTCAGACTATATTCTGAAAATATATAACATATGAGGAATTCACGGTTTGGAACCAAACTTGTTTGAAATTTCTCAAATGCTCAAAAGAATTATAATACAGAAGAAAAAGAACAACAACTCAGTGATGAGTTTTAGATGCTAATTCGTAATTGTCCGTACGTGCCGTAACGACGGCACTGATCATTTTGCGATTGGTCCTGGCATCTTGAGTCTAGTTGTACCATTGGCCGTGTGTAGAGTGAGTGTCATCAGGAAGCGCCCGGTTGAACGTAGTTGGCGGGATAGAGGCCCACCTGGCCGCTGCTCAACTGTCCTTTACACCAGCCCTGCTCGTCTTCCTCGCCGAGCTTCAGCAGCTCGTCACCTGCAGGGATGGTTACAAACGTTCACTTCCGAGCACAACTAAGGTTTCCATGTACAGATTCTCTCATTCACAGCGAGGCACCACAATATCTGCTGGCACTCTCATTTGAAACGTATCGCTTGCCCTGCCAGTCTTATTCAAAAAAAATTTCATTGTTGTAGATTAGTCTGCTCTTCATAGTGGCTATACATTTTAAAGCACAAGTATCAAACTCAAGGCCCGGGGGCCAGATACGGCCCACCACATCATTTTATGTGGCCCGCGAAGACAAATGGTGCATCAAATTTGTGTGTCATTCCGAGAATTGCAAATTGTCTTCACTTTTAATCACATCTTTGGTTTTTTTTTTTTTTTAACCAGTTTTTACTCGTCTGATTTGAAAACGAGTTTGTTTTGTAGCTTTTATATGAGGTGCTCATACATTTATTTGGGATGACAGTCATAAGAAGCTATGACTACAATGCGGCCGGCGAAAAAAATGACTTTGACACCCCTGTTTTAGAGCAACGTTTAGGGTTCAGGGCACCACAATATGTCCACGCAGAGCCAACACCATCTGCAGTAAGATGTGCAAATTCATCTGGCGTCAGACGTGAAGAAAGTATGCTTTGATCACTAACCCTAAGTCAGCAATAGGAAAAGAAGAATGATAGTAGCGCATTATAAAACGTAACTTAAAATGTTGCACGAAAAACAAATGGCTGTATGAATGAATAAATAACTAAGTAAATAAATAGACAAAGCCCAATTGGCACTTTTAGAGCGGACACTGCACACACATGCATTGTTATATTTAGTATTGATTTCGTTTCCTACTTTAAGAAAAAAAAAATGTAAGAACAACCCAAAAATACAAACAATTCACAAAAAACATAAAAAACATTACACTATATGTAGTCAAAGGAATGATACATGTAGTATAGGTTAACATTACCAAACCAATATGCTCGACCAGAAAGAAACATGACGTGTTTCCATCTTAAGGAGTTCAAAGCATGCTTGTACACAAATGATCCAGTTTAAGTCACAGTATAAGTATAAACAACAATTTGTACAATTCTGACAGCAGGAGTTAAATAAGACACAATAACAGTCGGGTGTTGTGAATTTTCCAACAGTTTTTGTCACAAATGTCACCATCTTGCAGACAAGACTCAAGCGTGCATAATGCTTCTTATCTCACACATCAGCAGGACTCATGTTGGTAGTTCAGGTTTGACATGAGTGTGTGTGTGAAAATGTGCATAGATGAAGCATCACAGGAGGGGAAAAAAATTCTTCTTTACTTAAAGGGGAACTCAATCCATGTTTTTCTTTGTAATAGTGTTCTCTGGAGCCCAACTAGTCGAAACACAGTTTTGATTCGAGGGCGCCCATTTTTCCATGTCTGAAAATGACATCAGGTGCCAGGTCTCAGGTCACAACCAATCATGGCTCACCATTCTTTAGTGGCCTATGATTTGTTTTACATTTTGGATGAAGCGACGGAATAAACGCCTCCTGTGATGCCTCCCATGGTGAAGCATTAATGAGGGTTAATACCTGCTTTGAAGCTGAGTTCGTCAGCCTCCTGACCCGAGTAATCGTAGAGCGCTCGGACTCGCACACCGTCTACCTGCCGCTCTCCTTTGTCCCCCGCTTCTCCAACACCGTTCAAAGACAACTTCTTTGGGTTCTCCTCGTCTGACCAGTCGGAGGAATCATCTTTGACAATCCTGAATGAGCAGAGTGATCAAATTGGTCATGTTTTGTAAATGTTCTGCAACTTCCCACTACCAGCTTAGACAAAGCCCAATTGAAGCTGGGATGTAAAAGGCTTTTTTTTTTTTTTTTCTTTTTCATCAAGGACACCCTTGGTGACTGCCTGCTGTATGCACGCTTGCTCCATTTTTGCTCCTCTTATTGTGTGAAGGCGAAGGCCTTCACACATATGTTATTCTACACCATTCTCTATTATTATTATTGTGTGAAGGCGAAGGCCTTCACACATATGTTATTCTACACCATTCTCTATTATTATTATTCTCTTTTATTCTCCACACTTTTTTGACACGTTTCATCTTCCACATAATTCATCCGATTCACTCCATTCCACTTTTCACGTATTCCAAATATTCACGCGACGAGCGCTTGTATTTTTCTCGTTCCGAAAATTTTCCGATTCCGCAAAATTCCCCAAATTCCGACAAATTTTTCCCCATTCATTCTTAATGGCACATTCGACATTTCACATTTACGTCGTTCCAATTTGAAATTCACATCATTCAGCACATTCTAATCACATTCGGAAGGATTCTCGACATTCCCAAAATTCCCAAATTCGAAAATTTCACGTTTTCACGTTAAAAATTCCGACAAATTTTCACAAAATTCCGTTTTTCACCTCTAACTTCTACATTTTTCAACCGATTCAACTCGTTCCAACTTTCAACTGTTCATCTTTTGCCTACCTATTCCACAACGTCCCACTTACCAAAAACTTCACATCTTTTATTTTGAAATTCAACCAAAATTCTCTAAAATTTCGTTTTTCTACTCTAATTTCTACATTTTTCAACCGATTCAACCCATTCCAACTTTCAACTGTTCATTATTTTTCTACCGATTCCACAACTTTCCACTTACCAAAAGCTTCACATCTTTTATTTTGAAATTCACACCCAATTCCTTTTCCCTTCTCATTTCTACATTTTTCAACCGATTCAACCCATTCCAACTTTCAACTGTTCATCATTTTTCTACCTATTCCACAACTTCCCACTTACCAAAAACTTCACATCTTTTATTTTGAAATTCACACCCAATTCCTTTTTCCCTTCTCATTTCTACATTTTTCAACCGATTCAACCCATTCCAACTTTCAACTGTTCATCATTTTTCTACCTATTCCACAACTTCCCACTTACCAAAAACTTCACATCTTTTATTTTGAAATTCACCACAAATTCTCCAAATATTCTACATTTCTCAAGTAATTCAACACGTTTCAACATCGTTCGGCAGCATTCCCCGAAGAAGTTATTCATACATTTCGCCTTCACACGCAATTTCTCCAGAAATTGCAAAATTCTAGTTATTATTCTCTTTTATTCTCCTCACTTTTTTGACACGTTTCATCTGCCACATAATTCATCCGATTCACTCCATTCCACTTTTCACGTATTCCAAATATTCACGCGACGAGCGCTTGTATTTTTCTCGTTCCGAAAATTTACCGATTCCGCAAAATTCCCAAAATTCCGACAAATTTTTCCCCATTCATTCTTAATGGCACATTCGACATTTCACATTTACGTCGTTCCAATTTGAAATTCACATCATTCAGCACATTCTAATCACATTCGGAAGGATTCTCGACATTCCCAAAATTCCCAAATTCGAAAATTTCACGTTTTCACGTTAAAAATTCCGACAAATTTTCACAAAATTTTGTTTTTCAGCTCTAACTTCTACATTTTTCAACCGATTCAACTCGTTCCAACTTTCAACTGTTCATCTTTTGCCTACCTATTCCACAACGTCCCACTTACCAAAAACTTCACATCTTTTATTTTGAAATTCAACCAAAATTCTCTAAAATTTCGTTTTTCTACTCTAATTTCTACATTTTTCAACCGATTCAACCCATTCCAACTTTCAACTGTTCATTATTTTTCTACCGATTCCACAACTTCCCACTTACCAAAAGCTTCACATCTTTTATTTTGAAATTCACACCCAATTCCTTTTCCCTTCTCATTTCTAAATTTTTCAACCGATTCAACCCATTCCACCTTTCAACTGTTCATCATTTTTCTACCTATTCCACAACTTCCCACTTACCAAAAACTTCACGTCTTTTATTTTGAAATTCACACCCAATTTCCTTTTCCCTTCTCATTTCTACATTTTTCAACCGATTCAACCCATTCCAACTTTCAACTGTTCATCATTTTTCTACCTATTCCACAACTTCCCACTTACCAAAAACTTCACATCTTTTATTTTGAAATTCAACCAAAATTCTCTCAAATTCCGTTTTTGTACTCTAATTTCTACATTTTTCAACCGATTCAACCCATTCCAACTTTCAACTGTTCATCATTTTTCTACCATATTCCACAACTTCCCAAATACTTCACATCTTTTATTTTGAAATTCACACCCAATTCTTTTTTCCCTTCTCATTTCTACATTTTTCAACCGATTCAACCCATTTCAACTTTCAACTGTTCATCATTTTTCTACCTATTCCACAACTTCCCACTTACCAAAAACTTCACATCTTTTATTTTGAAATTCGCCACAAATTCTCCAAATATTCTACATTTCTCAAGTAATTCAACACGTTTCAACATCGTTCGGCAGCATTCCCCGAAGAAGTTATTCATACATTTCGCCTTCACACGCAATTTCTCCAGAAATTGCAAAATTCTAGTTGTGTGAAGGCGAAGGCCTTCACACATATGTTATTCTACACCATTCTCTATTATTATTATTCTCTTTTATTCTCCACACTTTTTTGACACGTTTCATCTTCCACATAATTCATCCGATTCACTCCATTCCACTTTTCACGTATTCCAAATATTCACGCGACGAGCGCTTGTATTTTTCTCGTTCCGAAAATCTTCCGATTCCGCAAAATTCCCAAAATTCCGACAAATTTTTCCCCATTCATTCTTAATGGCACATTCGACATTTCACATTTACGTCGTTCCAATTTGAAATTCACATCATTCAGCACATTCTAATCACATTCGGAAGGATTCTCGACATTCCCAAAATTCCCAAATTCGAAAATTTCACGTTTTCACGTTAAAAATTCCGACAAATTTTCACAAAATTTCGTTTTTCACCTCTAACTTCTACATTTTTCAACCGATTCAACTCGTTCCAACTTTCAACTGTTCATCTTTTGCCTACCTATTCCACAACGTCCCACTTACCAAAAACTTCACATCTTTTATTTTGAAATTCAACCAAAATTCTCTAAAATTTCGTTTTTCTACTCTAATTTCTACATTTTTCAACCGATTCAACCCATTCCAACTTTCAACTGTTCATTATTTTTCTACTGATTCCACAACTTCCCACTTACCAAAAGCTTCAAATCTTTTATTTTGAAATTCACACCCAATTCCTTTTCCCTTCTCATTTCTACATTTTTCAACCGATTCAACCCATTCCAACTTTCAACTGTTCATCATTTTTCTACCTATTCCACAACTTCCCACTTACCAAAAACTTCACATCTTTTATTTTGAAATTCACACCCAATTCCTTTTTCCCTTCTCATTTCTACATTTTTCAACCGATTCAACCCATTCCAACTTTCAACTGTTCATCATTTTTCTACCTATTCCACAACTTCCCACTTACCAAAAACTTCACATCTTTTATTTTGAAATTCACCACAAATTCTCCAAATATTCTACATTTCTCAAGTAATTCAACACGTTTCAACATCGTTCGGCAGCATTCCCCGAAGAAGTTATTCATACATTTCGCCTTCACACGCAATTTCTCCAGAAATTGCAAAATTCTAGTTATTATTCTCTTTTATTCTCCTCACTTTTTTGACACGTTTCATCTGCCACATAATTCATCCGATTCACTCCATTCCACTTTTCACGTATTCCAAATATTCACGCGACGAGCGCTTGTATTTTTCTCGTTCCGAAAATTTACCGATTCCGCAAAATTCCCAAAATTCCGACAAATTTTTCCCCATTCATTCTTAATGGCACATTCGACATTTCACATTTACGTCGTTCCAATTTGAAATTCACATCATTCAGCACATTCTAATCACATTCGGAAGGATTCTCGACATTCCCAAAATTCCCAAATTCGAAAATTTCACGTTTTCACGTTAAAAATTCCGACAAATTTTCACAAAATTTTGTTTTTCAGCTCTAACTTCTACATTTTTCAACCGATTCAACTCGTTCCAACTTTCAACTGTTCATCTTTTGCCTACCTATTCCACAACGTCCCACTTACCAAAAACTTCACATCTTTTATTTTGAAATTCAACCAAAATTCTCTAAAATTTCGTTTTTCTACTCTAATTTCTACATTTTTCAACCGATTCAACCCATTCCAACTTTCAACTGTTCATTATTTTTCTACCGATTCCACAACTTCCCACTTACCAAAAGCTTCACATCTTTTATTTTGAAATTCACACCCAATTCCTTTTCCCTTCTCATTTCTAAATTTTTCAACCGATTCAACCCATTCCACCTTTCAACTGTTCATCATTTTTCTACCTATTCCACAACTTCCCACTTACCAAAAACTTCACGTCTTTTATTTTGAAATTCACACCCAATTTCCTTTTCCCTTCTCATTTCTACATTTTTCAACCGATTCAACCCATTCCAACTTTCAACTGTTCATCATTTTTCTACCTATTCCACAACTTCCCACTTACCAAAAACTTCACATCTTTTATTTTGAAATTCAACCAAAATTCTCTCAAATTCCGTTTTTGTACTCTAATTTCTACATTTTTCAACCGATTCAACCCATTCCAACTTTCAACTGTTCATCATTTTTCTACCATATTCCACAACTTCCCAAATACTTCACATCTTTTATTTTGAAATTCACACCCAATTCCTTTTTCCCTTCTCATTTCTACATTTTTCAACCGATTCAACCCATTTCAACTTTCAACTGTTCATCATTTTTCTACCTATTCCACAACTTCCCACTTACCAAAAACTTCACATCTTTTATTTTGAAATTCGCCACAAATTCTCCAAATATTCTACATTTCTCAAGTAATTCAACACGTTTCAACATCGTTCGGCAGCATTCCCCGAAGAAGTTATTCATACATTTCGCCTTCACACGCAATTTCTCCAGAAATTGCAAAATTCTAGTTGTGTGAAGGCGAAGGCCTTCACACATTGATATTGTACTTTATTATTAAACAACTTATTCCTCCCACTTTTTTGACATCTAACTACTCCCACATGCTTCAACCGATTCACCTCGTTCAACCTTTCACACGTTCCAAAAATTCATGGCACGCTTGCCAGTATTTTTCGCGTTCATAACATTTACCGTTTTTAAGTAATTAGCAAATTTGTGCCTTTTATTTCCCCATTCATTCTTAATGGCAATGTCAACCCGAGCCAGTTTCCTGTAGTGGGTTCGATTCCCACATTGGGCGTCATTAATTATTTTACTCTTTATTCTTCCCGCTTATCATTTTCAACGCTTATCATTTGTAACTAACATTCGCATTCAACATTCATTCCATTAAGCAATTTCCACCACTTTGATTACGTATTCGCATTCAACAAACACATTCATTACATTAACCAATTGCAACCACGAAATAGTAAGGGACTCAATTAGCTCGTGGGAAACACAAGTGATTCCAGTGCACGAGCATCATTCCCGAGTGGTATCAAAACCCGCGTCAGTTCGATTCCCACATTGGGCGTCATTATTTATTTTACTCTTTATCCTTCCCGGTTATCATTTTCAACGGTTATCATTTGTAACTTTTGTCATTCGCATCCAACATTCATTACATTAAGCAATTTCCACCACTTTGATTACGCATTCGCATTCAACAAACACATTCATTACATTAACCAAATTCAACCATTACTGAGAAAGGAGCCTGATTAGCTCAGTTGGAAACACAATGGCAATGTCAACCCGCGCCAGTTTCCTGTAGTGGGTTCGATTCCCACTTTGGGCGTCATAAATTAATTTACTCTTTATTCTTCCCCCTTATCATTTGTACCTTTTTTGTAACATTTGTAACATTTCATTTTTAACCCTTATCATTTGTACCTTTTTGTAACATGTATTTGTAACATTTTACCATTCATTTCACAATAATTCATTTTCCCTTTCTATTCTTCCCGCTCATCATTTTTAACGCTTGACGTTTGTAAATGAACATCTGCCTTCGCCTTCACACGCAATTTCTTCCGAAATTGCAATTCTAGTTGTGTGAAGGCGAAGGCCTTCACACATATGTTATTCTACTCCATTTACTTTATTATTGTGTGAAGGCGAAGGCCTTCACACATATGTTATTCTACTCCATTTACTTTATTGTGTGAAGGCGAAGGCCTTCACACATATGTTATTCTACTCCATTTACTTTATTGTGTGAAGGCGAAGGCCTTCACACATATGTTATTCTACTCCATTCACTTTATTATTATTATTGTGTGAAGGCGAAGGCCTTCACACATATGTTATTCTACACCATTCTCTATTATTATTATTATTCTCTTTTATTCTCCACACTTTTTTGACACGTTTCATCTTCCACATAATTCATCCGATTCACTCCATTCCACTTTTCACGTATTCCAAATATTCACGCGACGAGCGCTTGTATTTTTCTCGTTCCGAAAATTTTCCGATTCCGCAAAATTCCCAAAATTCCGACAAATTTTTCCCCATTCATTCTTAATGGCACATTCGACATTTCACATTTACGTCGTTCCAATTTGAAATTCACATCATTCAGCACATTCTAATCACATTCGGAAGGATTCTCGACATTCCCAAAATTCCCAAATTCGAAAATTTCACGTTTTCACGTTAAAAATTCCGACAAATTTTCACAAAATTTCGTTTTTCACCTCTAACTTCTACATTTTTCAACCGATTCAACTCGTTCCAACTTTCAACTGTTCATCTTTTGCCTACCTATTCCACAACGTCCCACTTACCAAAAGCTTCACATCTTTTATTTTGAAATTCAACCAAAATTCTCTAAAATTTCGTTTTTCTACTCTAATTTCTACATTTTTCAACCGATTCAACCCATTCCAACTTTCAACTGTTCATTATTTTTCTACTGATTCCACAACTTCCCACTTACCAAAAGCTTCACATCTTTTATTTTGAAATTCCCACCCAATTCCTTTTCCCTTCTCATTTCTACATTTTTCAACCGATTCAACCCATTCCAACTTTCAACTGTTCATCATTTTTCTACCTATTCCACAACTTCCCACTTACCAAAAACTTCACATCTTTTATTTTGAAATTCACACCCAATTTCCTTTTCCCTTCTCATTTCTACATTTTTCAACCGATTCAACCCATTCCAACTTTCAACTGTTCACTATTTTTCTACCGATTCCACAACTTCCCACTTACCAAAAGCTTCACGTCTTTTATTTTGAAATTCACACCCAATTCCTTTTCCCTTCTCATTTCTACATTTTTCAACCGATTCAACCCATTCCAACTTTCAACTGTTCATCATTTTTCTACCTATTCCACAACTTCCCACTTACCAAAAACTTCACATCTTTTATTTTGAAATTCACACCCAATTTCCTTTCCCCTTCTCATTTCTACATTTTTCAACCGATTCAACCCATTCCAACTTTCAACTGTTCATTATTTTTCTACCGATTCCACAACTTCCCACTTACCAAAAGCTTCACGTCTTTTATTTTGAAATTCACACCCAATTCCTTTTCCCTTCTCATTTCTACATTTTTCAACCGATTCAACCCATTCGAACTTTCAACTGTTCATCATTTTTCTACCTATTCCACAACTTCCCACTTACCAAAAACTTCACATCTTTTATTTTGAAATTCACACCCAATTTCCTTTTCCCTTCTCATTTCTACATTTTTCAACCGATTCAACCCATTCCAACTTTCAACTGTTCATCATTTTTCTACCTATTCCACAACTTCCCACTTACCAAAAACTTCACATCTTTTATTTTGAAATTCAACCAAAATTCTCTCAAATTCCGTTTTTGTACTCTAATTTCTACATTTTTCAACCGATTCAACCCATTCCAACTTTCAACTGTTCATCATTTTTCTACCTATTCCACAACTTCCCAAATACTTCACATCTTTTATTTTGAAATTCACACCCAATTCCCTTTTCCCTTCTCATTTCTACATTTTTCAACCGATTCAACCCATTCCAACTTTCAACTGTTCATCATTTTTCTACCTATTCCACAACTTCCCACTTACCAAAAACTTCACATCTTTTATTTTGAAATTCACACTCAATTCCCTTTTCCCTTCTCCTTTCTACATTTTTCAACCGATTCAACCCATTCCAACTTTCAACTGTTCATCATTTTTCTACCTATTCCACAACTTCCCACTTACCAAAAACTTCACATCTTTTATTTTGAAATTCACACCCAATTCCCTTTTCCCTTCTCATTTCTACATTTTTCAACCGATTCAACCCATTCCAACTTTCAACTGTTCATCATTTTTCTACCTATTCCACAACTTCCCACTTACCAAAAACTTCACATCTTTTATTTTGAAATTCACACCCAATTCCCTTTTCCCTTCTCATTTCTACATTTTTCAACCGATTCAACCCATTCCAACTTTCAACTGTTCATCATTTTTCGACCTATTCCACAACTTCCCAAAACCTTCACATCTTTTATTTTGAAATTCACACCCAATTCCTTTTTCCCTTCTCATTTCTACATTTTTCAACCGATTCAACCCATTCCAACTTTCAACTGTTCATCATTTTTCTACCTATTCCACAACTTCCCACTTACCAAAAACTTCACATCTTTTATTTTGAAATTCACCACAAATTCTCCAAATATTCTACATTTCTCAAGTAATTCAACACGTTTCAACATCGTTCGGCAGCATTCCCCGAAGAAGTTATTCATACATTTCGCCTTCACACGCAATTTCTCCAGAAATTGCAAAATTCTAGTTGTGTGAAGGCGAAGGCCTTCACACATTGATATTGTACTTTATTATTAAACAACTTATTCCTCCCACTTTTTTGACATCTAACTACTCCCACATGTTTCAACCGATTCACCTCGTTCAACCTTTCACACGTTCCAAAAATTCATGGCACGCTTGCCAGTATTTTTCGCGTTCATAACATTTACCGTTTTTAAGTAATTAGCAAATTTGTGCCTTTTATTTCCCCATTCATTCTTAATGGCAATGTCAACCCGAGCCAGTTTCCTGTAGTGGGTTCGATTCCCACATTGGGCGTCATTAATTATTTTACTCTTTATTCTTCCCGCTTATCATTTTCAACGCTTATCATTTGTAACTAACATTCGCATTCAACATTCATTACATTAAGCAATTTCCACCACTTTGATTACGTATTCGCATTCAACAAACACATTCATTACATTAACCAATTGCAACCACGACATAGTAAGGGACTCAATTAGCTCGTGGGAAACACAAGTGATTCCAGTACACGAGCATCATTCCCGAGTGGTATCAAAACCCGCGTCAGTTCGATTCCCACATTGGGCGTCATTATTTATTTTACTCTTTATCCTTCCCGGTTATCATTTTCAACGGTTATCATTTGTAACTTTTGTCATTCGCATTCAACATTCATTACATTAAGCAATTTCCACCACTTTGATTACGCATTCGCATTCAACAAACACATTCATTACATTAACCAAATTCAACAGGTACTGAGGTAGGAACCTGATTAGCTCAGTTGGAAACACAATGGCAATGTCAATCTGCGCCAGTTTCCTGTAGTGGGTTCGATTCCCACTTTGGGCGTCATAAATTATTTTACTCTTTATTCTTCCCCCTTATCATTTGTACCTTTTTTGTAACATTTGTAACGTTTCATTTTTAACGCTTATCATTTGTACCTTTTTGTAACATGTATTTGTAACATTTTCCCATTTATTTCACAATTATCTATTTTCCCTTTGTATTCTTCCCGCTCATCATTTTTAACGCTTAACGTTTGTAACTTAACATCTGCCTTCGCCTTCACACGCAATTTCTTCCGAAATTGCAATTCTAGTTGTGTGAAGGCGAAGGCCTTCACACATATGTTATTCTACACCATTCTCTATTATTATTGTGTGAAGGCGAAGGCCTTCACACATATGTTATTCTACACCATTCTCTATTATTATTATTGTGTGAAGGCGAAGGCCTTCACACATATGTTATTCTACACCATTCTCTATTATTGTGTGAAGGCGAAGGCCTTCACACATATGTTATTCTACTCCATTTACTTTATTATTATTATTCTTCTATTTTATTCTCCTCACTTTTTTGTCCCGTTTCATCTTTCACATAATTCATCCGATTCACTCCATTCCACTTTTCACGTATTCCAAATATTCAGGAAAGGGGTGCTTGTATTTTTCTCATTCCGAAAATTTTCCGATTCCGCAAAATTCCCAAAATTCCGACAAATTTTTCCCCATCCATTCTTAATGGCACATTCGACATTTCACAAAATTTCGTTTTTCACCTCTAACTTCTACATTTTTCAACCGATTCAACCCATTCCAACTTTCAACTGTTCATCTTTTGCCTACCTATTCCACAACTTCCCACTTACCAAAAATTCCAAATTTTCAAATTTGAAATTCAACCAAAATTCTCTCAAATTCCGTTATTCCACTCTAATTTCTACATTTTTCAACCGATTCAACCCGTTCCAACTTTCAACTGTTCATCTTTTGCTTACCTATTCCACAACTTCCCACTTACCAAAAATTCCAAATTCTCAAATTTGAAATTCAACCAAAATTCTTCTTTTTCTACTCTAATTTCTACATTTTTCGACCGATTCAACCCATTCCACATTTATTCCCCTTATTCACCTTATGCTTACCACATTCACTCCCATTCACCCCCACTTCCACTATGATTCCCACATTCACTCCCATTCACCCCCACTTCCACTATGCTTACACAATTCAACCCTTGACCCCCAATTCCAGTGTGGCGGCCATCTTGGATGACCCTGAAGTGCCACCAATGAACCCAGAATGAACCGGAAGTGCCCCAAATCAAACCGAAAGTGACCCCAAATAGACCGGAAGTGACCTCTGGTAAACCGGAAGTGACCCCAAATCAAACCGGAAGTGACCCCAAATGTACCGGAAGTGACCTTTTTAGACCGGAAATGACCCCAAATAAACCGGAAGTGACCTCAGCTAAACCGGAAGTGACCTGTTTTAAACCGGAAGTGACCCAAATAAACCGGAAGTGACCCCAAATAGACCGGAAGTGACCCCAAATAGACCGGAAGTGACCTCTGGTAAACCGGAAGTGATCTAAAATGAACCGGAAGTGACCTTTTTAGACCGGAAATGACCCCAAATAAACCGGAAGTGACCTCAGCTTAACCGAAAGTGACCTGTTTTAAACCGGAAGTGACCCAAATAAACCGGAAGTGACCCAAATTAGACCGGAAATGACCCGAATCAAGCCGGAAGTGACCTTATTTCAACACTAAGTGCCCCAAATAGCTACATTTGCGCTAACGTCTTCGTTTTTTGTCCGATTTAACCCGTTTCAACATTTTTACCCCAAAAGTGAACCTCCTGAGGCCGTTTTTTTTTGTTTTGTTCCAAATTTAGAAAGATTTGGCGCAATTGCTTTTTTTTATTTTCTCATTCATTCTCTATGGGGATTCAACATTTGCTCTAACTTCTACATTTTTTAACTGATTCAACCCGTTCCAACTTTCAACTGTACATCTTTTGCCTACCTATTCCACAACTTCCCACTTACCAAAAATTCCAAATTTGAAATTCAACCAAATTCTCCAAATTTTCGTTTTTCTACTCTAATTTCTACATTTTTCAACCGATTCAACCCATTCCAACTTTCAGCTGTTCATCTTTTGCCTACCTATTCCACAACTTCCCACTTACCAAATATTCCAAACTTTCAGTTTTGAAATTCACCACAAATTCTCCAAATATTCTACATTTCTCAAGTAATTCAACACGTTTCAACATCGTTCGGCAGCATTCCCCGAAAAAGTTATTCATACATTTCGCCTTCACACGCAATTTCTCCAGAAATTGCAAAATTCTAGTTATTATTATTCTTCTATTTTATTCTCCACACTTTTTTGACACGTTTCATCTTCCACATAATTCATCCGATTCACTCCATTCCACTTTTCACGTATTCCAAATATTCACGACATGAGCGCTTATATTTTTCTCGTTCCGAAAATTTTCCGATTCCGCAAAATTCCCAAAATTCCGACAAATTTTTCCCCATTCATTCTTAATGGCACATTCGACATTTCACATTTACGTCGTTCCAATTTGAAATTCACATCATTCAGCACATTCTAATCACATTCGGAAGGATTCTCGACATTCCCAAAATTCCCAAATTCGAAAATTTCTCGTTTTCACGTTAAGAATTCCGACAAATTTTCACAAAATTTCGTTTTTCACCTCTAACTTCTACATTTTTCAACCGATTCAACTCGTTCCAACTTTCAACTGTTCATCTTTTGCCTACCTATTCCACAACGTCCCACTTACCAAAAACTTCACATCTTTTATTTTGAAATTCAACCAAAATTCTCTAAAATTTAATTTTTCTACTCTAATTTCTACATTTTTCAACCGATTCAACCCATTCCAACTTTCAACTGTTCATCATTTTTCTACCGATTCCACAACTTCCCACTTACCAAAAGCTTCACATCTTTTATTTTGAAATTTACACCCAATTCCTTTTCCCTTCTCATTTCTACATTTTTCAACCGATTCAACCCATTCCAACTTTCAACTGTTCATCATTTTTCTACCTATTCCACAACTTTCCACTTACCAAAAACTTCACATCTTTTATTTTGAAATTCACACCCAATTTCCTTTTCCTTTCTCATTTCTACATTTTTCAACCGATTCAACCCATTCCAACTTTCAACTGTTCATCATTTTTCTACCGATTCCACAACTTCCCACTTACCAAAAGCTTCACATCTTTTATTTTGAAATTCACACCCAATTCCTTTTCCCTTCTCATTTCTACATTTTTCAACCGATTCAACCCATTCCAACTTTCAACTGTTCATCATTTTTCGACCTATTCCACAAATTCCCACTTACCAAAAACTTCACATCTTTTATTTTGAAATTCACACCCAATTTCCTTTTCCCTTCTCATTTCTACATTTTTCAACCGATTCAACCCATTCCAACTTTCAACTGTTCATAATTTTTCTACCTATTCCACAACTTCCCACTTACCAAAAACTTCACATATTTTATTTTGAAATTCAACCAAAATTCTCTCAAATTCCGTTTTTGTACTCTAATTTCTACATTTTTCAACCGATTCAACCCATTCCAACTTTCAACTGTTCATCATTTTTCTACCTATTCCACAACTTCCCAAATACTTCACATCTTTTATTTTGAAATTCACACCCAATTCCTTTTTCCCTTCTCATTTCTACATTTTTCAACCGATTCAACCCATTCCAACTTTCAACTGTTCATCATTTTTCTACCGATTCCACAACTTCCCACTTACCAAAAGCTTCACATCTTTTATTTTGAAATTCACACCCAATTCCTTTTCCCTTCTCATTTCTACATTTTTCAACCGATTCAACCCATTCCAACTTTCAACTGTTCATCATTTTTCTACCTATTCCACAACTTCCCACTTACCAAAAACTTCACATCTTTTATTTTGAAATTCACACCCAATTTCTTTTTCCCTTCTCATTTCTACATTTTTCAACCGATTCAACCCATTCCAACTTTCAACTGTTCATCATTTTACTACCTATTCCACAACTTCCCACTTACCAAAAACTTCACATATTTTATTTTGAAATTCAACCAAAATTCTCTCAAATTCCGTTTTTGTACTCTAATTTCTACATTTTTCAACCGATTCAACCCATTCCAACTTTCAACTGTTCATCATTTTTCTACCTATTCCACAACTTCCCAAATACTTCACATCTTTTATTTTGAAATTCACACCCAATTCCTTTTTCCCTTCTCATTTCTACATTTTTCAACCGATTCAACCCATTCCAACTTTCAACTGTTCATCATTTTTCTACCTATTCCACAACTTCCCACTTACCAAAAACTTCACATCTTTTATTTTGAAATTCACACCCAATTCCCTTTTCCCTTCTCATTTCTACATTTTTCAACCGATTCAACCCATTCCAACTTTCAACTGTTCATCATTTTTCTACCTATTCCACAACTTCCCACTTACCAAAAACTTCACATATTTTATTTTGAAATTCACACTCAATTCCCTTTTCCCTTCTCATTTCTACATTTTTCAACCAATTCAACCCATTCCAACTTTCAACTGTTCATCATTTTTCTACCTATTCCACAACTTCCCACTTACCAAAAACTTCACATCTTTTATTTTGAAATTCACACCCAATTCCCTTTTCCCTTCTCATTTCTACATTTTTCAACCGATTCAACCCATTCCAACTTTCAACTGTTCATCATTTTTCGACCTATTCCACAACTTCCCAAAACCTTCACATCTTTTATTTTGAAATTCACACCCAATTCCTTTTTACCTTCTCATTTCTACATTTTTCAACCGATTCAACCCATTCCAACTTTCAACTGTTCATCATTTTTCGAGCTATTCCAAAACTTCCCACTTACCAAAAACTTCACATCTTTTATTTTGAAATTCGCCACAAATTCTCCAAATATTCTACATTTCTCAAGTAATTCAACACGTTTCAACATCGTTCGGCAGCATTCCCCGAAGAAGTTATTCATACATTTCGCCTTCACACGCAATTTCTCCAGAAATTGCAAAATTCTAGTTATTATTATTCTCTACGTTTCTCCACACTTTTTTGACACGTTTCATCTTCCACATAATTCATCCGATTCACTCCATTCCACTTTTCACGTATTCCAAATATTCACGCGACGAGCGCTTGTATTTTGCTCGTTCCGAAAATTTTCCGATTCCGCAAAATTCCCAAAATT
This sequence comes from Syngnathus typhle, assembly GCF_033458585.1. Taxonomy (NCBI): domain Eukaryota; kingdom Metazoa; phylum Chordata; class Actinopteri; order Syngnathiformes; family Syngnathidae; genus Syngnathus; species Syngnathus typhle. Next base: position 8,622,585 of record NC_083741.1, on the reverse strand, counting down.
CCGACAAATTTTTCCCCATTCATTCTTGATGGCACATTCGACATTTCACATTTACGTCGTTCCAATTTGAAATTCACATCATTCAGCACATTCTAATCACATTCGGAAGGATTCTCGACATTCCCAAAATTCCCAAATTCGAAAATTTCACGTTTTCACGTTAAAAATTCCGACAAATTTTCACAAAATTTCGTTTTTCACCTCTAACTTCTACATTTTTCAACCGATTCAACTCGTTCCAACTTTCAACTGTTCATCTTTTGCCTACCTATTCCACAACGTCCCACTTACCAAAAACTTCACATCTTTTATTTTGAAATTCAACCAAAATTCTCTAAAATTTCGTTTTTCTACTCTAATTTCTACATTTTTCAACCGATTCAACCCATTCCAACTTTCAACTGTTCATTATTTTTCTACTGATTCCACAACTTCCCACTTACCAAAAGCTTCACATCTTTTATTTTGAAATTCACACCCAATTCCTTTTCCCTTCTCATTTCTACATTTTTCAACCGATTCAACCCATTCCAACTTTCAACTGTTCATCATTTTTCTACCTATTCCACAACTTCCCACTTACCAAAAACTTCACATCTTTTATTTTGAAATTCACACCCAATTCTCCAATATTTCCGTTTCTCCTTCTCATTTCTACATTTTTCAACCGATTCAACCCATTCCAACTTTCAACTGTTCATCATTTTTCTACCTATTCCACAACTTCCCACTTACCAAAAACTTCACATCTTTTATTTTGAAATTCACACCCAATTCCTTTTTCCCTTCTCATTTCTACATTTTTCAACAGATTCAACCCATTCCAACTTTCTTTTATTCACTTAATTCACCTTATTCTTCCCACATTCACTCCCATTCACCCCCACTTCCACTATGCTTACACAATTCAACCCTTGACCCCCAATTCCAGTGTGGCGGCCATCTTGGATGACCCTGAAGTGCCACCAATGAACCCAGAATGAACCGGAAGTGGCCCAAATCAAACCGAAAGTGACCCCAAATAGACCGGAAGTGACCTCAGGTAAACCGGAAGTGACCCCAAATCAAACCGGAAGTGACCCCAAATGTACCGGAAGTGACCTTTTTAGACCGGAAATGACCCCTAATAAACCGGAAGTGACCTCAGACGAACCGGAAGTGACCCAAATTAAACCGGAAGTGACCCCAAATAGACCGGAAGTGACCTCAGGTAAACCGGAAGTGACCCCAAATCAAACCGGAAGTGACCCCAAATGTACCGGAAGTGACCTTTTTAGACCGGAAATGACCCCTTATAAACCGGAAGTGACCTCAGACGAACCGGAAGTGACCCAAATTAAACCGGAAGTGACCCAAATAAACCGGAAGTGACCCCAAATAGACCGGAAGTGACCTCTGGTAAACCGGAAGTGACCCCAAATCAAACCGGAAGTGACCCAAAATGAACCGGAAGTGACCTTTTTAGACCGGAAATGACCCCAAATAAACCGGAAGTGACCTCAGCTAAACCGGAAGTGACCTGTTTTAAACCGGAAGTGACCCAAATAAACCGGAAGTGACCCAAATTAGACCGGAAATGACCCGAATCAAGCCGGAAGTGACCTTATTTCAACACTAAGTGCCCCAAATAGCTACATTTGCGCTTACGTCTTCGTTTTTTGTCCGATATAACCCGTTTCAACATTTTTACCCCAAAAGTGAACCTCCTGAGGCCGTTTTTTTTGGTTTTGTTCCAAATCTAGAAAGATTTTGGCGCAATTGCTTTTTTTTATTTTCCCATTCATTCTCTATGGGGATTCAACATTTGCTCTAACTTCTACATTTTTTAACTGATTCAACCCGTTCCAACTTTCAACTGTTCATCTTTTGCCTACCTATTCCACAACTTCCCACTTACCAACAATTCCAAATTTAAAATTCAACCAAATTCTCCAAAATTTCGTTTTTCTACTCTAACTTCTAAATTTTTCTACCGTTTCAACCCATTCCAACTTTCAACTGTTCATCTTTTGCCTACCTATTCCACAACTTCCCACTTACCAAATATTCCAAACTTTCAATTTTGAAATTCACCACAAATTCTCCAAATATTCTACATTTCTCAAGTAATTCAACACGTTTCAACATCGTTCGGCAGCATTCCCCGAAAAAGTTATTCATACATTTCGCCTTCACACGCAATTTCTCCAGAAATTGCAAAATTCTAGTTTATTATGTTATTTGTTTATTTATTATTTATTCATCACTCTTATTTATTCATTGTTTGTGCCTTCTTGTTTTTATTTTTTGTGTTGTTTACTTGTATGTCTATTGTGTACTATGTCTTGTCACCGTGGAATAGTGGGAACGTAATTTCTATTTCTTTGTGTGTTTTGGCATGTGAAGAAATTGACAATAAAGCAGACTTTGACTTTGACTTTGACAAACATTACCAGCTTGTTTGGGACCAAACTATGCTGTGGTCTGACAAGTCCACATTTCAAAGCGTTTTTGAAAATTACAGGCATCGTGTCCTCTGAGCCAATTGTTTTTGTCTTGGCATTTTTCTTTAAAAAGATTTGATTACGGGCAATATTTACTTTCACTGCTAATAAGCTCACGCTGTGTGAAACAACAACCCAGCAGCACATGGGCACATCCAGACACGAGAACAGCATTTGTGTCATAGCAAAATCTGGAATCCACAAGCTGCTTCTTTCCATTCAAACATATGAGCATGCTGCTGAAACCCCGTTTCATGTGTTTTTTACATGAGGGAGAGACGTGCCGTGTTTGACTTCTTTAGTCAAATATTTTCGCTCAGGAATAAACTGCAAGGCGACGATGAACATAGGCTAATAAACTCTCTCAAATGCGCACACACGTTTGAGAGCGTAAAGCAGACAATGAAGGTTAACTCCTTGAGGGAAGGACCAATATTCTACAGAATTCCTCACAACCTTATCTGGAAAAACGCTATCTAAAGTCAGATAAAACAGTCCAGTGGCCTCATTTACTCAACTACAAGCATACCAGGCATTCTTTCATCAGGGGCTAATGTTGGGGCTTTTATTTGTGCAAATTCACTTAAATATCAAATAATGAACATTCACTAATGATGTCCACATATACATACAATACTTAATGATTACCTAAAATATGTTAATCATACAAGTCTCATAAAGTAAATGAATAACAAAAATAAAAATTTGAAAGAAACATAGAAAATAGATGAAGACATGGCACTATCCATCAATGCATGTTCTGTACTGCTTATTCTCACTCACTATGGGTCATGGATAAAATGGAACCAATTCCAGTTGACTGGGCAAAGTGATTGCCACAGTTCACAGGGCATACAAAGTAGAGACAACCATTCAAATTTTTTATTTCAGTTCATGACTCACCCTATTTTGCATCATTCAAAAGGATTATGGCAAGCTTTATAACTATACGAACACTGAAATTCTGTACATATTTGTCGCGAGTCTGAATGTACAAGGAACCTTCTGCCAAACTGTATGAAATAATGATTATATTGTACCTACTCATTTTAAAATCGTAATTTGACATCTTACATTTTTTTTTAACTTTTGTGTCTTTTACAACTCAAAGGCATGAACAATTTTGGAGTCTGAATTGCAAAACAGTTTCTGTCTCAGTCACTTTTTTTCTTTTTTAACCTGCATGGACTAAAACCACTGGACTTTTTTTTTTTTACTTTCAAATTTCCTCCCTCCAATGAGACATCGTGAATATTTTGTTGCGATCTAATCACACCAATGAGTTTTTTTGGACCACATGCCCTTTTTGACGCAACCGATTTTATTTGATTGTAGTTTATTCTTTTTTTGGTCCAGGCAATGGCTAGGATATTGGAACGCTGCCTGGGAATCGAACCAGCGCCATCTAAGCAAAAAGCGGCAGCATGTGCCACTACACTACCAAACAATCCAAAATAATTTAGTGCTTGACTTCACGTTTGATTTTGAAGTTGAATGATCCAAACCAGCACTTGCTATAATGAAGATGAAGAGTGTCTCGTACCTGATTGCATTCTGGGTGATGGGACTAGGTGGAATGTCATTCCCTCCCGAGGAGACAATGTTGGTGAGGGTAACTACACTGTCGTCAGAGTGTATAGCTCGCGCCTTCCTGCTGATGGTCCGACTTGTCTCTGGAGTCCATTCCTGCGTGCACACACATGCATTGTAAAAATGACTTCAATTGCATCCAAATGTATCCCATTTGTTAAACCTGGACTATTTGAAATGTTCAAATCAAGACAATTTGACTAAATGGTTGAATCCACATCCACTTGCTATTTAGTCAGTCTGTCTGTAGTATGATGCAGTTGTGTGATTATGACTTTTGAATAATTTTCTTAGTGTGTGTCTGACTTATTCCTGCCCAACTATTTCCGGAGGCTTCTAGTCAAACACTATAATTTGTCGTTAAAGCAGCCACTCGTCACAGATTTTCACTGAAAGTCTGACAAAAAGTGTGTGTGTGTGCAGCACAACATTCCACTCACCCACTCAGGACTCAGTAACACAACAGGCCTTTCACAAAAAGCCTATTTAATATTCAGTTTGTCTGAAGTGAACACACACAAACTGGCTGGCGAGTACAAAAGTCAAGGTTATTGACAAATGAGTGTTTTGACAACACATGATCTTATCTCTACGATTTCATTGAATTTATGTTAATATTGTTCATTGTTTTCTTCACGTCTATTCGAGTGGTGCATTTTGTGTGTGCTCACCTCATATTGTGGCCAGTTCATGCTCGTGCCTGGTCCGTGGGTGTTTTTCCACCATCGCAGATCTTCTGTCTCATTAGCTGCTCGTATGGTCTGACCCAGGTTCCTGTACAGCTCTCGGAACCTGTCAGAGAGGGTGACAAGCGAATGCTCACATTCACAGTCTATGCCCTATATGGATAATTTACAGTTACGAGAGTATTTTTATTAACAGTGCATTTTGGGTGGTCTGACTGCAGCCTTTGCCTATTGAACAAAAAGGTCAGAACCACTAAACAAGACATGTGACAAACTGAGTTTAAAAAAAAAAACTACTATCCATTGCACAGGTGGAATTCAGTCGTCATTCCACTGCTATTGGTATGTGAACTTGGCATTAAGGAAACAAGGCCACAGCAATGCCAACTTGAAAGTTGAAATCTTGTGGCAACAAGTAGGAGCTACATCTGAATCTTATAAAATGACTCCTTGGTCACATGGGAGCAACAGGCAGGAAGGTCAATCCTCTTAGTCAACAAGTTACTGCAGCTGCTTAAGTTCAAAAGGGCAAAGATATTTTTGAAGACATTTTCGATGACCATTGACGACTTGCAAAATCTCTCATGTGCAGTATTTTATGGACTGTTATTTTAAAATAGCATCCATATTTTCGAAAAGCATATACATATTATGAGATACATCTGAAGATAACATTATTGTCTTCAAAATACTCACACTTGGTTTTAAACCTTATTGAAGCCACTTACTTTAATGATAGCCTTGGTAACTAGTTTGTGATGGCAGAAGCCAAAGTGCTCCAACAGGAACTGGGGTCACAGAAAGAGGACCAGGGTCTTTCATTAGTCTGTGTGCTACACGGTGATCTCAAAACTCACACCCAAATCAACTTTGAGATGACGCAATTGTTTGTCTACACCTCCGGCAGAATCTCCATAATGAGAATCAAAAGAACTCGTTTGGTGTTAAGACCTCATTGGATATTGCAAACCAGGGTTGTTATGGTAATGGTGGACTGTTTAAACAGAACGTGAGACCAATAGTTAATGGACAACAGCAGGAGTTTTCCATTAACATCAGTGTAAGCAAACTTAGCAAATAAAGGCATGCAATACTTGCATATCTTTAATTTGAGTCATGCCTCATGTATATTTTAAATTCAGCACATGAGAAGAATCTGTATACTGGAGATCATGAAAATTATGGCATTAGGCACACTCTTTTATACTGTGGCGATGTTCAGAATAATGAAACCAACGCTGAATGTTAAATAGTGCAACTTATTTTTTGTTTTAGTGGTTTGAAATCTTTTTGGTCCAACACTGACATTAAAGGACGATGATGACGTTATTAAGTCCAGAAGTGAAGACAAGATGCGAGCAAACAACTTTACAAACAACTCTTTTTTTTTTTTTTACATCGATCTCTCAAATACATATTCAATTCAGAATAGCCAGTGCTACCGTTAGATGAAACCAACTATGAACTCTGGAGCCAATTACAAAGGTATGTTTTGGCGGGGCAAAAATAACTAAAAAAATACTGCACACATAACCAAAGTACAAAAAAACAGTGAAGCCATTTGATGATAGCATACCTCCAGATATTTTTTTTCCTCAACATACCAGTGACCCTAAACACATTTATTTAAAGTAAAAAATAAATAAATAATCAAATTCAATAGAAAACGTAGTGCAATATAGAGGGATTGAGACGTATTGTGCAATGTTTTACACAATTCAAAACAGTTCCCAGATCTTTATTCAATGAATGTGGCATGCTTTTGTCAAAATACCCCAAGGAACAAGCATTCTATTTTACACCCTATTTCGTTTCATGTGTCTTTGTCCTACCTGTCTTTGCTGGACAAGTCCAGGTGTGTGTGGATATCCAGCAGGACCTCTTTAAAGAAGCAGAGTCTCTTGCGCTCAGCTTCCTGGGTGATGTCAAACACCTGCTCCATGTCCTCCATGTAGCGAGGGTTACAGCGGTTCAGCTCTTCCAAAGCCTTTTCATAACGCTCTTTCGCCTAAAAAACACGTGACCTTCAATAAGGAACATTGAGCTTCATGACTGCACATTGTGACCTTCATTGTTTAAAACACGATGGAGTGGTCGTGCTTATCGACGAGAAAAAAAAAAAATCACCATCATGAAGTGCTTTAATGCAAACTCAATTGCAGTGAGTTCTCAATCACCACTTTGAATAGGAATGTAGAATTTCTTTATTACCAATTTTAGCAGGCTCACTGAGTCATAACGTTCAAACAATTTTTTTTTTCCTTTCAGTAATAAATAAATAAATAAATAAATCTTAATCAGACAGAATTAATGGATTAGTTTAGAAGACTTAAAATTGACAAGAAAAGCAATTTCAGCCTTAAAAGTGTGAGTTCAGTCAAAAACCTTGCATAATGGTGTTAACCTTGGGGAAAGGCATAAAAGCCAGCGCTATTATTTTAGATTAGGTGGTTTTTAATTACTGTGTAAATACTAGATCAGCATGGAGCTGTTACAAGAGGTAAATACTCTACCAGTTTAATTATGTCATATCAAACCTGGGTTGTTATTCCGCACTCTGAATAAGAAAAGTATTAAATATAGACAATTTCCCAACATTTTTGATGTTATCTCACTCTTCCTGGAATCATTGTGCAGGTTTCTTTTTAAAGACCTCTTGGCTGCCTCACACATCTTTGTGGACTGACTGCTCTAGAATTTGTCAAAGGATTTCCCTCTTGTTTGGTTGATCATTTCCCTCTTCATGACCTGGAGCTTTCTGCCATTGCAGAGTAGAAAGCACAGGAAACAAGTGTGGTCATGTTTCAAAGTCATGAAACACACATCAACAGGCTTTTTTGGACTCCCTGACACTCCCAGATTGGCGCAAGGGCTCAACATGTACGCATGTGCATGTGCGTCCACATGCAAATGTCACGCATTCAAATATCCAGGACTGCAGCTAAAGATATAGTTGAAGGTTAAGATTGGATATCTAGATAGTGATTGCATGTAAACGTCATACTTTTTCAGCTTCTTGGTTGCAGCGCTCCACACGGGCCGAATATTTGCGGACTTCCTCTTGAGACTTGGATGGGTCGGCCTTAGCGTGCGTTTCCCTGTTAATGGCTGACCACTCCTCCTTCCTGGCTTGATGGTAGCTCTTCTTGCTTGTGTCCAACTAGACAAAAAGAAATGCACATGACAGCCTCTCTAATAACACATACATTCATAAAGCCATTCTGAGCAGGATGATGAATTGAAATCAATGTAGCAAACCTCTTTTAATTTGCGGACCCAGGGTTTCTGAGCTTTGCGGAAGCCATCGTCAGCCTCCTTTGTCTCTCTGAAACCTCCAATCATCTGTTTATGGAAGGCTTCTTTCTGCCAATTTCGCACCTTCTCGCTGTCTTCTGCCACCAGCCGGTCACGGAGCTCCTGATGGAGCTCGCTGAGCCGATCGGCTGCCTGCATGAAGGCATGCCACGCCTTCTCCAGTGTCCCATACTGAGGCCCTGAGTAAAACGCAAGTAAAAGCCAAGACAATTACTCATTTTGGCTCAACTTGACCGCATAGTATATATATGACATGTATAATATAGTGCCAAAGCCCTGTTATAGAAATTAATATTAAAGTTTGACAGGGTTCCGGTTCTACTCCAGTCTTAATGCATTAGAATGTGCAGTAGTCTATCACTAACCTATGTCACGGGAATAGTCAAAGTCCCCATTGTAGTATGAAAACCATTTCTAGGTCATAAATATAAATGAAAATCACTAAGTATTGTGGTAACTTGGGATGCCTCTTGTAATCTTGTACATGTTAATCGCATGACAAATGAAATCTTTACCACTAGCTTGGAAGCTCCTAAAATGTATTTGGATGTTTTTTGTGGCCCTGGTCTCATTGAACTAACCTTTCTCGACCGCACCTCTCCACCTCTTGGCCCAGTCACTGAGCTGAAGGGCGTAACTCTTCTCAATCTTTGCCCTCTCCTGGAAACAGCTAACCAACTCATTACACAGTCGGTTGCCGTCGTCTACCCGCCTCACCGTCCTCTTGTAGTTTCCCGGCTTTTTGGGACACAAAGCAATCATATTCACCACACCATAAAAGACACTTTTCAAATGCAGTTTCTATTGGTTTAGCATTTTCACATTATTGACCGATCAATCCAGGTCATGCCTTTGACAACTGTTCCAAATGATAGTTCCACAGTCTATGGTTGAAAACTGCATACATCATTTATGTCTTTAGGCCTTTGCTATTACATTTTAAACACCCAGAGTGGTGGACAGGTGCAGGAACCACAATGAACCAAGGCCTATTCTCTGGTGGAAATGGCCTATGGGCTTTGTTGTAATAACAATTCATTTGAACAGTTAGTAGGCTTGCCTTGTAGCTAGCATACCTCCCAGAAGCTATCGCAGCTCCCGAGTTCACTGAGGTCTCCATTGGAAGACATTTTGCCGTCAGCCTTACAGCACAGAATGATGGCAGCGAGCGAAGAAACTGCCAAAAATAGATTAAGATATAATTTAGATTAAAAAACATAGTAACAAATGAGTACATCTGAAATCTGCATAAATCTAGTTAAAATAGTAACAAGTGATAAATTAGAATACATCTGAAATCTGCGTAGCTACAGTTAAGCACTTCATTGGATATTCTAAAATATATTCATAAATTATCTTCTTAGCCCCGCCATGTATCGGTCAAGATCCCCTTTACCCCAACAAAGAGAAAAAAACTGAATCCTGGAGGCTGTTCCTGACCTAGTTTGTCTCTTGCATATCGCTGATCCAAATTTTCTGCTGACCAATGAAATCGGAGAACCGAGCCCGACATATTTTTACTGGAAGCAACAAAAACAATTAACCGAAATAAAACCACATTAAACCTAACTCAAACTGAGATTTGGAATGATGGCAACACAAAAACCTCTATGCAAAGAGAATCGGGGTTGAAGAATAAACAACGAGATTGTTGTAAACAACGTAATACGTTTACTTTTCCGAAATATATTTCAGATGTGATGCTCCGGCGGAACCCTGATACTAAACTCTGCCCAGAGTTCAGCATGACCCAACTTCTCTATACATCCACTTCCTGCTGTTTGGTCATTGGCCAGAACTTTCTTTCAAGGTTAGACAACTTCCTGCTGCAGACACAACAACTTGAGATGAAAACAGCCATTGCTCAAGGCCCCCCTCTATTTATCTAAGTTAGATAATAGCGGTGAATGAATGCCAAGATGGTTCATGTGCAGTGTTATCATACAATATAGTGTAACCATATGAGCTGCGAATAGTAATCTATTTCCATAATTTTCCGTAATGGGTGTTAAGGGTTGACATAGTGGGACAAAGATAGAGGGAAAAAAATCCAAGACGAGACACAAAAATGGAAGAAAAAAAAAACATTTTAAGTTTGGTTTGGTTTTAACTAAGTTACACTAAGAAACTCCACGAAGATTCTGTAAATGCATGCAAATTGATAGGCAAATGCAATTCTTCGTTATTGCAATGATGTAACAATTGATCGGCCCTCTGCGATTCAGGTATCCAGTTAAAAACAGACAATCAAGCAAAGATATATTCAAACATAAATCATCTTATGTGCTAGTGTGCTTGATACGAGTAGATGAGTAACGTTCCAAAGATGTGAAGAGACACGTAGAACGTCTCAGAGACAAAGTAATTTACACAGGGTGCATGTGTGTGTGTCTCACAGGCGAACGAAAGGCATGCGAATAGTAGAGGAATCTGCCACCTGCATGCTAGAACATGCGGGCTGATGAGAAACTCGACTTTACCGAGGGCTGCCAATAGCTGCTCGTGCATCCTACAGGGCAACACAATGCATGTCCACACAACGTTTAGGTGTTGGAACATTTAGTTTCCAGGATTAGGGACGGTTGAAAGAGCAGTGAGGCCCACAAACTAGAGCATATGTAAATGCCAGGGTGTGGTTTTGAGAATAGCTTCAAGGTCTCCTGCGGAAGGTGTACAAATGTGGAAATTAAACTACGATACGTCTTAAATGTACGGTAATGCCCACAACAATTGAGATACTGGGTACTAATGATCATTCACTTTCTATATTATGAAGTGAACGTACGTATACATCAATGTTTTTACACTGGATTCCAAATTATGAATTTAAGGTCAAGCCCCTCAATTCAAACGTGTGGTGAAAAAATAGTGTCAGGATTTACCCTGAAGCAGACGTACATTTGCACGAGTTGAGCATGAGCACGCCAGAGGACACCGCCCACTTGTCTCTGGCAGTTCAGCTGCCTGTGCCTCTGTACTTTCCTGCTTGCCTTTAATTAGAGATGGAGGAACTATGAAAAGACATTCCAGCTCCACCCATAAATGTGCGTATGAGAAGTTTAGTCAACTTGGTATACCCAGAAAAACAAGCTATATAGATAGCATGGTGTCATAATAATTACCTATGCTATAATAACTGGCACTAACAATGAAGTGTAAAAAAATCAAATAAAATCAATCAATCAAAAGGTCTGCATCCCAAGAGACAAATCCATGCCATATTTTGTCCATTTCAAAGCTTAGTCATATTTCCATCACTATTAATTATTTTTATATTACTAAGATTGGGGCTCAGAATTGACAGAAATATATTCATCCATTATCCAAACCGCTTATGAATTCAAAACACAATCCAAACAGATCTGCTGCTTCAAAAAAAGGGGGTCGACTAGTTGTTGGTTTATACCAAAGTGGGTCAGGAGGAGGGAGTGAGTGAGGGACGGATAGAGAGGCCAGTCCAGACCTCATAAGCCCCCACTGGTAACCTCGCTGTCATTAATCTGATTATTGTACTCCCGTACGATATACTTCAACACATAGTACAAACACGGCTCCACCAGCATATTTTCTAGGCTTGGTTTCTACATTCCAGCAACACTTGGGATGGCTTCTAAACTGCCCATTAAGGCCTGGAGGCTTCCAAATTTCTATAAACAGAGGCACTGAGATATTTTTTGATTCAGCTGCTTCCCACATCTAGTGTTGTATCACAAGTTTTGCTCACCATTGGTGCCATTATCGCTTTTCCAAATGAGATTTGATCAGAAAGAAAAGTGTTTATAAATGGTATGTGAAATTTGGGAGAAAGTAACGTTTAATATGCGTTTGGAATAATATACATTTAGGCTTTTTGTTGTTTAAAATCCCTTGTATATGGAGCTTAAAACCCAAAACATTACAAGAGGACACTGTTGGATTATCCACTACAAGACACCGCACTAGTTTTGACCCACTGAACAAGTGGCAAAAATATTTTTAAACTGTATTCTTCAAAATGAGAGGTTCTCTGGCCTTTAATTCAACTGTCTGTGTGATGTCACTGACTGCAAGCCAAGGTGATCTTCGTACAGCAACTACAAGGAAAAGTAGGGTCTGGTTTGGAACAGGTTGTTGAACAGTACTTTCCCAAATGACAACCGGATTTTTTTATTTAAAGAAAAATCCATTGTGGGGGAAAAACAAAGTGCTACAGGGTGATTATTTGCTTGAACCCCCCACACACACTTTGCATTGTTAGAAAAATAATTTTAAAACAAATGAAATCAGTGCTATAAGTAAAACTTACTGAATACAAATTATGTGGCTCATTGCAATCTGGGAAAGTTTAAGAGTTATCTGCTTGGACATTGGACAAAGGTCAACTGCATGAAGAAAGGCAACACACATTCCACACGGTATCAACCTCTACCTTTCATTTGCTCTGACTGGACAACATCCAGCTCTTGGTGTTCACAATTGTCATTTGAAAGTCAGGTTTACTATACATTGATGAACCAGTCACAGTTTGTCATATCTCTATTTAAAATAATTCTCATCTAAAAATGAAAAGATGCTGATAGCAAAGCAGGCAACAACACATTTGGGACTTTACAGGACAAAAAGAAGACAATTTAAGTGCCGGTAGGGCAGTGAGTCAGCAGAACTTACCTTACCAGAGAAGAAAACAAAGACGGACAGGTGTCCCAAAGGGTGTCTCAGTCCTGGGAGACAGAGGAGAAAAGAAAGCCTACACAGGCAAAAGATGAGACAGCGGAAAGGAAGATGAAAAATGGTTGAACAGCAGAGTAGCAGCAAGAACCCCTTGCAGAATGACACCCAAGGCAGCTGAGCATTATAAAGCCCGGAAGAAGTTTGAAGGTGGCACATTTTGGAAGTCACAGTGAAATGCCACACATAGAGCCTGTTGGCCAAGTCTAATGAAAGAGCAAGGGATGCCCCAAGCCCTTGCAGGAAGAAGGTCAAAGCTACTGACTCACACTGCTAAAATAACCTGCTTTGGGACGGGATTGGAAATGGAGGCTAAAGGACTACAACAGAAAGGTTGGAATTAATGAGCAGTAAAAGTGAAGCATGGATACTGGAAAGGGAGCTACAGGCATCGCCTTGGGGTTCTATACATGCAAATAACTGACAACTACTTTGGACTGCAGTTAAACTGCCAATAGGTTAAATGACTTATAACAAGGAGAACTAAAGTTCAGCTGACTGACATACACTGATACTAAATATAAAACAAAATCTGAACATTTTAACCAAGCAGTTCTTGACTTAATAAACCTTGGTGAACTTGTGAATGGAACAACATTAAATCTCAAATTGTAGGTCAATCGGAGCAGGGGCGGCGTGGGCGAAACCCTTACATCTCTGAAACTACTGAGTCAATCTTCTTGGAAAGTCAATTCAACAAAGATTCGGAATCTGCGTTTAAAAGATTGGTGCATATTTTTTAACGTGACCTTTTAACCCATAATTTGACCTGCATCACATGACTAAACATTTTTCATGAAATGGAATCGCTCACATGTTCTGCACAACATATGAACATCCATATTACATATTTTTCCAATATCGTGCAGCCCTTTTTACTAGCTCTCAAACCCCTGATCCAACTACCCTAAAATTGGAGATTTTGTGCGGCCCCATAACTATTTACAACTACACTAGGTTTCATTAAAATCGAAAGCTGCTTGGTTTAACCCACTGGGTGATGTATCACAGAATGACATAATACATACATAATAAAGCATACATGTCATGTGACATAGTATTTTACAGAGCAACATCAAAATCCAAATAAGACTTGTCTTACAAGAAAATTATTGTCAAGCCTGAGCCCTGACCTAAACCCACGTTAAAAGAGACAATTCAAAATAGGCTATAAATAGGAGAAGCCCTCATAATTCATCAAATTTTAGTAGTTGTACTTATACGAGGAGAACCAGAGCTCATAATGCCAAGTCACAGGCCACATAAGGCACACGATTACGCCATAACATTTTTAGAGTTTTATACTTAATTGTGTCTGGTAAATTAGAGGCTTTAAGTCACAGGCCACATAAGGCACACGATTACGCCATAAAATTTTTAGAGTTTTATACTTAATTGTGTCTGGTAAATTGGAGGCTTTAAGTCATTTTATCTCTGAGAAAATGTCAATACTACAGTACTGAGTTATGGAATTGTTTGCTCTGACATCAGCCTGAGGCACTGTGCGCCTCTCTGACCAAAAAAAAACCATGTGACAGTTCAGTGCGAGAGCTGAGGATAGGAACTGAACAAGGGTGGCAAATGCAGGAGCAGAGTCAGAGAAAGGGATAACTCAGCCTTGTTCCCACACATACAGCTGTTCTCCAAGCTCATTTCATTCCATCGCCACTACAGCGATTGGGCCAGGACCGCCTCTGCGCTATCCACACTCCTAGGGACGCTGACTGAGGGTGGTTTGGCATAATCCGCTACGTGTCGCATGCAACCAGGCCAAAGATTAACCCAGAATCTGATTGTCCTGCTCCTGCTGTTCACCTAAGAAAACACTTGGCACTTAGGTTTACAACATTGGCAAAATGTTCTAGATTTTTTATCTTTTTTTGCTTCTTGTCATCTACAGCAAAAGTGGGAAAGTACAGGGAGAAAAGACATATTGATGTGCAAACTAACTGGGTCAACCAAAGACTTGATAGACTAGGAAGGAATTAACATCAAGCATTGACATGATTTAGGTTGCCACAAAATTCCACTGACTTGAAGCTGGAGGGGGATTTTACCTAACACTCACCACCACACAGTTCCAGCTTTTATACTTCCCAATGCCCCTCATATGGATTCCAAATAGACTACAGACCACTGGCTCACAAACGCCTAGATGATTAAATCTTTTAGGTCCACATATTTAAAGTGCAAGTCAACCCAAAACCTTTCTTTACCATATGTTATACGTGCTGCCATTAGTCTCAACACGCCATTCTAATTATTATTGCGTTTGTGGAACATGAGTTAAGCAGCAAAATACATCATTTTTTTATTTATTTCAGGGGCAGCCATTTTGCCGCTTGCTGTCAACTAAAAATGACATCACAGTTACTAGATCGCTTCAAAAAACCTCTGAGCCCTAATTGGTTGCGACCTGGCAACTGTGATGTCATTTTAGTCGACAGCAAAATGGCAGCCACCTGAGATGGATTTTGCTTGTTTTATTAATATTCCACAAACAGAACAGTGCTTTTAATAGTTAGGCTGCACAGAACATATCATCTTGGGGTTTACTTCCGCTATAGCAGGAGCTTGTGTCCTTGCTTTTGCACACTTTTTCTTCCTGATATCACATTTCATCTAGTAGATGTTTTGAGGACTCCAAACCTGTGACATTGTGAGAATGTCTATCCGAGTAGAGTTTTAGAGATCATGCCTGTTAATAAACACCATTATTCACACACAGTTAGGGTTTTCTTTGTGCCACACCCTCTTCACCAGCAGTTACTTTAACTACCACTGAATATTATTGACATCCTCGACGCTGTCTTTTGTAATCTCCTGTTGTAAAAATAGAAGTTTAAAACCAGAGAGCACTCAAGTAGTGCAGGCCTGTAAAGCTGTATGAAACATGAAAACATGATTTGCCTAAAATGACAAAACATTGTAGTTCGCCAGTTTGTACAGGACTTTCTACATCGACGCTGGCAAAGAAGTGCTGCTGCCAGCCTGTCACTGGCTACCAAGATGTTTAATATTTTCCCTATAAAAAAGCAACAACTAATAAACCAAAGTAAGTTTTTAAATGCTACCTGGACTGGCGCTCCACTTGGACTTTTTTGACACAATGTGAAAATAAAATGAAAATGTCCCACTGCCTGCAGCAACTTATTGTATTAATGTGCCAGCGCGGCACATGGTCGATTAAATAAGATACCTGCATGATTATCACGCATGCTGTCTTATATAATCCTAGTTTTTATTTTTTAAATCAATAAGACTTTACAACTAAAGCATATATAAGTAGCGAATGTTGGTTAACGGTAATTATGGTGATTATTGGTCCAAGAAGAAATAAAGACCAGTGACTAAATGACCTCGTAGAACACGCGTCATCAAGCACCATATGTCAGCATTTGATTCAGAGTATCTGATTCTATGGCTTCAACATACACGTTTTGTTTGTTGTTTTCCCAAGACGGCAGGACAAGTGTTCCGAATGCGCTGAAGCGCTTACCTGTTTTCCCCGAGCTGCAAGAACAAACCAGAAGGAGAATCCTTGCGCGGTTGTTCCCCTCCTGGGTAGACGATTCAGTAGTCAGATGTTACAAACGTGGTCGTGGTCCAGCCTTGTATTTTCTTCACTTGTAAACCTTCATCGAGTGCGTCATCATCTCGAGTTTTTACTCCACAGTGATCCGAGGGCGTCCACTTTCGGCCATGTTTACAACGTTAATGTCCAACTTTCAAATGTTAGCAGGCTCGGTGTCTTCTCTGCGGTTGTAACACGCAATAGTATTTCACCAAATCATGTGTGCTGCTTATCTCTAAAAGTTTTTGGAACGACTAGATAGCGAGAAGTCCTCCTTCCACGATCCTGACTGGCGTCTGTAATCAGATGCTGCACGCCACAATATCCATTCATCCTATTTACACTTTAACCCTTCACGGTGTCTGCGGCACCACGGTGCTGCCTTCGCTGACCGTCAGGAAAATAGCAACTTCAGTCAGACTGCACGTCACTAAACACTTAACGGCCAATTAAAATAGAAGGTAGAAGGTAAGGTAGAATTAATCTACGGATGGATGGATGGATGGATGGATGGATGGATGGATGGATGGATGGATGGATGGATGGATGGATGGATGGATGGATGGATGGATGGAAAGACGGATAGATAGATAGATAGATAGATAGATAGATAGATAGATAGATAGATAGATAGATAGATAGATAGATAGATAGATAGATAGATAGATAGATAGATAGATAGATAGATAGATAGATAGATAGATAGATAGATAGATAGATAGATAGATAGATAGATAGATAGATAGATAGATAGATAGATAGATAGATAGATAGATAGATAGATAGATAGATAGATAGATAGATAGATAGATAGATAGATAGATAGATAGATAGATAGATAGATAGATAGATAGATAGATAGATAGATAGATAGATAGATAGATAGATAGATAGATAGATAGATAGATAGATAGATAGATAGATAGATAGATAGATAGATAGATAGATAGATAGATAGATAGATAGATAGATAGGAGTTGGCGTTTTCCTGATTAGTAATTTTACGTAGCTTTACAGCCACCTATTGGATTCAAGATGCAACTGCAGAAACTGTTCCAGCAAAAGCTATAAATTATACCAACCACTGTTGCACTACTGTTGTTCTCTTAAGGTCAAACCAGTCTTCACTGTTTTGTGCTTTTTGGTCATTGTCTTACCACGATCGTCAGTTTGCCTGAAAGGCTGTCAAACATTTAAGGGCTGAATTACAAATTTCAAATGGAATCTTTTGGACAGCAGTGGCATGTTCTGCATTCATTCTTGTTTATTGTTTTATCATATTTTTGTTTTGTTAACAACTTACCATGTGCCAGAAACTTCTGTTATTCTTCAGTCAACATTGGGATTTTTTTTACCTGATTTATTCAACAACATGGTCTTGAGGTTACATTTACAAAGTGGCCAAACCTAGAAAGAGGATAGCAACAGTGCTAAACTTACTCCGATTGTAGATATCTTTCTCACTGAGGTACATCAAGGCTTGAGGAGATACTTTGGTAACCCTATCCAGCTTCATGCAAGTTGAAAAATGTCATTGCAGGTTTTGCTTTTCACAGTTACAGATGATAAAGTAGCTTTAAAATGGCTAGCTTCTTTATGGTGGCATTTTGCTCTTAATATTTTGCAACACTGCACCAAAACTGTTCATACACACCCACCTGTGCAACCAGTATATTTGCAGATTTTTTTAAATTAATGTGTTTTCTTGAATATTTTTTGTTGCCAACAAACTTGTGTTCCAAACTTGAGTCCATTTATCAGTACTATAGTGAAACTGAGTAGAGTGGATTATAATTTTTCAAGTCGATTTACTATGCGCCCCCAAAATTTCAGATTAGGAAGCACTGTGCTCCTAGTTTAAAAAGAGTTAGTCTGAAGCCCTGCATACCTTAACATGATGCTTCCGCAATTGCTGGGATGCACGGCTAAACTGAGGATGTGGTCTTGCGGTGTAGAGTGGAATGATAGCATCAAGAATAGGATCCATAAAATGTAAAAAGACCACATATTGCTGTTGAAACCAGACATATTTATACAAAGAACCAACTACTTATACTACACAAACACAGAATTAAAGAAGGGCCCAGACACCTTCGACAGAAACTCAATTTGAACGCTTACATTTTGTTCTTTTAGTCATGACATACGTAAGAATGTAGATCAGCTTGTAACTGAGTAGTAAATTGAAAGCTTTGCCTTAACGCTCAAGATACTCCTCCACTGGAATCTACGACCTGGAGAGGCCACGCTACACTTTTCTCACTATGGACCATAGTTTCAGTTTTGTAAGGGTCTGAAACTCATCCTAGCAGATTTACCTTCAGCTTCACCCTCCAATAAGAGATGAAGGTCACAACTTCATGACGCCCACAGAACCACATCATCTACAAAAAACAGGTGCAAAATTGAGGCCGAACCATCTAACCATTTGTCACCATCAAGTTCATAGGTGAGCTGGAGCCTATCTTATATTTTGGACAGTTCGCCAGCCCTTTTGAAGAGTACATACAGTATAAACAAGCAGCCGTTTGATTACACGTTCACACATTTGGACAATTTAGTCTTCAATTAATCAAAAGTGCAAGTTTTTTTTCATTGTTGGAGGAAAGTGTACGACCTGGAGAAAACCCACTCTAGCATACGGAGAAAATCCAAATTTCACACAGGAATGCCTAATCTAAAAACCAAGGACCTCTCAATTAAGAGACAAATACATTCCACCGTGCTAACCAATTTAGTTTGCATTGCTAATACATGCATGGTGCAGGCAGGCCATAAATGGAGAGGCATACCCAGGTATAAAATCTCTACCAAATATGAACTAGAGGTTCCAGAATAAATCAAGGTGGCTGAGACCAACCAGGCCAAGATCCTAATGAACCGGTGATCCCAATTTACCCTACCAAACCCACCTCTTTAATGCCTCTACTACGTATCAAGTTGCAATTATAGATGCCATTAATATGATATGAAACTCACAACACAACAGCACCACATCTGCGTCACATACGTACATCATCTGTACGTACTGTATAACATACTCAAGAGAGAAACTCATTATTACATGTATTAATGTGTGGAGATAAACTAGCCAAGTGTTTTGCTGGTCATACTTGGCTTACTCGGACCAACAAATCAGAAGACAGAAAACGTTAACTATGGGCCAGCTAAATGGCCCTGGGAGGAGAATTTGCAATCTGATCGGTTAAAGAAATAGTCAGTCTCATTGTTCAAATGTACGGTAGTTAACATCGCTCAGGACCGGTGTTTTTGAAGACCCCGAGCAGACTGGATTGACACTGCAACACATGCAAGTTGAAATCAATGGTGGTAGATTGGGGTCAAAAATGTACTTGAAAAAATAAAACTTGAAAATAAACGTGTAAAGCTTGAAACTTGAAAAAAATCTATTCAAAATAAAAATACTACTAAATTGATCCTGCCATGAATGGTGCTGCCAGGCCCTAGTGAGAGCTAAATACAAATTGCTTCAATCGAGGACACTTCGACATGATTACCAGGGTTGAGGATTGACCGAAGCACCTACAAGTTTGGAGACTGACACGCTACAACTGAAACACATGACAAAATCATGTTATGTGACTACGTGTATTGGGGCTGCTGTTAGAATTAGTATCCCCTGTAACCGCTTGGAGAGTTGAGGGAGCCTATTCAAATTAGGTGAAAACACCCCCAAGAAGACAAAGTCTGTTGATGTCTTGGGTGCACCATTTTAAAACAGGAGGAGCGGTACTTATTTTCACAGGGAGACTTATTCCAATAAACTACAGGTGTCAAACTCAAGGCCCGGGGGCCAGCTACGTCCCGCCACATGATTTTATGTGGCCCGCGAAGACAAATTGTGCATCGAATTCGTGTGTCATTAATAGAATTGCAAGTTGTCTTCACTTTTAATATCTTTTTATTTTTAAATATTTGACCAGTTTTTACTCGTCTGATTTGAAAACGAGTTATTTGTCAGTTTGTTTTGTAGCTTTTATGAGGTGCTCATACATTTATTTGGGTTGACAGTCATAATGGCCCTCCGAAAAAAATGAGTTTGACACCCATGCAATAGGCCTTCTGTTGGAATTTGTACCCCCTGTAACTTGAATCTGTCCAGATTTGCTACATTTGGTGAAAACACCCCCAGGAAGACAGAAAAAGTCAGTTGTCTTGGGTTCCCCCTTTTAAGATGGGAAGGATATTCTCACAGCCATCAACCGTTTCTAATCAATGGTGATTCCTGTAGGTGGTGGGTTCAATCCTCAAGCCTGGTGATCACGTCAAAGCGTTCTCGAGCAACACACTGAAGTTCATGTTTCTCCCGGTCGGTCCTCGTAGCGCCATTCATGGCAGATTCAATTTACTCTTTCTGTGTTGTCCTGAGGGTGTTTTCACCAAGTGTAGCAAATTCGAACAGGCATCAGTTCTAAAGCTGTCAATGTCATGCATATGGTGCATGTAAGTGTTGAGTTTCATTTGCTTTCGTTCCTGCACACCCTGAAAGTGCTGTCTCTGGGAGTGGTTCCAAGCATTCTTGTTCAGCTGTCACTCGTGTTTCCACAACCCCCCCACCACCAGATTCGGGTCAAAGTGTGAAATTTGGAAAAAAAAAAATTAAACCTGAAAAAAAGATCCTAATCTGAAAAAACAAGAGTTGAACATGCAACTGGAAATATCTTTTTTTACCAAAGCGAAGCAGACTATTTTCAACTCGAAAAAACTTGTCATACAAGTATTCTTATTTTGATTTTTTCTTAAAAGAATTTTCAAGTTTCAAGCTCAACACATTTATTTTCAGTTTCAAGTTTTATTTTGTCAAATACGAGTTTTGTTTTTTAAGTACAAACGTTTGACCCCAATCTACCTCCATAAAATCTGATTGAATTAACTAACTAACTAACTAACTAACTATTTTGTCAAGTACGAGTTTTTATTTTTTTTAAGTACAAAACATCTGACCCCAATCTACCCCCCCCCCTAAAATCTGAACTAACTAACTAACTAACTAACTAACTAACTAACTAACTAACTAACTAACTAACTAACTAACTGACTGACTAACTAACTGACTAACTAACTGACTAACTAACTCCGTGAAATCAATACAACTGAGAGAAATGCAACGAAATGAAGCCATTCGAGTTGGAAATAAACTAATACAAGTTAATGCAAGAAGTGATCGGTGAAAGTCACTGCTTCTGATGTTTCGTAAAGAAGCTCTGGCTGTCCTTGACCGCTCACCACAGTATATCACCAATGTCACGTCAGAGCTTCACCACAAACGATGTTTCACCGCATGGAACATACACCTGCATAAAAATCTCTGCTGGTACAACCCGCCCCTCGTTTTCTCTGGAAACCAAAGTCTTTCTTGCATTTTCTTGTGCTGTCGTGTAGTGGTTGGCCGCCTCTCTGTCGCAGGGTCTCTGTTTCTCACTCACTCTCTATTTTGGTGCTGCCTCGCGCTGCCAAGCCCCTGACGTCATGCTCCACTGTTAATGATTAGCATGTGGAAACTGGCTGCGCTAGCTTGTCAGCGTCAAGGCACCTAAATATAGACGGGACAAGACGGTCCAGGCCTTCAAAATTAAAGCTCCCTCTCAAAAAAGTCGAAGCTGCGAATCAAGTAAAAAACCCAGTTCTGTTCTTACCGATAGGGATGTTTTCCTTATATACCTGTACAGGACTGTCTCAAAAAATTTGAATATTGTGATAAAGTTCTTTATTTTCTGTAATGCAATTAAATAAACAAAAATGTCATACTTTCTGGATTCATTACAAATCAATTGAAATATTGCAAGCCTTTTATTATTTCAATATTGCTGACTATGGCATACAGCTTAAGAAAACTCAAATATCCTATCTCAAAATATTAGAATATCATGAAAAAGTATACAGTAAAGTGAATATGAAATAAATAAACTAAAACGAAGCATTGTTGGAATAAACATACCCGCTCTCAAACTTATCAAAACGGACTAAATTTAAGCAGCAGGTCAAAACGAACTCAAACGAATTAAAAATAAATGAAAAAGGCCAAACAATTAGAACATTAGTGTACTGTTCACGTATCCGAAAAGTCTACAAAAAACACGTATCCTACTTGGTTTTGATTATATGGTGCTTGCATGAAAATGTATCTCATGCATTCATTTTGGTATCTTTTCTCCATTGGATGTTAACTACAGTGTAAAATAAGTATTTCAATGGTACCCAATTGGTTATATGTTTTTGTAGAACAGACATTTTGATATTTTCCAGATCATATGGAACATTCTGCATGTTTCCTTGAAAGTACTACTCACTTTGTTATGACCTCATACAAAACAAAGATTTTCTTCCAATGACATTTTGTCTTTTTTCAATGGAGGCAGCCTGAAACAGTGGCTGTCAATATTAACGCTTGTGTTTTATAATGTCACTCATATTATGTGTGCAGATGCACATTGTCAGGCTTAACATGCCCACTCTAACAACTATCAATTGATATAAAAACTTTTAAAAAATCAATATATTTTTAAACAGTGCACAGTCAGCCAGCTAACTGAATCATGTTAAGCGATGGTTCACCACTGTGGTCAAGCTCACATATTTTGCTGTTTTCATTTACATTTTCTGCTTGCCGTAAATCAGGGGTGTCAAAGTCATTTTTTTCGCGGGCCGCATTGTAGTCATAGCTTCTTTCGGAGGGCCATTATGACTGTCAACCCAAATAAATGTATGAGCACCTCATATCATATACAGTAAAAGCTACAAATCAAATAACTCGTTTTCAAATCAGACGAGTAAAAACTGGTCAAATATTTAAAAAAAAAAAAGATGTGATTAAAAGTGAAGGCAATTTGCAATTCTAGTAATGACACACGAATTTGATGAACAATTTGTCTTCGCGGGCCACATAAAATGATGTGGCGGGCCGTATCTGGCCCCCGGGGGCCTTGAGTTTGACACCCGTGCCGTAAATTAACAAAAAGTGTGGGCACTTGACTAATGACTAATAAATGCATTTCTAATAGCTTAACATCTGCTTTATACAATAAATATGAAGTCCAATGCAAAGTGTCAGATTTTGTGGCATGACATTGCGTGTTCTCAAACTCACTTTATGGTGTTGATCTTGACTCTCATTTCAAGTATTGCAATATTTATGCGCCAGAGTATTTATGGCACATTAGATTACGAAATAATTCACATTACTCCCACCATCTTTTAAAAAGACTAATGTGGCCTGTTTCAAAATTGTTAAGTAGTATCAAAAACTGCTCGTCTTATTTTGAAGTCTGGAAGCAGATGTTGCACGGCGTGTTGCATTCAAACGACTGCGGCACTTTAGAGCAGGCGCAGGCCGACCTGGAGGGAGAGACGGAGGAAAAGTTAGTCAAGATGGCAAAACCCTCAGACCCAGAGTAAAGGGGCACCGCTCCCCCCAAAAGATTGCGCCTGTCGCCCCTCTTCAGACAAAGCCAACGGTGCAAACTGCGCAATAAGGTAAATATATTCAAGTTTATCCCGTCCTTACGTATCACAGTCGTCTCATATTTTCCGAGTGGATTGCCAATTTGTTGTCTGGTCTCGTTTTTATATTTTCTTTTATTTAACTCTTTCGCGAATAACACGTTTGCTACCTGTTGACGCAGCAGGCATTTAGGAATCACTGTATTCGCGACTGTGCCGTCAAGATACAGTTGCGTATGATAACCTAAAATACTTTTAACACAAAGTCATTGATGTAACGCGGTGACTCCATGTGGACCTTGTTAAGGGACAACTAGTATTTATTCATCGGGCACAGATACACCCCCCCCCCCCCCACACACACACACACACACACTCCCTCAGTGGTCACTCCTTGTGTGCTGATGAAGCAAAGTGACAGGTTTAGAAAGCTAACACTAGCTTGTGGGCAGCGTCAGCGCCTGACTCGAGCTTCTTAACACGCGGCCACTTTTCAGCCTCCACGCAAGCCAAAGTACATGTTTATAAAACAACCCCGTCATTTAAAATAAGGCAGCGGAAGTTACTCCAGCCCCTACCAGGCGCACACACACACACACACACACACACACACACACACACACACACACACACACACACACACACACACACACACACACACACACACACACACACACACACACACTCCTGCCTGCGTTTGTCGCTAAACCGACCGGCGTCCTTCCTGTGGGTCATTCCGGGATGCAGCGCCAGGAGTAGCCGACAGACCGCTGTATTTTTAGGAATGGGTGGATACCAGAAGCAAAAATAATTTATTTTTATTCTGGCAATGAATACCACGAGCTTAAACGTACGGGCGACGGCGAGGGGACGACCTATAAATGCCCGTTTACAGCAACTCGCTTCCAAAGTGTGCACGGCTGAAAGAACAGGGACACTGTCGTGTTTTCATCGAAAGGGTTGAGGGTTATATGACTCCCACTTAAATATTCACCTGCTTTAATACTTTTTTACAGGCCCTCAAGGGGTTCATTGAAGATGGTGCCTGTGGTGCAGGATCTAATGTGACATATTGCGAAGTGGAAAGTTAACTCATCAAATATCAATTCCTCTGTCGGTGAGTAATTATCTGAGGGCAAATTGTATCACCCAGCCAGCAGCGATAGAAGCACTCGCATCCTCTCACTGGAAGACAGATCTCCTCCAGAAGGAATACTTTGTGGATCAACACGTGTTGGCACTGACAAGACCACCGTCTTGCTGCTGCCAGAGCTAAGAATGGCCTTGCACAGCTTCACCTAACTCCATTATAGATCTCAAGAAACTTACTCGGTTTTATCCAGAACGTCAGTGGAAAGTTTAGGGAAGATATATCTGGGAGTCCCTTCTCCCCCTGCAGCCCCTCCCAAACCAAAAAAAGCTGCTTTGGGAACCCCGGCAGCACCGCTGTTACCTCACCCCTACTGCCGCCCCTCTCCCAGACCATGATGTTTCGCGATCAGGTGGGCATACTAGCCAGCTGGTTCAAAGGGTGGAATGAGTGTGAGCAGACAGTGGCTCTGCTGTCTTTGCTGAAGAGGGTGAGCCGGACCCAGGCTCGTTTCCTGCAGCTCTGTCTGGAGCACTCCCTCGCAGACTGCACGGAGCTCCAGGTTCTGGAGGCAGATGCCAACAATTCAGGTAGGTCAGCCAGCCTCTCTGAAAAAAAAAGACCGCAACTAGCTCCAGTCTTCAAGATATGCTTTGTAACAGTGTAAATGTCAATGACAACAGAACTGTTGCGCTTTTTGTTAGGTAAAGATAATAAATCTGTAGGTGCTTTGACAGCAGCATTGTACAGTTCTTACAGTGGACTGTTTTTCAACTTCTAGTTGCGGCATTCATTCAATTACTAGCATGTGTTAATCACAATGTTCAGTTGGCTTATGAGGTAATTACAATTGGGTTCTTATGAACTCTGCCTGGCGACAAGAGCTGGGACTGACTTATTTCAATAATTGTTTAGTCTTATTATTTTGTCAATTAATTAATTGGATTAATCAGTCGAGTATTTTGTCAATTGATAAATCGCGTTAAAAAAATTCTAATTCCATAACTTTACTCATAAACAGAACATTATTCCAAATTGATAGTGCATGATAAAATGCACAAACATACATTAGTTTTGATTTATTCACTGATTTGGTCCATAATGTGTCAGAAATTGGGCAGAGTAAAAGAGTAAAAGCAGAATGTTTCCATGTTTTATTTTGAGTCAACACAAAGAAAATCAGTCTGTCAGTAAGTCACGGAGGACTGTAAATATCAGAAAACAGTACTGTTAAAGGATGATCAAAATAATTAGATAATAGTTTTGTTGTCGATTAACTGATTAATCCTGCCCCTTTAATATAGTTATCGATCAAACATACCAAAAAAAGCATTGAGGGACAGATTTATTTTTTAATTTTGCCTATTTAAACCTTTCAACAAGAAATGTACTATATTTTTCAGACTATAAGTCGCTCCGTAGTACAAGTCGCACCAGCCATAAAATGCACGATAAAGAAGAAAAAGACATGTATAAGTTGCATTTTGGGGGGAAATTTATTTGATAAAATCCAACACCAAGTACAGACATGTCCTTTTGAAAGGCAATTTAAAATAAAAATAGAATAGAGGCAACAACAGGTTGAATAACTGTACAGTATGTTAACGTTACATGACACACAAACAACAAGCTGAGAATGTGCCTGGTATGTTAACATAACATGTTAAAATTTATCCATATAGCTATAGCATAAATAACATGCTAACAATTTTACCAAACCATCCCTGTCACTCCAAATCACTAAGCCCAATGAAATTTTCATCCTGTGTCGCTTTTGAACAACTCCGCTAACTCTAGAGGGAGAAGATTCCTCTTCTACGTCGCTTATAAATAAATAACATGTGAAATGATGTAATAATGTTAATAATTTCACACATAAGTTGCTCCTGAGGGCGGCTCGGTGGAGCACTTGGGTAGCACGTCCGCCTCACAGTTAGGAGGGTGCGGGTTCGATTCCACCTCCGGCCCTCCCTGTGTGGAGTTTGCATGTTCTCCCCGGGCCTGCGTGGGTTTTCTCCGGGCACTCCGGTTTCCTCCCACGTCCCAAAAACATGCTTGGTAGGCCGATTGACCACTCCAAATTGACCCTAGGTGTGAGTGCGAGTGCAAATGGTTATTTGTCTCTGTGTGCCCTGCAATTGGCTGGCAACCGGTTCAGGGTGTCCCCCGCTTACTGCCCGATGACGGCTGGGATAGGCTCCAGCACGCCCGCGACCCCCGTGGGGACTAAGCGGTACAGAAAATGGATGGATGGAAGTTGCTCCTGAGTATAAATTGCACCCCCAGTCAAACTATGAAAAAAAACCTGCGACTTATAGTCCAGAAAATACGGTACACCCCCAGTCAAACTATGAAAAAAAAACCTGCGACTTATAGTCCAGAAAATACGGTACAGTTGTAGCTGACCACTACGTATCCCACAAGTTTTTGGTTATGATACAGAATGTTTACATGCACCATAAAAATCTGTTCAACATTGGCAGCAGTAGCCTGTTATTGGGTTACCGTATTATTACATATTTCTGGAAGTGTACTAATTTACTGTCGTGTTCCTCACAGTATCCGTATCTGTAAAGTAATTGCCCCAAAGGCTCTCATGGGAAGATCTGGCTAGGTTTTGTTGCACCAGACTGTGTGTGGCCATGGAAACCAACCCTGGCAACTTAGGTGGCTCATGAAAAATTGAAGGAACCGCTACTGCTGCTGCAATGTAGGGCTGGTGTCGTACCTATGGTAACATCTGCGCGACACACATATGCTGGCTCACGCGTTGTTTTTAGAGAAAGCAGGCATTACTTGGGTGGCATAACATGATAACGCCTCTGGGCTGTGATTCACACACAATAGTGTGCAACATGGAGTGAAGCAAATGTATGTGGTAATCTACATCAGTGTTTTCCAACCACTGTGTTGCGGCACACTGGTGTGGTGGGAGAAATGTTCAGCTGTGCCAGGGGAAATTGTCCAACATTAATTACGGAGTGCATTGTAAAAAGGTTCGCCAAACCACTGGTTAGTTAGCGCAAGGCCTGGTCAGCCACTTGCTAATCACGCGTGCGTGGCTAATCGGAAAATCTTGAGACTTCATGTTGTGTTGGTCTGATTGTGCTGCATCGGCACATATTCAGTTAATGTGTGTGCTGCTGTGTGCTTTTGATAAGAGTGACGCTCTGATGGCTGAGGTGTGTTTGCAGACTGAAGAAAATCCCAGCATATTGTTTGACCGGAAAACCTGGATTGTGCATTTTTCAGCAACATAAAATAGTCAAGTCATGACATCTTCACAGTAATAACCACTCAGCTGCTGCCAGTACAGCAGGGGCGTCTTTAAACGTGACTTTGTTCTTATTGGCGCAATATTTATAGAGCTAGTCTAAAACGGTTATTAAATTATTCAACTATATCTCAATATACGGACTGTATTTATATAGCACGTTCACAACGTCTTGTCGCAACATAACACATTTTTATATAGAACCTGATGTAATGCCAAAATGATTTTGGTAGTGGTGTGCCGCAAGATATCTTCCAATTAAAAGATGTGCTGTGGATGAAAAAAGGTTGGGAAACACTGACCTACATGGAGGGAAACATGAACAAGAACCACTCTTAACTTTACATGGATCTGAATGAATGCCCCTTCTTGCACAGCTTTACTTTTTGCTGTAGAAAGAGGCTTGTTTGGTGTTTTGGAATAGCATTGCAAAGGTTGACATCACTGCTTTATTGGAAATGACCCTATGAAAAAGCTTGCAAAGTCGTGTTTTTACGCCAGCCGTGGTAGTTGGAGACTGACTGTTTACATCAGTCTGATTGATGTCTGTGGGCAACGGCGGTACTTGTTATCTCAGTTGGTATAATGAGGAAAAAAGGTTAAATAGTTCCAAGTGTCATGCATGGTAGAAGGTGTATTATTATTATTCACTATTCAGCACAACATTTTATCACAATTGCTGGAAAATTGTTTCATCTATTCTCTTCCGATATCCATTGCGTAGGGGGCCTGGGGCCAAATCCCAGTGTACACCCTGGACTGGCTGAGAGATTGGTCTGTAGCTTTTTGCTTGTGAATTCTAGTAAAAGCGCTTTAATTAAAAAGTGCATTTCTCCATGAGCCCTTAACGGGAGCAAAGTCAGTGTCTGATTCACACATGACTCATAAGGAGTAATTGGCGGTTTAGTATCATGATCATTGATCAAGAATGCTTCCTCAAGAATGGATGCTAGGGATGGATGACATAGCATCAGGATTATTTGGTAGTTTCGTATCTTTCGCAAGAATGCCTCGTCAGGACTGAGGGGAAACGGTGAGTCGAATCAGCAAACCACTAATTGCTGGAGGGCCACTGTCTCATTTGTGCAATACTAACATCCATCCATTCATTTTCTATACTGCTTGTCCCCACGGGGGTCGCGGGCGCAATACCAACACATCAACTAAAATATTTCTTACAAGACCCAGCCACACTGAAGATTGGTCCTGTAGAAATTTGCATTTTGGAATTATCATGGCAAAGTGCACAATCCTGGTATCAAAATTCTTGCTTGACTGGGTAAGGGTTAAACTGCCGCTGGCAGTCTGTGTAGAAGAGCGTAACTATTTGGAAAGCCCTGTACAAATGAATGGAATCCTCCGTGGCCTACTTTTGAGCAACTGAGAAGCTTCCTTGTTTGGTGACCCAAAGATTGTCACAACTGGTGGATATATTATACATTTTTCTTCATTTTTAGTTTATTCATCACGTACACAATCTAATGAGTACATTTTTATACATCAGCTTTGTTTAATTTCTTAATACAAATAAAATTGTTTTTACGGTAATATTGCAGTTCAGGCCTTAAGATAAAAGGTTTACACTCAAGGACAAAGCCATCTGCATTTCGACGGTTACAGCAATATCTTAAAACTGACAACACATTTTGGCAAAATACACATTGGCAAACCTCAAAGCTTCTGGGAAAATGTCCTCGAGACAGATGAAGAATAACTTGAGTGTTCTGGCACAATCACATTGGCTCTATGTTTCCAGGCGCAAAATTGAAGCATACAAGGAAAAGAACAGAAGAAGCTCATTCATGTTTTGCAGCTGCTTTGCAACATTCAGTAGCGCCCTGAATCTCTGCACAACAATGAGAATGAGACTATCAAACCTTCTGGAGTGAAATGTGCTGCCTTGTGTCAGAATGCTTAGTCTTAGCCGCAGGTCATGGTCTTTCCAAACAGGAAAATTACCTAACGTGGATAAAAAAACACCCAAGATTTGATGGGAAATGAAAAATCATTCGAATTTGAAGTAAGGTTGTTCTGATGCGAATATTTCACTTCATATCGATACTTATATTGCAGCCTATATCTGATACTGAAATCAATCAGATACTATACCAACAAGGACACAATAATTTTAGTATGAAATGTTAAGAGAAACTTGATTAAGTGACACTATTCCAGCAATTGCCAGCAACAGTAAATATGAGAAAATAACACCCTTCAAACACTTACATGCGTACGTACGTACAATAGGCAATAGGCAATGTCATTTTCAGTTGACAAGTGGCAATACAAGGCAAAATGCAAAATAGCCGCCCCTGAGATGGATAAAAATCGATGGATTGTTAATATTCCACAATGTGATATTAATCAGAATACCGTGTTTAGACTAGGCGAGGCGCATAAAACATATTTTAAAACCAGACTTGACTTCCTCTTTAACCAAATAACCTTGTTCGTTAAGTAGTGGTGCTAATTTCGAGTGTGTAATTGTCTGAGAGATTCATGAAACGGTTACTGTACAATGTTGGGAATATTGCCTAAGAATGTGGGCAGGTCTGAGCACTGTGCTCAAGAAGAGGGTGACAGGAGCTTTCCAGAATTTAGGTGGGAAAATACATAGTGGAAAAGAAAAGCTGATTCCACCCTCAGTTGAGCGAGTGTCTCAAAGGCGGGAGAGTGAAAGGCAAAGTAAGTAGGGCAAAGAAGGGAAAAGATGATGTGTGTACCACTGGTGTTGTTAGAGAGGGGCTGCAGGGGCACGAGCTCCCCCACACAAAATATTTTTGGAACCTCTGGGTATTTACTGATTTTTCAGGAACTTATTCTCAACATTAAATGCCTTCTTTAGGGTCTAAAGCAGGGGTGGGCAAACCTTTTGACTCGCGGGCCGAACTGAGTTCTAAATTTGGACCGGAGGGCCAAACCAGGAGCAGATGGACGTAGTGTTTGTGTGAAGTAATATAAGCGACCTGTAAAGGTCATTGTATAAAAGATTTCGGCCTTTAGTAGGTAGTAAAGCATGGATATTCCAAACAAGTTTTTTGAAAACAAATGCATTTATTAACAGCATTTAAAAAAAAAAAAAAAATCACTAAAAAACTGCTATCAGTGATTCTCATAAAATACGACACTGTTATTATGAATAACAGTCTCCATCACTTCAGTGCCTGCAGGTCAGATTAATGAAAGATGTTTATCTTATGAGATCACATCAAACGGCAAACTTTCTGACCAAATATATCATCTTCTATCTATATCAAGAATCGGTGAAAGCATACATCCAAATAAAGTAATCAAAACGGCAATACGGTGAGGGGTATTTGAAAATCAGAGCAGAGTTTTAACTCACAAACACCTGGTAACAGAGGTGAGGAAACGAAAAACACTTAGGAACTTTACAGGTTAAGATTAGTCGCAAACAGGTGGTGCATCAATGTCCTTGAGCATCCTGCATTGTTTGAAAATGAGAATGGTCGCTGGTCGCTGGTCCCTGCTATGTGTACAAATCCTATTCAAAATGCATTTTTTTACAACAAACTTGAGAGCCTCCCCTTCATTTTCAGTGGGAACAGTGTTGTTGGTCTCCCTTTTTTGGTAGTGCGTCATAGTCTGGAGTAAAATTTGTTGTGGCAATTCTTAGGCGAGATCCGAGGTGTTGGTCCGTTTACCTTGATCTGTGACGGGTGGATGTTGACGTTCATGTGGCTGAACATCACGTCGCGTACGTTGAGCCAAATTGGCCACTCTCTTTTAAACACTTGGCACTGTGTCCACCTTGCTTTTTCTTGGGCGACTCATTTTAATAGAAGGATTCCAGGGGAAGGTTTGTGGGTGGCTTTAACGTAAAACTGTATCTGAAAGCTCAGCGCGCGAATTACAAGAATGCTGTCGTCACAGCCCACGCTCTAAATTCGGGACTGATACAACTAGAGCGCGAGTGCGCCATGTCCGTACTACTGAGTACGTACACGCACTTGTGAGTGTGCACCGAGCTTTCTGACACGGCTTCCGGTAGTAAATGCGCAGGCGAGCGGTTCCCATCTACTGGGGAAACGCAGTCATTGTAGGCAATATGACAAAAAAAAAAAGTTTAATAATACAATTTATTGCCGGATGTGGCCCGCGGGCTGTAGTTTGTCCACCCCTGGTCTAAAGCCATGATTGATGCAATAAATTTACAAGCTATTTTCACAGCTTTAAATTGGCTACCACTGCGTAAAAACTACAGACAAGGTAGAGACGGAGCATTAGTATCGATTTGTGACAAAAAATGAAATTCATGGTGTTTGGACAAAACGTGTTTCTGCCGAAGAGCAACAATCTTTCTTCAAATTCAGAAGAAGTTTGGGGATTTGTAAATGGTTGTTTGTTTTGCGCACCCCCTGTTATATCCATGTCCCCCCTCCAAGGAAAAAGAAATCCTAACTACGCTTGTGGTGAGTACTGATGTCTATTTCAGCTTGAATTTTCACGGGTCATTCAGTCATTCCTCTCATTGTCGCCAAATACGGCTGTTTAATTTCAAAGCTAGAATGATTCTTTTTCTAAATCTCAGGTTTTTCAAACTCATGTACAACAAAAGCAGTCGTGGTATAATATTGGCCTGTTTTTGAGTTTGTAGAGTATTTTGTGTTGATACCAACTTACTATTATGAAGCGTCCTGACTTCTCACGTATCTGACCTAAACCTCTTTACTTTCAGTACTTCTGCATTGAAGTGCCGGGTGTAATGGTACACTTGTTGACGCTGGTTCTTTACACACAGTCTATTGATTGGTCCCCAGATTTTTTGTGCTGTAAGCTCGACTTCCTTCAAGAGGTAGCATTTTGAGAGAAAACGCTTCTCTTTTGGACACCAAAGTATTTCATAGCACCCACGCATTAGCAAACAGTTTATTTCTGGAAATTGACAGCTAGTTCTGTGAACTCATACTGAACCTCAGGAATGGGGACAGACAGCCTGCCAAAACGACCAGAGGGGAAAATGAAATAAGGCCTGTCTATTGCTGTTTCTATACTAAAGGCCCCTTTTGTCAGTTGTGTATGTATTGAGAGAAAATAAGCTTGGCTACTGTTAATACTCCGCACTGTTGGAAATAACGATGCAGCAGCGATGCACATTTACGGAAAGAGTGAATGAGGCGGAGTGAGGGAAAGGTAATCACCCTTCTTTTTTGATGGCAGGAATTTGCAATGTGATTATGTAATCGTGACATCCTGTCTCAGCTGAGATTGGGCAAGAGGCAGGTTAAGACGTGAATGATTATTTGAATTTAAATTTTTTAAAAGATCTCATGCCGTTTTTGAAACAATTCTGACATCTACTGATAAAAAGTATGGACAACCTATGGTCAAAAAGCGCTAAGAAAAAAGGTTTACACTTCCAGCTCTGAACTTCCTTTTAGAACAATCTGGTTGAAGTCATGTCTCATGGAAATGAGCCACTGCTTACTTCACCCACTTATATAATTCCAAGTATAGGGTTTGTGAACATTATGACTGGGGGCTATTCTCAAAAAAGCCAGCGTTTGAAAATAAAAGCTAACCTCTATACAGATCAGGTACCGTATTTTCCGCACTATTAGGCGCACCAGATTATACGGCGCACCTTCAATGAACGGCCCATTTTAAAACTTTGTCCATATATAATGCGCACCGGATTATAAGGCGCATAAAATAGAAGCTATACTGCAACAAACTGAGGTTGACTAGGGTCGCGGTATGCATCCACTAGCCAATAACCAACGAGCCCTCTGTAAACAATCGCGTTTCTCAAACGATCTCCTATAAAATGATCGGAACTGACTAAAGTTCGATCTAACGCATTGGTACTACTTACCTATGTTTCCCTCCCATATCGATCCGTAGATTTACTCAAAACATTAACAGAGTAGCCTATTTTGACATGAAATACCCTGGTACGTATCGCAGCTATCGTTATAGCATTAGCCATCCGCAAAGTCCCATGAGCCTCAGCTCGCAATCTCCCATGAGCCTCAGCAAAGTGTAAACAATCGCGTTTCTCAAACGATCTCCTATAAAATGATCGGAACTGACTAATAGCCTCGCGCGTATAGCAGCTATCGTTATAGCATTAGGCATCCGCAAAGTCCCATGGGCCTCAGCTCGCAATCTCCCATGAGCCTCAGCAAAGTGTAAACAATCACGTTTCTCAAACGATCTCCTATAAAATGATCGGAACTGACTAAAGTTTGATCTAACGCATTGGTACTGCTTATCTATGTTTCCCTTCCATATCGATCCGTAGATTTACTCGAAACATTAACGGAGCAGCCTATTTTAAAATGAAATAGCCTCGCGGGTAAAACAGCTATTCAGTGACGCCCCCTGACCACAGTTGCCGTAATGTTGGGAAGCGATGCGAACTTGTAATTTACTAGTCGTACTAAAACGTACTGAAACATTTTGGCAGAGCACTGTGTACAACCAGTATGGATCAACAAATTCATCAATTGATCCATATATAAGGCGCTCTGCATT
The DNA here is from genome assembly GCF_033458585.1 of Syngnathus typhle. Classification (NCBI taxonomy): domain Eukaryota; kingdom Metazoa; phylum Chordata; class Actinopteri; order Syngnathiformes; family Syngnathidae; genus Syngnathus; species Syngnathus typhle. The sequence goes on along the minus strand of NC_083741.1, from coordinate 8,587,907 downwards.
ATAAGGCGCACTGTGTTTTTTTTAGTAAAATGTAAGTTTTTAGGTGTGCCTAATAGTGCGGAAAATACGGTAAAACTATCATTTTCACTCTTAGCAGTTACAGAAATAAATTTCGAATGGTGTAGATTTAAAATTATTGAAGAAGAGAGATGTCAATGGTTCCCTGACTGCGATTTCTTGTTGAGTTGAGGTTACTCTCGCCCAGCCCTGGCAGAATTGAGGTTCATTCACATTCTCAGGATATCTGTGACTGCTATTGTCAGAGCCCCCACAGGTCGACCGTAAATCAACTGTTCTTCCTTCATCCCCCGCTGTGTTCGATCAAGTCTTCCAGGACCAGTTAATCCGGCAGCAGGAGAGCACAGGGGATGTTGACGATACACTTAAGAGGAAATGGGAAGTGAGGGGAGGAGAGAGGCATAGAAAAGAATTGTTCCCCATTCAGCAGCCGTGTCCTACAAGAAAACCTCCTCGGCTGTGACAAGAAAAATCTCAAACAAACCAATATAATATTATTTTATCGTCGCCAAAATGCTCAAATGAGGTTAGAAATTCATCAGTACAGTATTTGAAAAATATCAGTTGCCGTAAATCCATATTTCAAGTGGGCCGTCTGGTATTGTCTAACTAAGAAATGCACCTTTCTTCTTCTTCTTGCTCTTGCATTGAATCCTCACTGGGCCTTTTCTTCATTGCAAAGAAACTTTACAAATACATACGTCTGTTTATTTTACTCATTTTGGTAGCCTGTGAATTTACTGAGTCAATTTGACATGTGTCAAAAGTCAGTTCCAGATGAAGTAACTCAGAGAATCCAGTCACAACAAATGTTGTAAGGATTCGTTCTTTCATTTGTGCAAGCCGCCGTTGGCCAGCCCAAGGTGGTGCGGCCCACTAGTTAGGGACCACTTGATGATAGCACCCTTCTCTGGTGAAGACATTTTAACAGGAAGCTGCTGTGAACAGTAGCTGTGATGATGCCTTTCCTTTTCCGCTAGAAGCGAAACACAAATATTTTGTCACCGCCAGGTGCATCCCGCTGTGGTTTAAGAAAAAGGACAACCTTGTATTTCTCCCTTGAGGCACATATGGATGCACATTTGGTCCCATATATTCCAAAATACTGACTCTTGAGACTACAACATGTCTACACATCCCTGTTCAGATGTCAAGTTTAAAATAAAAAAAAAACATGAAATTGAGATCAAAGAATTTAATTAAAATCAGTCTCCTGTTCAAGTAGGACTCGTTGAGCAAGAGTCACAAAATCGCCTGCTGACAAACTAACTACCTGGCAGTTTCATACTATCACTATTCCAGTCTACCGCGATACATATTTTTTTCATTAATACAAATTCAACAATTTAGACAAAAGATTCTCCCTGCATCTTTCATTAACTTTCATTTTGTATAATTACCGTCGATCTGGTTCTAACGCCTCATGATTTTTGTTATGTGGAAGAACATGAATACCAAATATTTTGAATGAATTACTGAAATTGTCTCGAGGAAAATTGTCACGTCCTTTGTTTTAATCAAAAACTTTGTGGTCTTGCATTTTTGCCCGATTCATTGTGAATCTGTGAAAAAAAAGCAAATTCTTTGCGTTTGTGAAAAAGTTCAGGAGATGTCATTGCTTCTGCAACCCAGTTTGTCGTTAGGTCACGCTAAGGTCGAGGACAGATTCTCTCACTCACTCTTTCACACCTTCTATGCGGTTTTGTTATCTTTTGCTTTTTTTCTTGAACTTTCCTTTGCTGGTTACGCTGATTGCGTACTAACCGTAACCCTGTCAACATAATCATGTTCATATAGTCTTGCAATACATACTAGATAGCTTTAAGATACCCCTCCCTTTTCTATTTGTTTCATAATAAACTAAACACTACATTGCTTTTAATTTCTAATTGAATTATTGTCATTACCGTATTGGCCCGAGTCTAAGACGACCCTGATTTTAAGATGATACCCTCTTTTTCAAGACTCGAGTTTGAAAAAAGATTTTTGAACACCAATTTTAATTTTTATACAGAAAGAAATTACAGTACATCTGAAACAAATGATTATTAATATATTTGAGAAAAAAAGCATGTTATTTTGCTTCATTCAAATCATGCAAAAACTGTCTATCACATCTCAATATATTAATATGTAGATTTAAGTGCAATCACATTTGTAAATGAATGGCTTCTGGTTTCTGAAATGTAAATAAACCAATCTACTGTGATAAAACCACAAAATTTCATTAACTGCATTAACCATCAAAGTGAAGTCTAACTGTAACGGTAGTCTTGAAACAAATCTAAATAAGGAAACACATTGCAATAAAATAATGCAAACTGTTTTAAACTTGAGAGTAGCTGAGATCGGTCATGTCAGAACATTACTCCTCACAAACGTCCTCTGCCTCGCTGTGCTCAGTGTCACTGTCCTCGTACGCGCACACACTCCTGTCGAGGTCTTGAAAGCGGCCACTCTGAGGACCACGGAAAGCTTTTCTCTGATTGGGAGCATTTTTTTAGGCGATCTTTTTGAGCTCTCCATCTCCGTACATTACACTCTGTGACACCATATTTCACAGCTGCTTTGCAATTGTTTGAAGACTCTGCCTCATTTATCAGTATCATCTTGAAGTTTGCATCATAACAATCTCCTCAGGTGCCGGTTAACCTGACCGATCTTCGACCCACTTTTCTCCTGATTGTCGCTACGTTTCTCTATTTTCTGTTATCTCTTCTCTTATTTTCTTCTCTTTTCTTGCTTACCGCTATTTTTTTTTATTTTTCTTCTTTGTCCTACCGCTATTTTTATTTTTTTTCTTAGTGACAAAGGTTCGCTTTGGCCTGGGGAGTTAAGTTCAGCATTCGCTTTAAAGATATCTGGCGCCGTCTGGCGTTGTGAATGGGTATAATGTCTAGACCTCGAATGGAAGACGACCCCCACTTTTTCAGTCTTATTTCAATGCAAAAAACACCGTCTTATATTCGGGCCAATACGGTACTTTGTTTTGTTGTTTATTTCTTTTAATTGTCGGACCACCTTACAATTAGCATGGAAAGCACCTTTAGTCCGCTCAGTTTTCTATTTCCTGTTGTCTTGCACAGGATAAGCATTATACATGAGTGATGTAAGAAATAGTTATGTGCCCTCTTCAGGAAATAATTTAGTAATTGTCAGTCATAACTCAATGCTTGATGAAAAATAGAATCTGTCATAGAGGGGTCATGTCAGTTGGAAAATAAGCAAAGTTGATGTTTACTTATTTGCTTGTGTCTTGTAATTTACTTGCTTTATGCATCTTGATCGTAGTAAACAAAGATGATGGTAGGGTTCCTAAAGTACATTCACCAGAAGGTCGGATAAATTTTGTTTTGTCTTTTTTACATTATTTAATCTTCTCCCCTTTCCCAACATTACACATTGTCTATATGATTAAAGTAAAAAAAAAAAAAATTCTAAAATTTTATTTGGCGAGGGTTTCAATTAAATACTGTTTGATTTGTGGAACTATGATTTAGTTTGGTTGCAAGTTTTTGATAAAACGTAATGGCAGTCATCAATCATGCCAACACGGCTTGCAATCTGTGTCTTGTAAGTGAACACGCAATTTACAAAACCCGTCTGCTATTTGAGATCTTAGCAAATCAGATTCATAGACTTTCCAAAGCAAATACGCCTGACGGGATTTTGTCATCATTGTTGTAGTGTTCAAGGCTAATTTTGTGGCTCCTTTAGTACCTTAGCACCTTGTGCTGTTGTTTAATTACTTGTGCTGAAGTCATTGTGTATGAGTGTGTGTTAGTAAGTTCAGCTGTGGGTCCCTTAGGAATCACTGCATTCTTCAGCAACAGGCTCTGTGGTATGCCAGCACATTCCCCACTGCTGAGCTGGAGAATCCACTCGGAAAGCAGCGACGGGAACTTTTCCTTTCTATCTCCTCCCACTCTTCTAAAACGCTCTTCAACTTCGTTCTCCTTAAATCACCCTCACCACTAACCTTTCACTTTTTCTGCTTACCCAACATCCCCTAATTTGTATTTTTGGGCTCCTTTGGCTTTGACTGGCCTTAGAATGTGTTTTCATAAAAAAATAATATTTCAGGACTTTAAGAAATCGCATACTACTCGTTCAAGTTACTCTTTCCTAAATTAAACCTGCGGTCTCTTATTGTTGGTTGGAAAATGGAACTGGCTGTGTCGGATGTGGTGTTGAATCAACAATAGCTCGAAAGAGTAGCCAGCAGTGGGATGAAGTGAGCCACTTGCATGTTTGTTTTGCTAACAGGAGAATCACAGGACAGAGTTTAGACGACACACACACACACACATACTGCACACAGCTTAGTGTAACAAGTTCAAACAGAAATTATGAAATGATTCGACTTTGCATGCGAACGACTGTGATTGATTGAATACCTTTTTAATTAAGTTTAGGTAAAAATAAAGTACAACAAAGCACCGAATTAACAGGCTGAGGCAAACTATTTGTGAATGGGGTCTGCTGAGGTCACAGCTTTTCCTATTATGAAATATGAATGCGCCATAGATCTTGGACCATATGTTACTTTTGTTACCATCTACCGTAATTTGTCTAAAAGTTGAAAAAGGCGCCAATGTGGATTGAATTCTCTGACACTTGGCATAGCAAAGACAAACTATACTGTCTGTCTCTCTTTCCATGTGTAATGAGCAAAAGCCTCCCCGTCAGTTGTAAAAATGCTTTCATCGTTCTCTCATAGATATTTTGGGAATTATTCCTGTTTTTCCAACACTGTCACCCAACTGGAAAAATGGACTCAAACATATTTAAAATAATCATATTGGTTTCAAGACTTTGCGGGTTACATAAAATAACTGCAAAGCAGGCAGGATTTCGCCCGCAATTCTTGGCTTTGTTATGTGCCCAAGTGGGGGGTCGGTGTAAAGTGCCAAGTCAGAATGGCACATACATTCGGTTTTTGCATTGTCCATTTTGATATGCTCTTTTCACCTGTGAACAAATAACTTTGTCTGACATATTGGTGATTTCTGTGGATCTAACTTTCTGTTTCGGTGTTTTCTTCTCGGTCATGCTCCTGTGACTCATCAGTTCCGAGCAGGCTCCGGTTTCTGTCTTACACAAAGCAAACCACATAATTTGTCTTGCTGAATTGCCTCAATATAAGTCTTCCCTATTTCAGTTGTGTTGTTTTACTGATTGTTGTTCTTGTACATGGCATAAATTTGATCTAGTGGCAAAAAACTTGACTCAATTAATTATCCAATATTGGCATTTTGAGGTGGGTAAGTTCACAGAGATGAGCGCTGAGTTATGTTTCTTATATTTTCATTACGTAGCCACGCCTCATTTCTCTTCCTTCCATCTCCTGTTAACGCTTATCCCTTCGGGTTCGGGGTGTGAGCAAAATACATTCTTCAACTATTTGCCGCACACAAAAAAGTGCTTCATGCTGGTGACTTCGAAAGTTCATGACGCCTGTTGCAACTGAATAGGAACGCTTCCTACTTCCAGTCGCCATTATGTTGATTTGTTGACGAATCGCTCTTGACTTGAATACTCAGTCTCTCCCATCTCAGAGTAAGTCAACTCAGAGTTCAGGGATCGACTCAGAGTATGTTGAACCTGCTTTCTGGAATACCCCCCCTGGTCTTCCTATCGTCTTCTTGGTATTCACCCAGCGTAGCCTCTATTCTGTAGTTTTGATCAAGAATTCCTCTGCAAAGTAAATTGTGATCCATTCATTCTTGCTGTTTGGAAGTTGTTGCCTTCTTTACAGATCTCCCAATGTTTTCATCCGTTCCGCTGATGTTTTCCCTGATTACGTACTCGACTCTTGTTACATAGTGTAGTGAGTGCACTAATGTTTTTTTTCCTCTTGGCTGTGGTCAATTTTTGTGCAATAGCTCTGATTGATTTCCAAAACCTAAATCTCAAACTGAGCATAGACATTCACAGCTATTTCTAGTTTAATAGATAATGTAACGGGACACAACTGGTCAACATAACACACATGCAAGTCAAGTTTCAATAATTTTGTGCTAATGAAAATGGGTGTGTTGGAATTAACTTGTCTATCATAGTCAGTTGGAAATACCTTGAAATATACTTGGAAATGTTGATCTCTTGTTGCATTTTTATATTGTTATGTCAAAAAGTAAATAACGAAGCAAATGTTTAATACCGTTTTTTTTTCATGTATAATGCGCAAAATTTAGCTACCGTTTTTTTCCGTGTATAGTGCGCAAAATTTAACTAATTTATTGTCCTAAAATCTGGGGTGCGCATTATACATGGGTACAAAAAAAAAAAAAAAAAAAAAAAATTTTAATTTATTTATATATATTTTTTTAAAGTCCCAATGATCGTCACACACGCAGGGAGGCAATGGGTCCCATTTTTATAGTCTTTGGTATGGTCTTAACTAGGCTGGATGTAATTTTTTTTGTTGGCGATGATTTCTCCGACTGCCCGTAAACGCACCACTGCGCTTCGTGCGCGCACGGGACAGCAAACGAGCAGGTGATCGAGCAAGCGTCTGATACGAGAGCATTGCGGTCGCATGGAGCGTGTTTGAAGTGAACAGCAGAGAAGAAAGGCAAAGTGTTGTGAAATAAAATGCACAGAACGGATGCGCAAGACACGTCAGCTATATAAAGAGCGAGAGTTGTTTTATTCCTATTAGTTTCAATTCACAGTTTAATTAGCAGTTTCAATCAGCAAATAACAAAATGCGTATTACAGGTAATATTTTATTTCACAACACTTTGCCTTCTTCCTTTGGTCTCTGCTGTTCATCCTAAAACACAAAGGCGCTCTTTAAGCAATGCGACAGTGAGCGCCCGGCGCGCTGCGGTTGCGCGACCGCACCAAATTAAGCTCCCTGCGCAGTGCGCACTGAGGTCCACTTAAATTTTAGAAAGTACATCAGGACTTTAAAAATATCTTCTAAATTTCAGCGACGGCTCTGTCACAATAATCGATCAGCCCGGTGCAGTTGGGCGGTCGGCGGCGCGCTACGGTTGAGCGTTCTCTCGCGCGCTCTCTCTCTCGCTCTCTCTCGCTCTCGCACACACGCAAACCGGATATCAAACGGAGGCCGCCATTACAGATGCGCAGAACGGATGAGCAAGACACGTCAGCTATATAAAGAGCGAGAGTTCAGTTCTCTACCTAAATCCGTATTACAGGTAATATTTTATTTCACAACACTTTGCCTTGTTCCTTTCTTCTCTGCTGTTCACTTCAAACACGCTCCATGCGCACGGAGCGCGGTGGTGCGTTTACGGGCAGTCGGAGAAATCAACGCCAACAAAAAAAATTACATCCAGCCTAGTTAAGACCATACCAAAGACTATAAAAATGGGACCCATTGCCTCCCTGCGTGTGTGACGATCATAGGGACTTAAAAAAAAAAAAAAAAATTAAAATTTTTTTTTTTAAAAATTCATAAAAATTGGGTGCGTAGTATACATGGGTACAAGCTTTTTTCCAGCATCAGCATGCCATTTTTAGGGGTGCGTACTATACATGGGGGCGCACTATACACGGAAAAAAACGGTAATTTATTGTCCTAAAATCTGGGGTGCGCATTATACATGGGTACAAAAAAAAAAAAAAAAAAAATTCTCAAAATGTTTTTTTTTTTTTTTTTTAAATCCGGATATCATAAGGAGGCCGCCATTACAGATGTGCTTTTTTTTCTGCTGTTCACTTCAAACACACTCCATACGAACACAATGCTCTCGTATCAGACGCTTGCTAGATCACCTGCTCGTTTGCTGTCACAATGTACCCTACACAAATCCGAAACATTTCTTCGCTATTGAGTATGCTAGCGCATGCGGAGTGATACTGACCGTCAGAACATCCGGTTGTTCCCAAAGATGATCTTTTTTCTGAAATAATTTTACGTTCACAGACTTAAGTAGGAGTCAAAATCTGGGTGAGTATTAAACATGGGTACAGGCTTTTTCCCAGCATCAACATGCCATTTTTAGGGTGCGTATTATACATGGGGGCGCATTATACACGGAAAAAAACGGTACTAAATGCTGATGTCCTGACTATATTTTTGCCATTTTTCTCTGTCACTTCCCTCTAAACAGAGGTAGCAAACTCATTGTTGTTGCGGGTCGTAGTTATGGTTTGCTTGATTTGGTTCCCCCGTGAGATTTTGTTCCCCCTGCTGCGGTAGCGCGCACGCCTTATTTGGAAAGCGAAAAACCGATGTCGTACGGCATCAGCACTATGTTGTTTTCAATAAAAACATGAACTCACGTTTGTAACAGTCAATTTTAATTTTTATAAAGGATATAAAGGACAACATAGTGCTGATGCCGTACGACATGGGTTTTTCGCTTTCCAAATAAGGCGTGCGCGCTACCGCGGCAAAGGGAACAAGATCTCACGGGGGAACCAAATCAAGCACAACACCTGGAGCACCGAGAGAACAATGTTTTGCCTCTAGATTTGGGGGGGAAACGGAGCGTAAGTAAGTTGAGTTTACTTCTTCTCAAAATCTCAATATGATGGAGTTTTATGCTATGCTATGTACACTGCTAATGATTTCCAGACATTCGACAAAAAAAAAAAGAAGTGTTTTCTACGTGCTTCATTCAAAGGAATGAAGAACTGAATCATCACTGGAGTGAGTGTCGCCCCTCCCTTTTCCCATCCCACTCACAACAGGCCCAAATTCCACTTTTTGAAGAGTGACTAGTTGACAACTAACGTTTAATGCATATCCGGTCTAGACAAGTAGAATTATTTTCCAGAGTTGAAAGTTCAACTATATGTAATATATGCATGACTTAACCATGTATTTCTCGTCCTTGGAAAATAGATGAGTAATAGTTTCTGTGTTTTTTACAGGGACATTTTCAATGTCAAGGAGGAAAAGCCAATGCAATTTAAAAAGCTTCAATAGCCTCAATTTCTACAGACATTTGTGGACTGAATAGGATTATATTTGGAAACGTATGGCTCTGTTCACATTATTTTCACATCAAACCTTTGAAAATCTAGACGAGCTGCCTGCGTTCTTAAGATCTGCATGGTTAGAGTAGTAGAACGAGACTCGTAATTGAGTTTTCGAAGCATAGATATTTTATTGTTATTCCTTTAAAGGCTTATTCCGAAATGATTTAGTCCCTAAACCCAGCCCATCTCTCAAAGGACAAAATGAATGTGAACCTTGTTTGGAAGGCTTCACTGTCCGAGGATTTCCATGTGCCTCATCGGTGCTGCAGCTGTCCTTTTAGTAGGAGAGAGTGAGCTATGTTACCACAAAGTAGAGCATGACTTGAGGATATCTTTGGACATAGCGGCAGATGCATTTTCTAGTTTCATAGCATAGAGACAAGACCAATGGGTAGAGAATGAAAGTAGTGCTCTTACTCATGCAGTCACTTTTATCCCAAGCTGGAAGGAATTATGGCTGTAGTCTTGTTCTCTCGTGTCTTTATCTTTTTTAGGGCTTCTCCTTTTGGTATCTATAGCTCTTATCTAAGATCGAGGATCACGCCGCGGCCTTTTGATAGCCAACAATAGCGCCATTACCTCAGAAATTATGTATAGTACAGTCTTCTTTTGTAGAATACTTGTCAGAAAGGTTTTGAGAGCAATAATTAAAGGATGACAGTTCATGACAACAAAGTAGTCTGTCATCTTTTCAGTTTCACTTTCATTTATTTTTAGCGGTGTTCGAGACTTGCCCTAGCATCATCTGATAAACTGAAACATTAGATTCTACAGGATAGCCAATATTGTTTTTATGTTTTCTTTGTTTGTTTGTTTGTTTGTTTGGTGTTTGTTTGCCAGCCACATATCTTCAATTTCAATGGGACAATTTATGTGTAACAATCTGGACAAATAATGGGATGGGCCACGAGAAAAAGCGAAACCAATATTATTACCGTTTTTTTCCATGTATAATGCGCACCCTAAAAGTGGCATGTCGATGCTGGAAAAAAGCCTGTACCCATGTATAATACGCACCCAAATTTTTACTCTTACTTAAGTCCGTAAACGTAAAATTATTTCAGAAAAAAGATCATCTTTGGGAACAACCAGATGTTATTCTGCCAGTCAGTATCACTGCGCATGCGCTAAGCAAACTCGATAGCAAAGAAATGTTTCGGATTTGTGTGGGGTACATTGTGACAGCAACCGAGCAGGTGATCGAGCAAGCGTCTGATACGAGAGCATTGTGTTCGTATGGAGCGTGTTTGAAGTGAACAGCAGAGAAGAAAGGAACAAGGCAAAGTGTTGTGAAATAAAATATTACCTGTAATACGCATTTAGGTAGGAACTGAACTCTCGCTCTTTATATAGCTGACGTGTCTTGCGCATCCGTTCTGCGCATATTGTCATGGCGGCCTCCGTATGATATCCGGTTTGCGATGGAGATTAAAAAACAAACAATATTTGACAATAACACACCATCAAGGATAGCATCATCGCATCAAACGATGTGTCGTCAATTATGAATTTCCCTGACTAAGTGTGTTGGGCAGGATGGCTGAATGCGATGCACGATTGACAACAAACAAGAAGAAAGGTGATTTCAAGTTTTATTTTGAGGGAGATTTTCTAAAAAAAATAAAAATAAATTGTACCCACGTATAATGCGCACCCCAGATTTTAGGACAATAAATTAGTTAAATTTTGCGCATTATACATGGGGAAAAAACGGTATTATTATTAGTAGTAGTAGTAATTAATAATAATATTATTGTTGTTGGTGGTGTTATTATTATTTACAATTTGAAATGTGTGTGCTCCAATCTTTTGTTTCTTCTTTTCTGTCTTCCTACAGAGGTTATCAGCCAGTGGCAAAGCGAGCCAAAAGAACGTGTCATCTCTCTTGTCCTCACCCATTTGCCATTGCTCAAACCGGGCAATATAGAAGCCAAGGGCGAGTACATGCGCCTACTACCACGCATCCTTGCGCACACTATCGAACATGGCCGCCACCTGGAAGAGTCTCGCCAACTCTTATCCTATGCCCTCATCCATCCTGCCACCTCCCTGGAGGACCGTGCTGCATTGGCCCTCTGGCTCAACCATCTTGAAGAAAGGGCCGCTGCCACAGGAGACTCACTCGAAAGGCCATCGCCTGCCGGCCCGCACCACCATCAGTCCACTCCACCGTCTACCCTTACATCATCGGGATCCTCCACCAACAGTTCCTCTTCAGGTAACCTATATGCTTTGCATCACCACCAGCGATACGGCTCGGACGATCGCCTCAATGGATGGCAAAGCAACAGGGATTCAGGGCTCGGAAGAGGCTGGCAGCAGCAGGGCTGTGAAAACGGACACCTGCCTCTCTACCCGTCATCCTCTGTACCAGCAACCATCAACACAATCGGAACTGGTGGCAGTGGTAATGCCAGTAAGTGTACTATCCTTTATTATTTGACACTTTCACTTTCTGTCAAGGTTCTGCTCATCCTTTCTGGTCTGTTGTTGTGGAGCTTGCATTGAGTACAAGAACTCTATTTAGCTCCCCATTCTTTCACAATGAAGTTGTCACTGTGACTGATAAGTGTCTTCCCTTTTTTTGAATACACAAAAATGTGAACAGCAACAACCAGTATAGGACAAATATTTTCAATTGAATTTCAATCCGATCATTGTATAAAATCTCCTGAACCCACACTAGTTCAAGTTTTCGCTAGATGCGATTATCTTTCTTAGCGGCTTTTCAGAATGAACACCCTCATTTTTAGATTCACCCCCCCAAACAAAATCACCCTTTAAAAGCCATCCATCCATCCTCCATCCTCTACCACTTATCAGGAGTTGGCTCGCAGGAGCATCGATTTAAGCAAGCCCAAACTTCCTGCTCCCCAGCCACTTTGTCCAGCTTAGCCCAGAGGAACCCTAGGTGTTTCTCGGCCAGCCAAGATGCATAGTCTCTCCAGCGTGTCCTGGGTCGTCCCTGGGGTCTCCTACCGGTGAAATCTGCCCGGAACACCTTATCAGAGCGCCATCCGGGAGGCATCCTAATCAGATGTCTAAGCCACCTCATCTGGCTCCTCTCAACACGGAGTAGCGGCTATACTTCAAGTCCCTCATGGATAACCAGGCTTCTCACTCTATCTCTAAGGGAGAGCCCGGACACCTTGCGGAAGAAACTCATCTTGGCCACTTGTATCCAGAATCTTGTTCTTTCACAGCTCGTGACCATAGGTGAGGGCAGGAATGTAGAATGACCGGTAAATCGAGAGCTTTGCCTTCAATAGCCCATTTTCATTAATCCTCATGTATTACATATATGCTCCCCTCATTGTGTGGCTGTTTTATCTTTACTGTTAGTAGTTTCAACTTCAGACCATTGACTACTGTATTTGGCTCATTCAGCTGGCAACTTGCTTCTTTAGTCTAGCAGTGTGCGGGGTTTGCCAACTATTTTCATGAGTGGATGATCACTGGGCTTTGCAGCGATTTAAATTTTGAATCACATGTGCAATGGAGCAGTCTTTCAAATTACAGTATATACAATACACATATTGTGTTTTGCAACAATATCTTTAACATTTCGTATGGCGTACTAACGTATGTAGTACTAATAGTAAATTTTTTTTTGTCTTGAGCTAACCCAAGTCATCACGTGTTGTGTGGTGGTGACGAGTGAAAAATTCTTGCATTTCTGTTGCGCATTCGTTGACAGCACTGATACTTTCAGGTATGTAAGCAGTTACCAGTACAAAATCTAAGGAATTAGTAAGTAACTAATTACTACTTCAGACTGTAATCTCACTTAATTGCAGAAAGAAAATTATAAGAATGAAAAATAAAACAATACCTTCCATCTCTGTATTTCAGGTTACACAAAATGTTTCTCTGTACCCAAGTTTAGTGTTGTGTGTGTGGAGGAGCAGACATATGGTAACTTTGAACTACAACCTGGAGCCTTGTACAGGAACGGTTAGCACCTCACACACCGATGCACTAGAGACATCAGCAGTCTAGAACGTTGGATTTGGCCTTCCACACGGTGATTTTTTTTTCTCTAAATTTCACCTAAAGACGAACGGGATTTTGTGCAAATTGTGGAACCTAAAATATTATGTTATCTGTATTATCAGGAAATTCCAAAATGGATGGATGGATAAAAAATACAGATACAGTACATGCACCCAAAACATTGCAACAAATGTTATTTGGAATCAAAAGAAATAGATAGATGAGTAGCCCGCACACTGAGCATGACAATTCTGCCCCTAGGTTACAATAATGGCTGTTCTTTTGCAATGCGTTTGGCTGTGATTTAACATGCCAAATCGCAAGTGAATCGCATCACAACACAGATGTTACACTCAGTCAAAATGCCGCTGCTACATAAACAACCAATCATAGGGGCCTTTTCAGAACTTTTTCAGTGGCACAATGTCTCATGAAAGGGTGGCCATGAGAATATGCAAGCATGCACCTGTAACCTCAACTCAGAGGTAGAGAGTCTGCCAAACATTGAGCAAAAAAAAAAAAAAAAAACGTTTTGTCCTACTATCCACATTTGGCGGTTCATATATTAAAATGCATACACATGTATGCTATGTGCAGCTCAGTAGTGTCAACTAGGCCAGCCTCTCCGTTTGTTGAGAGTTGATACGTAAAGGGCTGTTCTTAAAAATTGTAAACAACAACACCACGCAGGGTCGTTATATCGACTTATTATTCCAGTGGTAAATAATGTTACACCTTTTTTGTACTGTACTAATTGCGTTGGGTTTTCGATGCGGTGGCGTGTTGGCGCGTAATCGTGTCACAGGTTTAGTTTTGTTAGATTTTTACTTGCTGGATAGTGACCACGTTACCATTTGTGATTTAAGTCAAACCATGGTGGAAGATAACTAGAGTGGGTGTGTGATATCAAAGAACACAGAGAGAAGGCTGGCCTTTTGAAACTAAGCATAACTATGGTCTGAGCAGGATATTTCCAGACAAGAATGCAAGGGCTCTGTTTTTTTCTTGCTGGGACATGAAAGAAACAGCTGAGGGTTTATAAATAAAGACATATTTAAAACTCTGCTGGCAGCACCAAGAAATATCATCTTATATTTTTGACTGCCTGTAGCCTTAGACCTACACATACAATCTCAGAGTTTTCACACTGATGAACCGCACCGGATTGAATAAAACCATTTGAAAAATATTCTTGCCGACGTAGAGGAATTGTGTGCAATTTCTATTATATGCCACATCAACAATGATCAATGTGTGAGCCATCTGTTTGCATAAACATTCTTAGGAGTTTTTATTCTCTGGCACTAAATGAGTAACAGTAAGCAAGTCGTAAACTCCGGCGGTTATGATCATTCTTTCTAGAATCTTATTTTGCTGTCACATTGTCATGTGTGCTATTGATGGGACCATCCATTTGACTCCGGCTCATAGTTTGAGCTCCAGCCCAAGCCACAGCAGAGCATGCCATACATCCCTTCCCTTGTAAGGCATCCTTTGTGGGAGACTGTATTTAGGGTAAATGGCTAATATTTAGGGACTGGAACATGTAATGTTAGCTGGGCACCTATTTTAAACAGGGCCCATGAAGTACTATACATAGCGCCGACAGTCAGACGACCACATATAAGATGGGCGAAGAGGCAGGCGTGTTGGAAGCAGCTTACCCCGTCAGAACGGTGACAGATATCAATGCTTTGACGTTCCACCAATTCATCCAGGTTATATGCCATCACAGCCTGGGGAAAACATTCTTGAGTGCTCCTCTTGTGATACTTGATCAAATGGATAATATAATTATTGGAATGTACGTATATATTTTTTGAAAATAAAAAAATGGAGCGAAGCCTTTATTAAAACTTTAAGTAGGGCATAAAATTTCAGTTTTCTCTCAACATTATATCCACAATATTTCTAAATAAATACATAGAAAAACATGTAATCTACCAGTAGTGTAGTACTTAAAGACATTTGTGAGCCCAGCTGAGTGCTGAACATACGATATGAAGTGAGTCTACAACAAATGTTTTGTTTTGGGCTGTTTAATCAATGCTGCTGTTGAAATTGGCATTGTGACATAAAGGCCTAGATCAGTGTGTGTTGAACTGACACTCCACGCGCAAACTTAGAAAGCCAGGACAGCTGTCGAAAAACTCCCACGAAACCATACACATGTATCATTGAACAAAAGTTTACAACAAGCTTACCTCACGTATAATGTCTTGACTAGTATTTCATTTTTGCAAGTGGTTGGCGACCAGTCTTGTTTGTACCTTGCCTCCAGCTCATATTCAGCAAGGGCTGCCTCAAGCTCACTTTCAAGCGTAATGAGGACAAGTGGTATAGAAATTGAATTGCTGCGTAGTATTTGAATTGACTAAGCAAATGTTGATCTTCATTAGCTTTGTGGGACATTCATTAAATGGGTGGGGCTTGTGTCAGGCAATCGGGCGTTTGTGTAGAAGCACAATGAGTGAACTGCACAAACAATAGAAGTACTACATAGTGTTGTTTTGTTTTGGCGACCATTTCCTTGAACACAGGAATAAACCTTACCTGTCTTATGTCTCACAGTCCTAACGAGTGGAAGTGGCAACCAGCCACACAGTCCTCTGAAGCGCTCAGTGTCTCTAACTCCACCAATGAGTGGCCCAAACAACCATCCTATGGGTCCTGTCTGGCTGTCCCAGGAAGATCTGCGTAGTAGTAGAGGCCCAGCCCCCGATCACGCGCCCCTCTCCCCTCAAAGCAGCATTGCTTCCTCAGGCAGCGGAGGAAGTGAACATCTGGAAGAGGCCAGTTTGGGAGGAGGTTTAAGTCTACATCGCAGTTGCTTCCATGAGGAGGGCAGTGGCATGAGGGGTGAGTCGGAAGGGTTTTATTTTCTGTCAACCAAAAGTAAACATTTTGAATTGTATTGTGGAAGGCGCTGAAATGTACATTATGAAGAAGGCGCCCTTAAAACTCGGGCCACGTACCTATCGACAGGTGCACGAGTCTCCTAGGAAAGTTAGGACAGATTTACGCTTTATTGTGATGCAATTTCTTCCGTCCGCAAATTGCTGTTCAGTATACATCATGGTATCATAAATAGAAAGAAACACACGCAATTAGACATCATCAGATGGAAATCAGGTCTCTTCTAAATGTGGCTCAAAATGTAATGTGTCTGCCAAAATAAGTGCAGCATAAACACACAACTTGGCTATAATGTAGAACATTCGTGCAAACTTGATGTCATTAAAATATACCAATTGGGGATGTCTACTGTCAGCCAAATAATAACACTGAAAGATGATCTAAATATGTTACATCTATAGGTAAGCAAAATTATTGCCCACACTGAATTAATATAGAAGTTATTCACATTGAATTAATGGGGTGAAATCCATGTTAACTACTATAATTAGTCATTGGAAATGTTGGCCTTTATGACTTGATTACAGGTAAGTCGATTGTCCGTCTTCCACATGGGTTTAAAATGCAGCAAATTGGGAATTCTACACTATTATATATCAGCTTTTTGTTGACTCGCATTTGTTCGCTTGGAAACTACACAAGGGTTCCTTCCGTCAAGCAGAGGAGAGGAGGGGCCCGAAAAAAAATTCGTTAGTGAATCTGGTGGCTGGTGGATGGTTCTGTTAGTTGGGCTGTGTATTTTGGTTTGACAATTTATTAGCTGTAAAAGAAATAAGTCCGTCCAGTGATGGAGTATGTCGACTTCCTCGCTCCGCATTCTCGACGGCTACTCCATTTTGGTTCAGTCTCAGCAGGTATTGGAAGCTGGCTTATTTTCCTACATTGTGTTTATTTCACCACCACAGTGTGTGTCTGTTTGTGCTTGTGTTGCTAATGTGTGTGACATAGTAATAAAGTGTTGATATTTGGTTGTGTTGTGGAGTTCCAGATGATTACAGAATTGCAATGATTTTTTACTTCTATTGTTGTCAAATCGCTGTGTTTGTGATGAATTGCCGAATCTGATTGGATTGCCGCAAGGAGATTTGAGATAAAAGTTCAAATTTTTCAACTTGAGCAAATGGGTGAACGATGCTTCCTTGTTGAGGAAGTCTGGGCACGTGGAACCAGGAGGAGGCCCTGGGGAAGATTGGGACATGCTGAGATTGCAATGTGTCTCGGCTGATCAGGAAATACTGAGAATGACAAAATGGCTGGGAGAGGGAATCCTGTGCTTCCCTTCCTCTCCAACTCCCACCCATAGCCTAACTTCAAAGAAGCCGAATAGGATGGATGGAATGATGAGGAATTTCAGAAATATTGTAACACATTCAGACATTACCAACCAGTGGCAAATTATCATATTTCACTCAGTTTGTCCCTAAATTTGAACACTAAACCTGTGTATCCAACATTCATAAAACCGAGTCTGTTATGGTAAATTTGTGACAATATCGTTTTTTCTGAATTTAGTTTTATTGTTTTTATTATTAGTATTATTATTATCGTTATCATTGTTTGGCAGATTTTTCCAATGGTGCCTAAGCTCAGTAAGGATTGTTCCAGTCTGAATTAAGAATCAGCACTATAACTTTGTATATGTAAAAAATAAAAAAAAACGTAAATGGTAAATCCTTAGATGCCAAGATTTTCATACAAACGCACAAATATAAAGTTTTAACCTGATTTTTTTAAGGCTTGCTTTAGTCTTGTATTACTTTACCATTTACCCTAAAATGCTGGAATGTGTGTTTGTGTACTACAGATGTTCCCGCATGGCTGAAGAGTCTCCGTCTTCATAAGTATGCAGCGCTGTTTTCTACCATGACCTATGATGAAATGATGTCACTGACTGAAGAACAACTGGAGGCACAGGTACACACTGACTTTTGGTTATGGACTATAGGTCTTTGAGTCAAACTCTACCTTTAACTTATGTACTTCTTTTTGTTTGTTTAACCTTTACGCATTCTTGACGCCTGTTCGGAAGGTGCATATGTTTTGATGCTTTGTTGTTCTCGTTATTGTTGTTTCTGCAGAAAGTCACCAAAGGAGCAAGACACAAGATTGTTATCAGTATTCAAAAGCTAAAAGAGAGACAAAACCTGCTGCGCAGCCTTGAAAAAGTCAGTTACCTATTTTGTGTGCGTGTGTATGTGCGTGATATCTTGTGAGTTGTACCTATTTCCAACGTCTCTTTCCTTTGTGTCCCTTCCCACCGCCAGGATGTATTAGAAGGCAGTAATCTGCGTGTACCGCTGCAAGAACTTCATCAGATGATCATGACGCCTATCAAGGCTTTCACTAGTGGCGAGGAGACGTCCTTGCAGCGCCCTCTCCTGAATACGGAATCCAAAAGCTCTGCACCTGGATCACATCTCGCTGGAGGAGGTGGAGAGGCTGAGGCTAGCTCAAGTGTCATTGCAGAGGGGGATCTACCAAGCCAGTTCACTCGTGTCATGGGCAAAGGTGAGCCGAGGACACAGCTGGTCAGTTGAATTAATATTGAGAAATTATCATCAAGAAAAGAATTAATAATTTCCTATCTTGGTCTCAGTTTGCACTCAGCTTCTGGTGTCAAGGTCAGATGAGGACAACATCAGCTCCTACCTACAACTCATTGACAAGTGTCTTATCCATGAGGTACGCATTACCACTGCTAGTTCTATTCGTCCATCGTTTTCGTGAATTAGGTCGACCACAGCTAATTTCCCTAATCTAACTCGCAAAGCTTTCTTGAAGTACCAGCAATTCTCAAAATTACGATAATAGACCAGTAGAATTGGAGGAGAAACTGAAATGTCATGTCATGGTAAAGTTCAGCAGAAGTGCTTTTGGTCAATGACAGCATTCAAGTGATCTCTCAGTTGTTTTGAATGATGCACTTTCTGTTTCAACACCCTAGTTATGCACGCTACTGAACTCTGTTCTCTTCCCTTGACCATCAGTCCTTTGGTGAAACTCAAAAGAAGAGGCTGTTGTCATGGAAACAGCAGGTCCAGAGGCTGTTCAGATCCATTCCGAGAAAAACGCTCCTTGACATTGCAGGTTACCGAACGCAGAGGAGGTATATATACACTATGTTGCTTGCGTTCTGTATTGCGCCCCGTACATGAGTCAAGGAACTAAACGAGTTGTCGTGTTTTGTCCTGTAGCAGTCGTGGATTCGGTCAGTCCAATTCCCTCCCTACCACAAGCTGTGTTGGGGGCAGTGTTATGGCGCGGAGAAGCCTTCGGCAGTTCCAGATGCCCTCGAGGAGCTTACCAGGTGCAAGGCTAGGCCTGCTAAGCAGTAGTGGCCTGCTGGGACCCACGCCTCGCAGTAGCAGCAGCACACCCACGGGCCCCAAGCAGGGGAGACAGGTGAGTCACACGGCAGGATTCTATTTTTTAGCCCAAATGTAGACTCCCCTCCCGACAGTCGTAGGTCGGCCAGTAATGCCTCCAAAGATAATCTTACCGGATAATCATGCCGCGTGTGGTGTTTTCAGGTTGCTCCCCGCTGCTTGGAAGAACATGCGACCTCGAATTAGAGATATTCAACATGTTGGATTTTTTGGGGGGCCGACTTCACACCATGTATGGTGTCCCCCGAGCACAAACAATCATGTAGCCGGTTGACAGCAACATGCAGACAATCAGTAAATGACGTGACGAGGTGGCATGGAAGCGCGGTGGGGAATCCAAAATCAAAATAGTTATGGGGCCATAGAAAGTTTTTATTTTTTATGACCCTTATTTTCTATTAAAAAATCGAAACCAAAACTGTCCGCCATTTGTTCACTCTGAAGTCACAATTTATCTTGGGAAGTTTTGCAAGATTTGACGTGACGTCTGACGTGAAGGAGATTGTGTGTGATGTGTTGCTCCTGCCATATATGTTCAAACCTGTGATTTTTATCTTATTTTTAGTTGTGTGTGCGTGCGTGTGCGTGCGTGTGCGTGTGTGTATATAGTATACATACAGATACACACACACACATTCCATAGTGCAAAAATAAGACAAAGGAATGGGGTGTAGTGTTGGCGTCAGACAAATGAAATGAGGTGGATGGAACTTTAGGGAAGTCACCCCGCATACCATAAACCTTGCGTCAGTGCTGAAACAGGAGGAGCTATAAAGCTGCTTCAGGCTCGTCCTGGCACTCTTTGCGCACCCATTTCAGCCTGTACTTCCTGCGGAAACTCAGGCAAGCGAGCGCTCCTCCGGCCGTCATGACTACGTTTTACCGTGGCACCATTGAGAGCGTCCTCTCCAGCTGTATTGCTGTTTGGGGTGGCAGCTGCACTGACTAAAACTTGAAGGCCCTGCAGCGCATAGTGAACACGGCTGGTGAGATTATTGGTGCTTCACTCCCCTCCTTGAAGGAAATTTACACCTCCCATCTCACCCGCAAGGCGACCGCGATTGTGAGTGATGTGAGTCACCCCGCTCACTCTTTGTTCGATCTTCTGACCTCTGGGAAGAGGTACGGGAGCCTGCGCTCCCGCACCACCAGACTCACCAACCGCTTCATACTCCAGGCTGTTGGGATCCTGAACTCTCTCCCCCTTTCTGCGTAGTGTCCTGTACTTTTGCGCTATGCTTACTGTCTGCTGTATGCACACTTTTTTCTCCTCTTATTTATTGGGTTATTTGTTTATTTATTATTTATTCATCACTCTTATTATTTACTGTTTGTGCCTTCTTGTTTTTATTTTGTGTTGTTTACTTGTATGTCTATCGTGTGCTGTGTCTCGTCACCGTGGGATAGAGGAAACGTAATTTCGGTTTCTTTGTGTGTCTTGACATGTAAAGAGATTGACAATAAAGCAGACTTTGACTTTTGAAACCGCGGTCTCTCCCTCTCTCACACATACTCATCCCCAACAATGGAAGGAAATACCTCAGTTCCTTTTCCCCATACCTCCTTGTGTGTCTGTATTGTAGATGTGTGCAGAGGAAACTAGGGAGAGATGTGTGAGGTGTAATAGTTTGGCAGAGGTGTTTGTGAGGGAGGGGCAAAGACACAACAGAGAGAGAGGGAGAGTGCGAGAGAATTTACGTTTGAATATGAGAGAAATAAAGAGCGCGGGAAGCAGTGAGAACAGAGCATAGGCATTTCCTGTTTTTCCTTGGCCCGCGGCACTGGAGGTCCATGAGTGGGGTTGTAGAGAGAGCAAGTGTGTGTGGGGGGTTGTAGTGTTGGAGGTTATAATAGGCAGGTTACAGTGAGAGATTTCTGTGATCACAGAACCATCAAACGTTTCATTGTAAATAGTCAACAATGTTGCAAGAAACGTGCTCAGGAAAAAAAAGACTCAAATTAACTGAGAAAGATTTGAGAAGACGCAAAAATGAAACTACCAGGGACCCATTATCCATCAGTGCTACACCATTTTGCAGAACTTCAATAACTGATAAGATAAGAGTGACTCTTGACGGACCGGCCGAACCCGTGGCTGGATCACTAACAACCACAGAGCTCCACTTCAAATCAGACACCAGCAAGGTATCGTTACGTAAAATGAGCTGGTTGGACCTTTTTGAGTTAAAGGTGGACTTCAAATTAACTCTAAATCAAAACTTAATTGAAATGAACTAACTGCCATTCCATCCCCTGCTCAAAGTAGCTTGGTAGCTCGCCAGTGAAGTCCTTTACGATGATAGAACGAAGACGTGGCCCCCTTCTTCACCTGACCTGTGCTCTATTGAGAATTTGTAGCCCCTTTCTGTTTTTTTTTCCCCCAATTCATCAAGTTGACTGGTCTTGCTATTTTGTTTCCCTTCAGGGTCTGTGGTTTGCCAATCCTGGAGGCAGCAACAGTATGCCGAGTCGAACTCACAGCTCCGTGCAACGGACCCGCTCCCTGCCTGTTCATACAACTCCGCAAACTATGGTCATGTTCCAACAAGCTGGTAGGAACCTTTGAAAAAAAATCTTACACATTTATGTTCTTTGTGGAGGACACAAATTTTGTCTTTGCAATTAGGGCAACTTGCAGCTTGTCATTAGAAACATATAACTAATGTATTATTTCATAATTGGACACCTACTAACACTGATTTATTTGCATAAGTCTAAAATTTCCAGTCACTTCAGGAACAGCAACAGTCTTAATAAGTTCTTACCTCCCCAAAAGGTTTTCTTAAACCAAAGACCAAATACCATGCTGACATGAATCCTAAACATTTGTGCAAAACTGCTCACTTTGAATATCATCTAAGTAGCTGATGAAAATAATCAACACTGGATTGCGGCATTGAAAACACTGCAAACACACTGAAAACACAGAACCATTGCAAACACTGAAAACATATAACTTTTGTTGTTGGATGCATATTTAGAGTAGAATGTGCCAACATAAAACAACAAAACACTGTATTCAATCAACGTGACAACATGTACTAGTCCTTATATCGCTGGAGTTGTATCACTACCCGACCGGCTCTGGTTGTGGCAGGGGTATTTCCGTTCTCAGTTTCTCTGGGGGTATGTCCTTCTGCGATCATATGAGGAACAGGAACTGCCTCTGCATTTCCCTTGGCCTGTAGCTGATTGGGAATGTTGACTCCATCGGGTCATTGAGGGTCACTCCCTGTGCCCGCCTGAGGTGCCTGCGATTTCTCCTTATGACTCCTCCCGAGAGCAACTGCAGCTCGTAGGACCTCTCATCCACCGGTTTCAGCACCCTGCCCAATCTCTAGACAGTGTGAGGTGAGAGTGGCTGTATCCTCACACAGTCACCTGTTTTAAGTATGTCTAAGTCCTCAGGTGCTCTGTTGTAGTATGCCCTCTGACACTGCTCTTTGTTCTTTAGATTCCGACTTATCTGCATCCCTTGTGGTTTCTGCAGGCTTTCTTTTGTTGGTAGCAGTGTCTGGGTTCTGCGACTGAGTAGGCTCTGTGCTGGGCTGCTTTCCAGGCCCTGTGATGGTGTGTTGCGGTGGTCTAGAAGAGCCAGATAAGGATCCCTATCGGGTGGTTTGGCTTTGATAAGAAGTTGTTTGGCTGTCTTAACAGCTGATTCAGCCTTGCCGTTGCCCTGGTGATGAGGTCATATGCCGGAAACCCCACCGTTCACTGAATTTTTTAAAGTCCTGGGATGCATATTGCGGCCCATTGTCTGAGACCACCGTATCCGGAGTGCCTTGGTGCGCAAAGTGACCTTTAAGTTTCTTTATCACCGTGGTCGACTTTGTATCCGGCAAGTAGTCAAGTTCCCAAAAGTTTGAGAAATAATCCACAGTGATGAGATCCGTGTCCACCTTAGCCCAGGGCCTGTGCGGAATATCATGTGACATCAATGTTTCTTTCTGCTGTTTATTGTCCATTGACCTACAGATTTTACATTTGGCAACATATTGCTTGACCTGATTGTTCATGCCCTGCCAGAAGACGCATTCTCTAGCTCTCTGTAGGCATCCTTCAACGCCCAAATGAGATGAGTGCAATTGCCCAGTGTGCCTTCTGCATGAGCGCTGCGCCCAACCTAGTGTCTGAGGCGTCACACTCTACTGACAGCTCCTCATCCGGATTGTAATATTTCAGCACTAGAGCATTCATTATTGTCTCTTTAAGTTTGAAGAATGCCTCCGCGTGCTCTGTTGTCCATTTCCAATCCTCGTCTTTGTGCGTCAGGTCCCTCAGTACTTTGCATTGGTCTGAGAGATGAGGGCAAAACTTTGTGAGGTAATTGACCATACCGAGAAGCCTCTGCACTCCTTTCACATCTGTCGGCGCTGGCATCTGCTCCACTGCACGCACTTTTTCCGGATCCGCTTTGAGTCCCTCTGCCGACAAGCGGTGTCCAATGTATGTGGTCTCCCTCTGTCTGTTCTTTTCCCTGCATCTGTCAAGAAACTGCTTCACTTTGTCATCATGGTCCCGTTCTGCTTCCTCGTGTGTCTCCCCTTGTCCTGTGATCTGGATGTCATGCGCAACAATGTACAGACCGGGCACATTGTCCAAGGCCTGTGTGAGCTTTCGCTGAAATATTTCCGGGGCTGGACTTATGCCCATCAGCATCCTCAGCCATCTGTAACATCCAAAGGGAGTGGCAAATGTTAAATAGCTGGACTCCTCCTCCAGCTGTACATGCCAAAATCCACTCTTGACGTCACACACTGTGAACACTTTGGCTCTCGACAAGTCGGCTAAGACGTCCTCAGTGGTTGGAAGTGGGAAGTGTCTGCGCTTCAATGCTCTGTTTAATAGTTTAGCATCAATACAGACTCTTGGCTTGCCATTCTGTTTCTGTACCACCACCATAGCACTGGTCCAGTCCGTGCTGCAGTCAACAGGGGTGATTATTCCTCTGCGTTGCAGGTCTTTG